>NC_088684.1:32754541-33066606 GCF_028017835.1 Emys orbicularis
TATAGTAAATAAATAAAGAAAAAATGTGTGTACCATGCAAGACCTTTAGCTATGCCAAGATTGCTTAATTCTGATTAGCAATGACCATTAAGCAATCATTTATGGATTTACTGTGAGTGTTCATAGATACTAATGGGTTTTAGAATTCCTTGGGAATCCTCAAAGGTCAAAGGAAGAAAATGAAGTATGAAGTGATAAAAAATGTATTAGGTGACTAATGGACAGGTTGTATATAGAATGGTTCCAGCACAAAACATTGCATTTTTACCGCTCAGATTTAAGCAAAAGTAAATCTTGAGAGCAGTGGTCCTTCCCCTGTCACTCCTGAACCAAACCAGTAAAGAGAAAATAATAGCATTCTACTTTACAGAGGGGTAGGCATTTAAAGAGCTTATTTTATCCTGTCTTCAAAATATATATAGATATGGTCCAGGCAAGGTCACAGCTACTATGTTTGCATTTATTAGACTTTTTAAAAAACAACTGGTGTTATTATTTTAGCGTGATTGTTTTTAACAATACATTTATATTTATTAGGAGATTTTAAAAAATATTATATGCTATAATACTTATCTCACACACAGCCCCTGGCAGGACACTTACCCAGCTGCTGTGTTTGGACCTCACACAGTCAGCCCATATGCTCTTGAGCTTCCTTTGGTCTCAGTAGTATTTTGCACTGTCTCTCCCTTTGTCCTCTCTGGCACACTTCCTGGGCACAGGATCTCTATCTGTTACACCTTTGTGGAAATGGGGCCCCGTGGCCCAGCTGTTCTAGGCCCCTAGGACCAGTGCTCACCATCCTAGATTTCCCAATAGCCTAAGCAAACCCTTTCCTAGTGCTCCAACCTTGTGGGCACTCTGGGTTTACAGTTCCCTCTACAAGGATACGTGATAGAGAAAACAAATAGAAACACAGGCTTTGCAAAGGTTTCTAAACACAATTACTCTTTACTTTAGATAGCACAAAAGATATATGAACTCAAGGGGGAAAAATAATAGAATAAAATAAAAAACCTACATGTGTTTCCCGGACTCAGTTTCCTCACCACTCAGGATCATTCTTAGGTCAGAGTCCTATGAGGTGTCTAGAATCCTTCTCCTAGACCTCATGCCTTCCTCCTATAAATCATGCAGTGTTTCTCTCTCTCTCTCTCTCCTCCAAGTCAGCTTCCTTTGCCAGTCCCACAATCCGAAACAGTCCTGTATGGTATATGTGCATGCCCCTTTTGTTCTTCTCCCCTGCCCTAATCTTTCTCTCCCTTGCTCTGTGAGTCCCTTGAGTTTCCACTAACACCTGGTTCTTTTGTTCTATTGCTCCAAACCCCAGCCCCCTGCATAGAACTTGGAGAAAACTGGCTTATCAGGCCTTCAGCCATCCTTTTGTGCTGTGCAGAACAGGTCTGTTCACTAGCTGATAGTCCTTAACAACTGTCTCTTTCAAAGACTCACTCATAGGTGCCACTCCCCTGCTCCTTAGCACAAAGAGCATGAAGCAGTACACAGTAAAAGACAATCATAAGAAATAAGCCTGCAGTCAGTTCATAAAATCAAACTGGAATTCGTAAGTTGAATATTAATAGCTCCCCCAAATTGTTACAACTTATCAGACTGGTTTACCATTTTCTGTGTGATAAGCAATTGATAAACATTTAATGAATTTAGCCTGACAACAGACCTTTAGATAGGTAAATAATATGATCCCCATTTCACAGATATGGAAATGGAGACTTTTAGACCGAAATAGAATGCAGATCACCTGTTGTTAGGGTTCCCTCCCCACTCTGTACTCTGGGGTACAGATGTGGGGACCCACATGAAAGACCCCCTAAGCTTATATTTCACCAGCTTAGGTTAAAAACTTCCCCAAAGCACAAATGTCTTTCCTTGTCCTTGGATGGTATTGCTACCACCACCAAGTGATTTAAACAAACATTCAGGGTGGGGCCACTTGGAGCCCTATCCTCCCCCAAAATATCCCCCCAAACCCCTTCACCTCCTTTCCTGGGCGGGGGCTTGAGAATAATATACCAACCAATAGGTTAACGAAGTGAGCACAGACCAAATTCCTGGTGTTTAGGGCACTGAAAATCAATCAGGTTCTTAAAAGAAGAATTTTATTTAAAAAAAAAGTAAAAGAATCACACCTGCAAAATCAGGATGGAAGATAACTTTACAGGATAAATAAAAAGATTTAAAACACAGAGGATTCCCCTCTGACTCTGCTTCCCAGTTACAAAACAGGAATAAAATTACCTCTTAACATAGGGAAAATTCACAAGCTAAAACAAAAGATAATTTAACTCATTTCCTTGCTATTACTTACAATTTCTGTAATTTTAGATGTATCATTTCAGGATCTTGTTAGGAGCTGGTTTACCTGCTTGGTCTCTCTTTGTCCCGAGAGGGAACCAACAAAAAGAACACCAACAAAACCTACTCCCCCCCCAGATTTGAAAGTATCTTCTTTCCCTATTGGTCCTTCTGGTCAGGTGCCAACTAGGTTAATTGAACTGATTAATCCCTTACAGGTAAGTAATTCTGTACCTCTGGCCAGGAGGGATTTTATGTTACTGCATACATAAAGGTTGTTACCCTTCTCTTTATATTTTCATAGATTCATAGATTCAAGGACTGGAAGGGACCTCGAGAGGTCATCGAGTCCAGTCCCCTGCCCGCATGGCAGGACCAAATACTGTCTAGACCATCCCTGATAGACATTTATCTAACCTACTCTTAAATATCTCCAGAGATGGAGATTCCACAACCTCCCTAGGCAATTTATTCCAGTGTTTAACCACCCTGACAGTTAGGAACTTTTTCCTAATGTCCAACCTAGACCTCCCTTGCTGCAGTTTAAGCCCATTGCTTCTTGTTCTATCCTTAGAGGCTAAGGTGAACAAGTTTTCTCCCTCCTCCTTATGACACCCTTTTATATACCTGAAAACTGCTATCATGTCCCCTCTCAGTCTTCTCTTTTCCAAACTAAACAAACCCAATTCTTTCAGCCTTCCTTCATAGGTCATGTTCTAAGGACCTTTAATCATTCTTGTTGCTCTTCTCTGGACCCTTTCCAATTTCTCCACATCTTTCTTGAAATGCGGTGCCCAGAACTGGACACAATACTCCAGCTGAGACCTAACCAGAGCAGAGTAGAGCGGAAGAATGACTTCTCGTGTCTTGCTCACAACACACCTGTTAATACATCCCAGAATCATGTTTGCTTTTTTTGCAACAGCATCACACTGTTGACTCATATTTAGCTTGTGGTCCACTATAACCCCTAGATCCCTTTCTGCCGTACTCCTTCCTAGACAGTCTCTTCCCATTCTGTATGTGTGAAACTGATTTTTTCTTCCTAAGTGGAGCACTTTGCATTTGTCTTTGTTAAACTTCATCCTGTTTAACTCAGACCATTTCTCCAATTTGTCCAGATCAATTTGAATTATGACCCTGTCCTCCAAAGCAGTTGCAATCCCTCCCAGTTTGGTATCATCCGCAAACTTAATAAGCATACTTTCTATGCCAATATCTAAGTCGTTAATGAAGATATTGAACAGAGCCGGTCCCAAAACAGACCCCTGCGGAACCCCACTAGTTATGCCTTTCCAGCAGGATTGGGAACCATTAATAACAACTCTCTGAGTACGATTATCCAGCCAGTTATGCACCCACCTTATAGTAGCCCCATCTAAATTGTATTTGCCTAGTTTATCGATAAGAATATCATGCGAGACCGTATCAAATGCCTTACTAAAGTCTAGGTATACCACATCCACAGCTTCTCCCTTATCCACAAGACTCGTTATCCTATCGAAGAAAGCTATCAGATTGGTTTGACTTGATTTGTTCTTTACAAATCCATGCTGGCTGTTCCCTATCACCTTACCACCTTCCAAGTGTTTGCAGATGATTTCCTTAATTACTTGCTCCATTATCTTCCCTGGCACAGAAGTTAAACTAACTGGTCTGTAGTTTCCTGGGTTGTTTTTATTTCCCTTTTTATAGATGGGCACTATATTTGCCCTTTTCCAGTCTTCTGGAATCTCTCCCGTCTCCCATGATTTTCCAAAGATAATAGCTAGCGGCTCAGATACCTCCTCTATTAGCTCCTTGAGTATTCTAGGATGCATTTCATCAGGCCCTGGTGACTTGCAGGCATCTAACTTTTCTAAGTGATTTTTAACTTGTTCTTTTTTTATTTTATCTGCTAAACCTACCCCCTTCCCATTAGCATTCACTATGTTAGGCATTCCTTCAGACTTCTCGGTGAAGACTGAAACAAAGAAGTCATTAAGCATCTCTGCCATTTCCAAGTTTCCTGTTAACGTTTCTCCCTCTTCACTAAGCAGTGGGCCTACCCTGTCTTTGGTCTTCCTCTTGCTTCTAATGTATTGATAAAAAGTCTTCTTGTTTCCCTTTATTCCCGTAGCTAGTTTGAGCTCATTTTGTGCCTTTGCCTTTCTAATCTTGCCCCTGCATTCCTGTGTTGTTTGCCTATATTCATCCTTTGTAATCTGTCCTAGTTTCCATTTTTTATGAGACTCCTTTTTATTTTTTAGATCATGCAAGATCTCGTGGTTAAGCCAAGGTGGTCTTTTGCCACATTTTCTATCTTTCCTAACCAGCGGAATAGCTTGCTTTTGGGCCCTTAATAGTGTCCCTTTGAAAAACTGCCAACTCTCCTCAGTTGTTTTTCCCCTCAGTCTTGATTCCCATGGGACCTTACCTATCAGCTCTCTGAGCTTACCAAAATCTGTCTTCCTGAAATCCATTGTCTCTATTTTGCTGTTCTCCCTTCTACCCTTCCTTAGAATTGCAAACTCTATGATTTCATGATCACTTTCACCCAAGCTGCCTTCTACTTTCAAATTCTCAACGAGTTCCTCCCTATTTGTTAAAATCAAGTCAAGAACAGCTTCCCCCCTAGTAGCTTTTTCAACCTTCTGAAATAAAAAGTTGTCTGCAATGCAGTCCAAGAATTTGTTGGATAGTCTGTGCCCCACTGTGTTATTTTCCCAACATATATCCGGATAGTTGAAGTCCCCCATCACCACCAAATCTTGGGCTTTGGATGATTTTGTTAGTTGTTTAAAAAATAGCCTCATCCACCTCTTCCACCTGGTTAGGTGGCCTGTAGTAGACTCCTAGCATGACATCACCCTTGTTTTTTACCCCTTTTAGCCTAACCCAGAGACTCTCAACACTTCCATCTCCTATGTCCATCTCTACCTCAGTCCAAGTGTGTACATTTTTAATATATAAGGCAACACCTCCTCCCTTTTTCCCCTGTCTATCCTTCCTGAGCAAGCTGTATCCATCCACACCAACATTCCAATCATGTGTATTATCCCACCAAGTTTCAGTGATGCCAACAATGTCATAGTTGTATTTATTTATTAGCACTTCCAGTTCTTCCTGCTTATTACCCATACTTCTCGCATTTGTATATAGGCATCTAAGATACTGGTTTGATCTTTCCTCCCAGTTTTGTCCTGACCCTCCTTTCTCTCTGCCAATATAGCCCACACTCCCTCTCGTTTCCGACCCATCTCCCAGGTCTCCATGTTCCCCACTTACCTGCGGGCTTTGCTCACCTGTCCCCGTCGAACCTAGTTTAAAGCCCTCGTCACTAGGTTAGCCAGTCTGTGTCCAAATAGGGTCTTTCCCCTCCTCGAAAGGTGAACGCCATCTCTGCCTAGCAGTCCTTCCTCAAATAGCATCCCGTGGTCTAGGAAGCCAAAGCCCTCCTGGCGACACCATCTTCGCAGCCAGGCATTCACCTCCATGATGCATCTGTCTCTGCCCGGGCCCCTACCTTTGACAGGAAGAATCGACGAGAATACCACCTGCGCTCCAAAGTCCTTCACCCGTACTCCCAGAGCCCTGTAGTCACTCTTGATCCGCTCAGTGTCACACCGTGCAGTATCATTTGTGCCCACATGGATGAGTAGCATGGGGTAGTAGTCAGAGGGCTGGATAATCCTCGACAATGCCTCCGTAACGTCTCGGATACGGGCTCCCGGCAGGCAGCATACCTCCCGAGATGAAATGTCAGGGCGACAGATGGGCGCCTCCGTCCCCCTCAGCAGAGAGTCTCCGACCACCACTACCCTACGTTTCCTATTCGCAGTGGTGGCAGCAGACCTCCCAGCCTTAGGGGTACGAGGCTTCTCCTCCTTTACTGTAGGGGGTGATTCCTTCTTTCCTGTATCAAGAAGAGCATAACGGTTACCTATTACCACGGCGGGAGGGTTCGGAGCAGGGGTGGAGCACTGCCTGCTGCCAGAAGTAACCAGCTGCCAGTGTCCACCCTGAGCCATCTCCTCCTCCACCAGTGGTGTATCAGCAGTCCTGTGTACTGGGACAGCTACCTGTGCTTTAATACAATGCATACCTGGACTTGTGACTTAACCACAAGACTATACATTATCCTTTAAGTCAGGGGTTCTCAAACCTTTTTTTCTGTGACTCCCTTTGAAAATATTTCAAGCTGTGATGATCCCTTCCAAAAAGTGACAACAAATTACTATACATATTCATAGGAGAACACTTATGATATTGTCACCCTTACTTCTGTGCTCCTGCTGGTGACAGTGCTACCTTCAGAGTTGGGCGGCTGGAAAGAGCAGCTCCTCCCAGAGCAGCATAGAGTCAAGGTCGATGTAGCTAGGTCAATGCAGTGTCAGTGTAGAACACTGCATTACTTACATCAACTGTTACTGGCCTCCAGGAGCTGTCCTACAATGCCTGTTGTGAACTCCACTGCCCAGGAGCCAGGTGGACAAGAAACCATCCCTACCCTTTCAAACCTCATGAATTTTTGAAATTTCTTTTCCTGGTTGCCCAACTTGGTGAGCACACATAGCAGCTGTCCATGGTTGTGTGAAGTTGCCCAGCTGACCATGCCAGCTACATGCTGCAGACATGCTCGTGCCTGGAGTAAACAAGAGGTGTTGGATCTCCTAGATATGTGGGGAGAAGAGGCAGTGCAGGCACAGCTCTGATCAGGCCATAGAAGCATGGACACCTATGAGCTGATCGCTCGGGGAATGGAGGAGAAGAGCTACAAGAGGGACCAGCAGCAATGCCACGTGAATGCCACAGTAGATCTGGTGCAAAGCCACAGACCGGCCACTTTTACAAAGAGCTGCATGCCATCCTTAGTGGAGACACCACCACCACCCCCAAGCGCCATGTGAATATTTCAGAGGAGCCTGAGTCACAGGCCTCCACCATGAACAGCGAGGAGGAGGAGGAGGTGGGTGACTATGGGGGACAGGCGACTGGGGGCTCCAGCTGCGCAGTGAGCCAGGACATGTTTTTGACTCCACCACAGTCCCAACAGTCCAGCATGGGTGAATCTGATGCAGGGGAAGGAACCTCCGGTAAGTATGCAGTTTGCTTGGAAATTGCAGGAAGGGAGCCCCCCCAGAGTAGCAGGACACATCTGTTGATTTATTCTTTTTCACTTCTGCTAGAAGAGGTAGTGAAATAACCAGTAGAGGTAGAGTTGCTCTCTGCTTCTCATCCACCTCTAGAGTTAGGCAGAAGAGGCCACACGGAGCAGTTTGTTGATGTGCCCTGGGATGTCCCTTGAATCCTCCATAGAGATCTTGATGAAACTTTCATGGAGGCAGTCTGCAATACTCTGCTGAAGGTTTCTAGGGAGGGCTGCCTTATTTCTTCCACTGTGGTAGCACATTTTCCCACACCACTCAGCAATTACTTCAGCAGGCACCAGGGCAGTATACAGGCTAGCAGAATACAGCCCTGGGTGGCATCGGGACACCACCGGCAGCTGTGCTTTCTCTGCCTCTGTTAGCTCACTCCTGAGGGTATCAGCTAAAATCACCACTGCCTGTGGAAAACGGTGCCAGTATTCAGTTCCATTGCCCTGTACACATATACTCATGTCTGTGAGCTATCCCATCCTCATTTCTCCAACCCTCCCCATCCCGAGGGCCATATTCCCCATGGACGATGCTGTGACTGGCACTGTGCTGTATCAATTCATAGGAGAAGTGAGAATAGGGTGACCAGATGATAGAGGTCAAATATCGGGATGCGGGGGGGGGGGGGCGGAGCAAAAAAAAAAAGAGCCCCCCCCCCAGCCAGAGGGACCTGCCAGGGGGCCAGGTGAGTCCGAGCAGTGCTAGCCTTACCTGGAGTGGCTCCCAGGAAGCATCCAGCAGGCAGGTCCTGTCCCTCTGGCTCCTAAGGTCACGCGGGTCGGGTCGAGGGGGGCGGGGGCGGGGGCAGGGGCGGGGGCGGGCTCTCTGCCGGCTGCCGGTGCCTACAAGCCCCGCCCCTGCAGCACACAGTGGAGACCTCCTCGCCGCCTCTGTGCGTGCCTGGGGAGTGGGGCTGCAGCACCCTGAAGCTCCTGCTGGCCAGTGGCTGGCGGGCACCGGAAGTTCAGCTGTGCTGCCCCAGGGCCCAGGAAGAAGAGGTGAGCGGCCCTGGCAGCGCCGGCTTGCGTCCTCCACCAGACGGTCCCCCGATATTGGGACAAAGTGCATCCTGACTGATGTAAGGTCGGGACGCAGGACAAGTCCCCTAAAATCGGGACTGTCCCGATAATATCGGGACGTCTGGTCACCCTAAGTGAGAAAGTAGTGCTTCCAACTTTCAGGGATCAAGGGGAGTGAGTTTAATATCCTAAGTTTTGGTTTCTGTCACGAATACACGGACATTGGTATCTCTGTGTGTTGTATCTTCAGCTGCTGATATTGTGGCCTTGAGGGTCTCCCCCCTCCACATCCATGGAACGCCTAAACCAGATAAGGAGGAGAAAGAAGAGGACTCAGGATGGTATGTTCCAGGAGATGCTGCAAGCCTGTGCTGCATCAGAGAACAACCCCAGGGCCTGGAGGATGACCCTTGCAGAGAGTAAGGATAAGAGCAAGGATAAGAAAAGAGTGGAGAGGAGAAAGGCCCAGGAGTCTAAGCAGCAAAAGGAGAGCGGGATGCACCAGGACATAATGGGGATTCTCAGGCAGCATACAGAAATGCTGTGGACTCTGGTACACCTGCAGGTCCAAGAATCCCATGCTCACTTCCCTCTGCAGCACATACACAACGCAATGTCAGGACCTCCCTACACCCCCTCAACATTCCACATAGCTTCAGGGGCCACTGCACTACCCCTACCACTCCACCCCAGGGGACATTAAAGACGGTCACAGCTGCACATATACTGACCTGTGAAAGACACGGTTGGTGTATGTGTACCTGAAAGGGAAACGGCTGTTCTTTCCCCTTCATATGTTCTGTTCCCTTAATTTACTAAGTTTTATGAAGTTCTATATGTTTTTTATTTGCCTGGTTCATGTTACAGAATAAAAATCTATTTTTGAAACATAATTCATCTTTATTAGTTCACAACATGCTGGCTGGAGTGAGCAGGTCTGACACCCATCGATTTCCTGTTACTTCATTTTGTCACAGAACCTATAACATCATTCACAGACAATACTAATAGGTGCATTAGCAATGTTATATTCCTACACAAACAGCACTCACTACAAAGTTTATACTGGGCTGCAAAAGAGCAAGGCCAGACAGAGCACACTACAGCAATACACACCACGCTGTCTCACTATTAAAATGGTCTTTCAAAGCCTCCCCAAGGGCTTGTCTCCACTTACCAGTGGATGGACGCTGCGGTGATCGATCCACCAGGGGTCGATTTTAGCGGGTCTAGTGAAGACCCGATAAATCAACTGCAGATCACTCTCCCGTCAACTTCGGTACACCACCAGAATGAGATGAGTAAGGGGAGTCAATGTGAGAGCGTCTCCCATCAACATAGCATAGTGTGGACCCTTCAGTAAGTAGATCTAAGCTACGTTGACTTGAGTCATGCTACTAACATAACTCAAATTGCGTAGTTTAGATCGACTTTCTCCCGTAGTGTAGACCTGCCCTAAGCCATATAGCTTCTCATTGAGCTCTTCTTATAGCTGTTGTATCTGCCAGTTCAAATTCAGCAGACAGCTGCTCCACCTCCACCCCAATGGAAACTTCCTCCCTTTGCTTCACAGATATTATGCAGGACACTGTAGACAGCTATAACCATTGGGATATTTTATTTTTTTTTTGCTGAGGTCCAATCTCATAAATAGACAACACCAGCGACCTGTCAAATAACTAAATGCACATTCAACTGCCATTCTGTACCTGCTCAGCCTGTAGTTGAAATGTTCCTTGGTGCTGTCGAGGTGGCCGGTATACAGCTTCATGAGTTATGGGAGCAAGGGGTAGGTTGGGTCTCTCAGGATCAACATTCCCAATGGTAATCCGCCTGTTGGGAAAAAAATGCTCTGCTTGTGGCTTTCTGAACAGTCCTGTGTTTTTAAAGATGCGTGTGTCATGCACCTTCCCTGACTAGCACTTGCATTACCATAGAAAAGTAGCCCTTTCTGTTGTACTCTGTGGAAAGATGGTCTGGAGCTAAAATAGGGCTATACATGCCATCTATTGCCCCACTGCAGTTTGGGAACCCCATTGCAGAGAAATCATCCACTTTGTCCTGCACATTGCCCAGAGTCAGTCCTGCATAGCAGGAGGTGGTTAATGGCCCTGCACACTTGTATGACAACTGCCCCTGCAGTGGATTTCCTGACTCCAAATTGATTCCTGACTGACTAGTACCAAGTTTCCACAGTGCAATTGCCACTTGCTTTTCAACTGTCAGCATGGCTGTCATTTTGGTGTCCCTGCGCTGGAAGGCTGGGGCAAGCTCAGTGCTCAGATCCAGGAATGTGGCCTTGGGCATCTGAAAGTTCTGTAGCCACTGCTTGTCATCCCAACCCTGAATGACAATGCAATCCCACCAGTCAGTGCTTGTTTCTTGGACCCAGAATCGGCATTCTACTATCTGCAGCTGCTCCGAGAACACCAACAACAACCTTAAATTGTTTCTTTCTCTGTCCCACAGCAATCTAGCCTCCAAGGAATCATCATGTTCCTCACAGCTCCTCTTGCAGCTCTGCAAATACTGCAGGATCAGGCACCCTGTGCTTGCAATGCTCATGACGATAGTGCAGAGCTGTGCAGGCTCCATGCTTCTGTCAGAGATGGTGGACAGAGAGAAGGGACGTGTGGGTTTGTGGGGATTTTGAAAAGAGGAGCAAATTATTGTGGGAAGCAGATGAAATTATGGGATGAAGAACACTGCATTATGGGAAGTTGAACCCATGCTCCCAATTACCCATTTACAACTCATTTCAGTGTTATGAAGCATTGCAAGAACTCTCCAAAACACCCTGCACTGGATGGTGGTAAATTGCACAGTGGGAAAGCTATCCACGGTGCACTGCACTCTGCATCGAAACAAGAAGCATAGTGTGCACACACACAAGCGATATAATAACCTGGGTGGCTGTATGCTGACATAAATTAGGTCAACATAATTTTGTAGTGTAGACATGGCTTTACTCCATGAGATAACAGAATAAGCATATGTCTATACAATGGAGACTATCCGGGCATACCTAGGCCACCGTAGTTATTCCAGTAGTGTAGTCGCAGCTTATGCTGACAGAAGGGTTTTTCCATCAATGTAGGAACAGCACCTCCCTGAGCAACAGTAGCATTCTTCCATCAACACAGCTGTGTCTATGCTGGGGGTTAGGTCAGCGTAGCTATGACGCTCAGAGTGAGCTATTTTAGCTATGTCAACATAACTTTTAAGTGTAGACTAGGCCTTAGATACTATTTGACCTAAGAGTGGCTGTCAGTGGTTAATCAGCCCTTCCTCTGTCTCAGGGTTGAGACTTGATCACAGTCAGTAAGTACCTACATAGCAGAGTTGTTAACTTTCACCCGGTAAATAAGCACCCCGACTTTCACAATAAGCCAAAAATCAGGCTAATCCCATTTCAAATCAAGGCCAAAATAAGCCAAACCCTAAGAACCCCAACACTCTATGTGACTAGATCCCCCCGGCATGCAGTCTGGGACTGTGGTGGGCCCGCTGTGCATCCCTGACTCTCTCCCCCCCATTGCCCCTGCTTTCCAGGAGCCAATTAAAAATAAAAGAAGCAACCAGCTACAAGCTCAACAAGCTACAAGCCCAATAAACTGCAAGCCAAAAACTAGCCAACAAGCAACTCACAAGCCAATTAAGCCAAAAACAAGCCCAATTTCTGTGGTTTTTTTAGCGGGTTTGGCATGTCTGCTACATAGGGAATGAAAATGTGATAACAGGCTCTTAAATCTAGCAGAGAAAGGTATAACACGATCCAATGGCTGGAAGTTGAAATTTAACAAATTCAGACTGGAAAGAAGGTGTATATTTTTAACAGTGAGGGTAATTAACCACTGGAGCAATTTACCAAGGGTTGTGGTGGAGTCTGGCAATTTTTAAATAAAGATTGGATGTTTTTCTGAAAGATACACTCTGGTTCAAGCAGGAATTAATTCAGGGAAGTTCTACAGCCTGAATTATACAGGAAGTTTAGACTGGATGATCACAGTGTTCCCTTCTGGCTTTATAATCTAGTAAATCATTTCAAGCATGAAGTGTTCTTCCCAGTATCATCAATGCAAAGAATAACATGATTTGAGAGCCCAAGCCATTTTAGACAAGCTTAGTATGTTTTATAACAACTTTTACAGAGTGAAATGTAATAAAGGGACAACAGATATGAATAAGCTTCTAAATGTTTTTGAGATACTTCCATTTTCAGCTGAAGACAGTAAATGATGAGAAGAATATAATACCTATAATAAGATAGAACAGTGGTTTTCAACCTGTGGTCCACGTACCCCTGGGGTTCTGCAGACTGTGTCTAAGATCTCCAAAGGGATCTGCACCTCCATTCGAAATTTTTTAGGGGTCCACAAATGAAAAAAGGATGAAAACCACTCAGATAGAAGATGCCACTAACTGTGTCAGTTCTGGGGAAGCTCATAGAATAGATGGTTTACTAAAGACTTTTTAAAGTTATTCAATTAATATCAGTTAATTCCTAGTTTAATCTTCAAATCCAGATTCAGCTAGTTACATAAGAACATGCCAATGGGATTACTCACATGCTCAAAATTAGGCACATACTTAAGTTCCTTGCTGAATTGGGACCTCACAGAGGCACAAACTGAGGAAAGTTTTGTTATACATCTCTATAGAACAATAATATGTCTAATTTCACTTAAAAATGGCAATTTCCTGCTTTATGTTATACAATCGTGTTACAGTGGCACCATACTCATTCCTACAGTTCACAACTGGTAAATAGAATGGGCAGAAGTTGTTTCCTATGCATCATTAATTAATAAAATGTAAAGAGAGCTATGGGAACTCAGTTTGGTTTGGGGAAATTTCTTAGATCATATCAAAGAATGCTAATATTGCTCTCATATTTACAGGACAAGTTCCTTTCTGATCTTACTATAGCATTGTTGAGGATAATGTATTTTATGTTTATACCTTAAATTAATTTTGTAAGAATGGTTGCAGGGTCATCACTGCATATTGTATAAATACCAACTATTTCCTTATCTGTGGTTTTTTGTCTTTCATATGTGTGGAGGTTGTTTACAAAAATGTCAGTGAAAGGATATTTTTAAAGTATTGTTTTTAAATTACTAGTGTGAATTATTTTTATAAGGTTTTGGGCTGAGATTTGGTGAATCTAGATACTGATGAGACTGGATTTGTATATCAACTAAATCCAACTGGAGATTTATCACAACCCTAATGTCTACTAAACCTCTGTAGGAGGAATGTTAGCCCACTTGCAAAGCAGGGCAAATCTTTAACCATTTCACTTCTGTTAGTTACCTCAGTTTTAATCAATAATGATATGATATTATCAGAGAGGATTTAAGTGCTCAGTGCTCCACCATATGGTCATTTTCTGAAAGAGCAGAGTTCAACTGATCAATTATCTTTATATCGAGATGCACTTGGTTGTTTCCCTCCCCCTCCCCCAAAATTATAGTGCCTGGAACCAGTAAAAGTTGAAAGGAGGGTATCTGAAATGATAATCTTTAAGGTGTGTGCAATGTTTTCACAGCTTTATAGATCAAAGCCCTTTACTGAAGTATGTTATTATCAGGCTTATAAATCAGGCTCAGTTCATTTTATGAACATTAGTGCTGCCATCAATTACATGCATTTAGGACTAATGGTTTTACAGGAATGTTAATAGTTCTACATTATTTCCTGAAAACCAGTACGGTAGGCAATTAAAAGGCTATATGTAACCTGCAATATTGTTTGTTTCTGGTTTTTAAGGCCCTGTTGAGAGTGTGCGTTTAAGTAGATTTCAAACCAGTTAAAATCCACAGATTTGAAATTTACTCACAGAATAGAACCATTTGCAAACCAGTCTCTCCTTCATTAAACTAGGGCACAACCAGTGGTGCTGCTCCTTGCACCCCAACCCCCTGCCCTGAGCCCCCTGCTTCACCCTGCACCCCCATGCACCCCAACTCCCTGCCCTAAGCCCCCTGCCTGCACTCCGCACCCCTCCTGCACCCCAACCCACCTTCCTTGAGCTCCCTCATACACTCCGCACCCCTCCTCTGCCCCAATCCCTTGCCCTGAGCCCCTTCCTGCACACCGCACCCCCCCCTCCCACACCCCGCACTCTCTCCCGCATCCCAACCCCCTGCCCCGGCCCTGCATACAATTTCCCCACCCCGATGTGGCCCTCGGCCCAAAAAGTTTGCCCACCCCTGCCCTAATGTCTCAAAAAAAAAGTGGCTTTGTGTTTTAATTTAATCTCATGATACGCTCTTTTAGTTTTAAAGTATGGATTGTTGTATTATGCAATAAGCGCCGAATTGCATAATATAGCTGTTGTAGAAATGTATAGAAAGCCCGCGTTCGCTTGCAGCATGCATCCCCACTACTGCGGCGCCGCATTACCATTGGTCTTCCCCTCCCCCTCTGACTACTATTCTAGAAAATTCTTTGACCTATATAAGCGGCCGCGTCAGGCGTGCCCAGAGCAGTGTCTACAGTGTTTGTAATCTTTGTCGCATGTACTCTACTGAAATACCATAACAAGCCTGTGGCTTTACATTTTAATTCAATCATATGATACCCCCTTTTAATTTTAAAATATGGATCGGTTCATTGTTAAGATAAGAAAAGGAGCAGACAAACTGAATTATAATGAATGTGCTGATAGTAGTGCAAATACCTCGGACTCCTCGGTTAAGAACTTACATGAAGATAATGCCGCCACTAGTTCCAGTGCGTGCAATAAACTGAGTAATGACCAACAGAAACAGGCGTTGTCTCTTAGTTCAGGTCAGTGTAGTTCCTATTCAAAGCCATCAAACATTCCATCTGATGACCCGGTCTGTGATATTCCAAAAAATATATTAGACCGCCGGTCTCGATTATCTAGAGGTCCTTATCAGCCTAGATTGAGCATGTTTCCTAGAAGTAAAATAGGGAATAAACAAAAAAGTTTTCAGTCTGATTGGTATGAAAAGTATAGGTGCTTAGAATATAGCCCATCAAAGGATGCAGCATTTTGCTTTTACTGCCGTTTCTTCTCCACTAATGATGCAGCAAACAAAGGTCACACTGATCCAGCATTTATTGATAAGGGATTCAGAAACTGGCATAGGGCTAACGAATGTTTTAAAAACCACCAGCTGTCAAAATCTCATGTGTTGAGCTGTTCTTCATGGTCAAGTTTTAATGAAGGGAAACCTATTGATGTATTGTTGGATGAGGGCAAGCAGGCTTATCTGTCTAAACAAGAAGAAGAACGGTGCCATAACCGAAGTGTAATGGAGTGACTGATTGACATTGTTCTGTGTTTGGCGAAAGGTGGGAGACATTCATTTCACAATGAAAAAGCTGACAGTTTTGAGAAAGGTTTATTTCTAAATCTTGTCAATATGCTCCAAAAATATGATCCTGTAATGGCAAAGCATGTGCAACAATCTCCTCGAAACGCTACCTATCTGAGTAATTGCATCCAAAATGATTTAATTGTGGCCTTGCACAACGTTGTGCAACAAAAGATTGTGTCTTCACTAAATGGAAAAATGGTCTCAATAATTGCCGACAACACTATTGACTGTGGACATCATGAACAGATGTCCATTGTGGTGCGGTATTTTGACAATGAAAAACATAGTCCAGTTGAACATTTTGTGTCTGTTCAGAGACTAATAACAGTTGATGCTCAGTCTATTTTTGACCAGTTCAATGACGTCCTTGGCATTCTTAAAATTGACTGGTCATCAGTGATGTCTGTCTGTTTTGATGGTGCATCTACTATATCTGGATGTACTGCAGGAGTTCAAATGAAATGTAAAGAAAGAAACAGTGAAATACTCTATGTACACTGCTATGTGCATTGTTTGAACCTCGTCCTAGTAGATGCATGCACTTCAAGTAAACAAAACAGAACTGTCTTTGATTTTTTTGGTGTTATTCAGACTCTTTATGCCTTCATGGAGGGGAGTCCTGTGCGACATGCAGTAATGGAGAAGATTTTACAAGAAGTAGGATCCCAGTTGAAGACTTTGAAGTCACTATCAAACACAAGATGGGCATGCAGAGCAGAAGCAGTGACTGCTGTAAAACAAAACTACTCCATCATTTTACAAGCTTTACAAGAGATTATCGAAACAACTTGCCTTGCTGATGCTAAAATAAAAGCTAGGGGCCTTATCCATGAACTAAATTCATTCAAGTTCATCTTTGCCCTTCACATGATGCACCCTATTCTCCAGATGGTGGTAAAAGTGAGTAAGGCTCTTCAAGCTCCAGATCTCAACTTACTTACTGCAATGACAGGGGTGAAAAGCTTGTGTAACTCTTTGGCTGCGATGAGAAGTGGCCCAGAATATTTTCAATCTATTTTCAATGACAGTGTGAAAATGTATGTAGAAAATGATATATTGATTCCCCCAGTTAAGAAGAGAAAAACATCCACTCGTATTGATGACGCGTTTGAGTCCCAGCATCACTTTGATACAAAAGAGGAGCAGGAGAGAATAAATTCATTTTCCCCACTCCTAGACTCAATGATTACCATCATTGACCAGTGATTTGAACAGGAGACTTGTAAAATTGTGACTGCAATGGGATAACTGCTGAGCTTAGACATTGGCAGGGATGATATGAGAATCATTGCCAACAAATTTAAAGTGTCCTTGGATGAGTTGGAAGCTGAAGTCGGATTGCTTCAGGGTTATGATGGATCTGTTCCTAAAGGTAGCACTACGAACACCACCAGAGAGTGGCTTGATTGGCTAAAGGAATTGGATCAGTCTTCCATGTTCCAGGCCTTTTAAAAATCTATTCAATGCTTTGCAGTCTTACCTGTTACAAGCTGTTCATGTGAAACAGCCTTTTCGAAACTAGCACATGTAAAAAACAAACTAAGAAGTACAATGTCCCAACAGCAACTCGACTCACTCATGATTTTGTACATTGAACAAGGATTGGCTTCGTCAGTTAATTACAATGATGTGATTGAGGAATTTAAGTCCATAACACCTGGTGAGCGACGTCTCATTCTCTAGGACAGGAAGATGAAGAAACCTTAATCTGTTTTGGTCAATTTGGGTCAGCTCATTATCTGGTTAAAGATAAAGATCATGAAAATTGACTGTATCTTTGTATACGCCTGGTTATCACTACAGCAAAAATTTGGTATTTTGTGTCTCATTTTTTAAATAAAGTTTAGTTGTTAACTAAACTTAATTTTTTTTAAATTAAGTTTTAGTTTCTTTAGTTTGTTTGATGAATAAAAATAATGTCTTTTATGATTGAGTATTCAATAAATGCTCGCTTTAAAAAAAAAAATTCCCTGGGTGCACACCTGTAACAGGGTGCTGGCCAAAAGGCACTGACTCAGCCCCTGTTAGCTCAGAGCCTGCTAGCTCAGTTCCCAGTAAGGGGAAGTGATTGGAGCTGACAGGCTGTGGCTGATTAAAGCCCTAAAAGAGAATCACCTGTGAGCTTGATGGGGGAAGGCCTATAAAGCTAGCAGGAAGGAAGTAGGAGGGGAGGAACAGGAAAGTGAGGAGTGAGGGCCTGTTGCTCCCAGCTAGCTGTAAGAGCAAGCTGTTCCCTAAGGGGCTACCTAACTGATAGTTAACTGTAAAAAGCTGTATATACATGGTGGTCGGAAAAGACAGGGAAATAATAGGGCACTGATGTTTGAAAGAGTGGTCTCCAGCTAATTTGTATCATGAGCAACGAAGGGCACGTCTACAACACTCTAATGAAACGTGCTGCCCACGCCTATGTGTGAACCCCACATTCAAAGCCCTACTCTCCATCAGCAGGCAAAGGCAGGAATTAACTCTGGATCTCCTAGCTACTGGGCTAAAGGTTACAAGAAGGCACCTTCTCCTCTGGCCATTTCTGCGAATAAGACTGAAGTAAAAAAGTAAATTGGCTGCACCTATTTGGCAAATTCATGTCAAATTTGCTAATAGTTTCGAGTCAACCAAAACTCCCTCCTCTACTGCTTTTGCTGAGTCCCTAGTTTGGGATCTTTGCTCCATATTTCAAAGGTTATGTTCATAGGCATATGTTCATGTACATAGGCGCCATGGAAAAAAATTGGTGGGTGCTCAGCACCCACCGGCAGCTCCCCATGGCCCCGTCCCGCCCCCCTGCTCCAGCTTACCTCCGCCTCCTCTGTGAGCACGCCGCTGTGTCCTGCTTCTCCCTCCTCCCTCCCAGTGCTTACGCTGTGAAACAGCTGATTCGTGGGGCAGGGAGGGAGGGGGGAGGCGGGGGAACGCGGCGCGCTAGTGGAAGAGGCGGGGCCGGGACGGGGATTTGGGGAAGGGATCCAATACGGGCAGGGAGGGGGCGGAGTTAGGGCGGGGACTTTGGGGATGGGGTTGGAATGGGGATGGGGCCAGGGGCGGGGATAGGGTGGAGTCAGGGCGGGGAAAGGGGCGGGGGGGGGCGCGGGCACCCACCGCGCCGAGATAGTTGGCGCCTATGGTTATGTTGCACATGCAGGGTCAGATCTTCAGTTGGAAGTTTGTACAGCACCTTTGAAGTCAATGGAGCTTCATCAGTTTACACCGGCTGAGAATCTGCTCCAACAGTTTCAATTTTTGAGGCATCAGATAATCCTTATGTTCTATTAAGCAAAGTGAAAGGCAAATAACAATTTTTCAGAGATTCAGTTCAGTGGATCCTCCATTAGTTCAGATGCTTATGATTACCGCTTGGGTCTGCAAAACTGGGATAGAAAACTTCCAAGAAAAATAGGAATTGCTCTTCATATTCCATCCCTCATATCCTCTCTCTAACTCTGCCAAACAACTTGTGTAAACTATTTAGCAAGTTTCTTTGGAAAAACAAGTTGCGTGAATGAACTCCAATAGGATATTTATAGAATGTGAAGAAGAAGCAGTAAACTCCCTTGCTGCGCAGAAATACCACCATGCTTTTACACTAAGAGACAGCATTTTATGGCTAAACCCTCAACCCTTATATCCAGAATGGTTAAACATTGTAATGACCTTGGCATCCCCCTTCAAACTGAATCTGTTACCCTCAGTGATTATAAAGGCTATAAAGGAGCACCTGATCATAAAATCCACTTGGAATGCTTTTTTAAACCAGCACCAATTATCCATAAAGAAAATATCTCAAATGAAATCTGCTTCTATAAGGCTTATTCTCTTAATGAAAAGTGAATAACAGTTAAAAACAAAAATCTTGTCGCCTGGAGAAAAGTCATGACAAATTGGAAGAAGCATTGAAGTTATCATTGACTGAACGGTTAAACAAAATCATCTGAGTACTCATATGGACCATAACAGCCATTAAGTGTTGTTTTACAAGCAGGACCTGATCTGCAGGACTAATTTGGATGGACTGATAAGGGACTCCCTAAACCAGCAGGCTGTGGGTGCCAGATAGTCATAGGTCCAGTATCTACAACATAAGATGGGAAGAGTGGTAAAGTTGTTCTTTTTCTGCCTCAGTGAGGACTGGGCTGTGATGTTTCAGAAGTCTGCAGCATCAGAGCATTTTAGTTGGAGGTGTAGCAGCAAGAAAAGGCACAGAAAAAACATCATATGTAATAGGGCACCACAAAGACTTTCCAGTGAGCCACTTAAAGGCCGGAAGAGTAGACTAACCCAAAGCAGAGAGCTGCATCATACGGACAGGTGCAATGAAAAGCTGTAAGATTGAAGGTGAGGGTTTCAATTTTAAATGGTAGCATCTAATTTTAGAAAACAGATAAGGTGACTCTGAAAAATCTGTTTGAGCCTATGTTGTTAAATCACGCAGGATGTCTGCACTCCAATTTTACAAGCCCTGTGCATAAATAATCCAAAACTAATTCCCAGTGCAAGGGCTGGGCCTGTTTGGAGTGTGGTTCTGCTTTGTAAAGTGACTTTGTGTAATTGGCACTGTGGGGCTCTGTGGTTGTTGTCTCCCCCTGGCACCCTCAGAAACCAGGCGCTTAGCCCCCAGCATTGGCACAGACCACTGTGCCTTGACACGAGTGCCAGAGCTAAAACTGATTGAAAAACTGGGACTTTTTTTGTTAAAATATTTTGTTCCATTTTTGGTAGAGGAATCTTGAACTTTGAAATTTTCTCCTCAGTCTGGAGCTCTCTGCTCACCCTGGCTCTATGGTAATATGACTCCAGCAGAGCTGCAATGCCCTGGATATCCTGGCCCATAACTACCCCTGGAGCCACCAGGCCTCGATCTGTATTAACACCACTATTTCCCCCCAGCAGTTTGGGCCCAGCTAGAAGCCCAGTCCATGCCCTCCAACTCCCTAGGACTGGAATCCCACAGAGCCCACATAAAGGGGCTCTGTAATGTTGGGCAGAAAAGGCAAACATGTCATGATGGGGGGGGTCTCCTCCCGTCCAAAGGCACATGCTCCGCTTCACGTATGTGGAAGAGATACGGCCTTATATTGCTGACTCTCCATGCTGTGATACAAAGTCTTTTAGCCCACCCATTTTGGAGCTGCATTACCTTATCTAATAATCAAGTTCATCATGTTTAAACATTTCTATACATGCTTTAAACATCTTAAAGCTTGTTTGAGTAATTGGGCCAAAACGGGTCACTTCACTGGACCACTAAGCTTTATGTATCTTCATAAACGAAATGATTTGTGTAGCTCAGGAAATAGCTGAATGTACTGGTAAGATGCATATTTACAATGAGGACAATATTTTGGCTGGAATTGAAGATCTCTTGTAAAACTTGTCCAGAGTCCCCATACTACAGACTCTGAGCGCACTGCTTTTTTATTACACTCATTTAATTCTAATGGTTAAATTAGGTTAAATATGCTTAAATGGGCACATCTGAAGTACTTAGAATAATCCTACATCACAGCTGGTCATAACTGTTAGGAGACACTGGCTTGCTCAAGGATTATTAATGGGCTATAAAACTTTTAACTGCTAGGTCACTGGTTCAAATCCAGCCTAAGTCAACAATGACTGAAATAAGTTTAGTGGCCTTTGCGAAATAAGGTGATCATGGCAAAATAGGATTGAAGCATATCTGCAAGTGGTAGCATATGGGAAGCTTGCCCTGTTGTTCTGTGTATAAACAGAGACCTTTCATCCCTAAAGCTGTCAATATGTAGCTTAGGTACTTATATGGCCACCATTACTGTACAAGTAGTATCAGAGTGCCTCACAATTGTTTTAATGTATTTGTCCTCACAATACCCCTCTGAGGTAGGGAAGTGCTATTATTCCCATTTTACAGATGGGAAACTGAAGCACAGACATACTCACTGACTTGACCAAGGCTACACAGGAAGTCTGTGGTGTAGAAGGGACTTGAGCTCAGCTTTCCCATGTTCCTAGAACCCTCATCACTGGCCCATCCTTCCTCTTTATATATACTTACTAAGCAACTTTCACAAGCACTGAATTCACATATTAAAAGTTAAAATAAATCAATGACCCTCAGATCAAGATGTTATTATTTTGTACTATTTTATATAGTAAAAAGATTGTTAAAAATCTTTTACAGTAACAATAATAATGGCATGGCTCACTTTGCTTCCTCTGGTCTTTTGGGGTGAAAGCTGCCCCTCTTTCTTCCCTGCCCACCCCCCAGGCAACACAAGGCCCAGGTATCACTCTAATCCTACTTAAACCCTCACAATAGGGTTTAAGTGGGATTTAGTGGTGGAAGGACCTTGTGCTTGCTCTTTTCCATGGGGGTGATTTTCATCCATAGTCCTTTAAAATGTATCATGGGCCAAATCCCTTGCGCATACAGGAATTTGACTTTTTTGTCTGTGTGTGCAAGACTAAAAGTTATCAGATTGTTATCTTAACTAAAAAAGTGGTATATTTCCAGTTTCAGCATTCTTCTGTACTCTTATGTTATTTTGATATATAGTATCAGTTTTGATCTTTGTTCAAGACTTTCTGCAGAGATGTTGTGTAGAACTGGGCAGTAAGCTGTTATAAATCTTATCAACCCAGATTCAACTTAATATAAACATAATTATACAGAGATTTATTTTAAAAAGCAGGTAAGAATTAGGAGGAAAGGGCCAGTTGGTATAAACTGGCATAGCTTGAAGTCAACGGAGTTATGCTGATTTACATCCATTCAGCATTTGCTCCAAAATCTTCCTAGAATAGTACGATGAATTACTTCCTGACCTCATGGGGATGTTGTAAGGGTAAATCTACTACTGTTTGTATTGTGCCTAAATATGAGAGTCATACCCACACCCAGATAGAAAACATTTCTTGGATTTGTTGCACACATGTAAGCTCTCTCTGGCAATGACTTATGGCTGTATTAGACTCCCTGGGTATGACTACACTTCAAACTGGAAGTGTAAAGTCCAACACAGGGAGACATATCTGCACTAGCTCTGATGAAGCTAGTGCAGTAAAAGTAGAGTGTAGCTGTGGCAACCGGCAGGAGGAGTGGTCCCGGGTACGTACCCATCCAAGACACTAGGCATGTAGTTGGGGCAGCTAGCCTCTCCCACTGCTTGTACTGCTGCAGCAACACTCTATTTTAAGCATGCTCATGCTAGCTCAATCAGAGCTAGTACAGGTATGTCTCTTCACACTGGAATATACACCTCCTGCTCAAAGTGTAGACATATCCTCAGTCATTGCATACAACTTTCATTGATACTTGCAGGGGTCCTGCTGAGGACAAGTGGACTTTGTATGCAAAAGACATTTCTTGAAACTTGTTCATCAGCGGTGAGCCTTTGCAGAAGGAACTGCTCAGCAGCGGCCTTTGTTAGGCTGTGCTCTTCAGCAGAAAGCAAGGCAATGTTAAGCTGTGCAAGACAAAAAAGGAGGAGAAAAGAAGGGAAAAACAGAAGTTTAACTGGCACAAACAGCCATGCCACTTTGTTAAAATCATACAAAAAGGAGATAGATTAAATAGTAATAGGAGAGCAGCCATACTGGGTCACATCATTGTCCATCTTGCCCAGTATCCTGTCTCTGACAGTGGCCTGTACCAGAGCTTCAGGGGGAGTGTACATATCAGGGCAATAATGGAGTGATCCACCCCACTCTTCCACTCCCTGCTTCCGGTAGGCAGAGGCTTGGGATCTCCCTGAGCAGAGGGTTGCGTCGCTGACCATCTTGGCTAATAGCCATTCATGGACCTATCCTCCATGAACTTATCCAGTTCTTTTTTGAGCTGTTATACTTTTGGCCTTCACAACATCCCCTGGCAGTGAGTTCCACAGGTTAGGTGTGCATTGTGTGAAAAAGTTCTTCCTCTTATTTGTATTAAATCTGCTGTTTATTAATTTCATTGGGCAACCTGTGGTTTTTGTATCATGTGAAAGGGTAAATAACACTTCTCTATGCACCTTTGCCACACCATTCATGATTTTATAGACTTCTACCATATCCCTTCTTAGTTGTCTCTTTTCTAAGGTGAACAGCCCAAACCTATTTAGTCTCTCCTTGGCTCTAAACCATTCCATACACTTGATCATCTTTGTTGCCCTTCTCTGAACCTTTTCCAGTTGCACGATATCCTTTCTGAGATGGCATGACCGGAACTGGACACAAGGTTTATAGGGCACCATGGGTTTATATAGTGGCATTATGATATTTTCTATTTTATTTTCTATCCCTTTCCTAAGACTTTCTCACACACTGTTAGCCTTTTGGACCACTGCTGTGCATTGAGCACAAGTCTTCAGAGAATTATCCGTAGTGATTCCAATATTTCTTTCTTGGGTGGTAATAGCTAATTTAGAACCCATCATTGAATATATATAGTTGGGATTATTTTTCCAATGTACATTATTTAGCACTTATCAAAGGCTCATCTGCTATTTTGTTGCCCACTCACCTAGTTTTGTGAGATCCCTCTGTAACTCCTTGTAGTCAGTTTTGGACTTAACTATCTTGAATAATTTTGTATCAGCTGCAGCTTCACTGTTCATCCCCTTTTCCAGATCATTTACGAATATGTTGACCAGCACAGGTCCCAGTACAGATCCTTGGAGGGACCCCCTTCTTCATCTCTTTGCATTGTGAAAATTGACTCTTTATTCCTACCTTTGTTTCCTAGCTTTCAACCAGTTACTGATCCACTAGAAGATCTTTCTTCTTATCCCATAGCTACTTAGTTTCCATAAGAACATTTGGTTAGGGACCTTATCAAAAGCTTTCTGAAAATCCAAGTACTATGTTGATTGGATTGATAATGCATGATTTCTCAGTACAAAAGCCATGTTGACTCTTCTTCAACCCATTGTGTTTGTCTATGTGGCTGTTCTTTACTATAGTTTCTACCAATCTGCGCAGTACTGAAGTTCATCTCACCAGCTTGTCATTGTCAGGATCGCATCTGGAGCCCTTTTTAAAAATCGGTACTATGGTACTTATATGACCCCATTACCATAATATCTGAGCACTTCACAATCTGTAATGTACTTGTCCTCCCAACACCCCTTTGAGGATGGGAAGTGTGATTAGCTCTCTTTTACAGAGAGGGAACAAGAGACTATGGGGAAAAATTCCAAAAGTGTCTAGATCCTATTTTTAATAGTGACTTAGGCACTTAGACCCAATTTTTTTAAAGGCATTGGCGTTGCTCTGTTCAGTACTGCAAGGCCTAAATGACTTAGGCAGCTAAGTCCCATTTTCATAAGTGATTTTAGGCACTTAGATTCAGATCTCAAAAGTACCTTTGAGGCTCTGGGTGCTTTAGGAGCACTTAGGATCAGGGGCAGCTCCAGGCACCAGCGCAGCAAGCGCCTGCCTGGGGTGGCAAGTCGCGGGGTGCGGCCTGCCGGTCGCCCTGAGGGCGGCAGTCAGGCTGCCTTCGGCGGCATGCCTGCGGGAGGTCCCCCGGTCCCGAGAGGCGCCCCTGCTCTTACACACCCCAAATACTCTGTCTAGCACCTCCCAAATACCATCTCCCAGGACACACACACCCCTCCAGCACCCCGAAATACCCCCTTGAGCTCACTCCCCCGCAGCAGTGTCCTCTATTAGGGAACTTGAAATACAGGTGGGGTCACCCTAGATACAGTTGAATTTTAAAGGCAGGTGTTTCTGTTCTCCCTCATGGTGTGACCTCAAGGGGGCCAGGCTCTGGAAGTCTTAATGAGCTACAATCCCAGCTGTGTCCCCAGAGGGCAGTTCCAGGCGGGCGGGGTGATTCCCTGCACAGCCCGGGCAGAGGCAGCATTGCCCTTTTCTCTCCCCTCATTCCAAAGGCTTGGCCCCAGGGGGCCCAGCCAAGGGACACCCCGTCTCTCTCTCGCTCTCCCGGGGGTCTCTCCCGGAGTCAGGGTCACCGTCCACTGACGGAAGAGGTGCCTGGCGGTTGCGGGGAGTCTCGCTTGCTCAAGTGGAGATGACTCCATCCAAGGCAGAGTGGCGCCTGCCGACATTCCCCGCTCCGGCGGGGTCTGTCCACCAGCTACCTCGTCCCTGGAGCACAGGGTCTCGCCTCTGCCCCACACGGAGGGAGCCCTCATTGCTCAGTGTATAACAGGGGGGTCGCTTAGACTCCTGTACAACACAAGCAAGAGCCTTGTGTCCAGCAAGTATAAATGGGAGTGGTTCCCCCCGGGCTTTGTCTGTGGGTCCGGAAGCCCGGGAGAGCGCCGCCCCTCACTCCCAGGCTCGGGTGGCCGCATGGCCGGAGTGAGACTGCTGTCTAGCCCTGTCCACATGGGGGGCAGAGAGGGGGACACGGGGCTCACACACCAGAGCTCCTCACCTGTGATATAGGAGCACAAGCCCCATGGACTCTCGCCCTCGGTTTTACAATTGTACTTCTTTTTTCTTTCTTTTTGTGTGTGTTTTTTCTTAAGTTATATTTTTACCTTTTTAATATATTTTACTTGTATTTCCTTTTTGATTTTATTGTTGTTTATATATATTTTAAGTTTCATTTTATTTTATTTCCCCTTTTATGGTTTTTATGTATTTTACAATTCTTTTATTTTTCAGTTTTTATTATTTTACTTTTTTAAAGTCTGTTAATATTTTTGTATTTTATTCATTACTATTTTAAATTTATTTTGCACTTTTTATAAATGTATTATTTTTTCTATTTTTTATTCTACTTTCTGTTGTCCAGTCATTTGGGCTCCTATCTTCTCTCACTCCAGTGAGGATCTTCAGCCTCTCACCCCATCATGGTAGTCATGCGCCGCCCCAGCCAGACCCTCCACCACCACCATTCCAGCCCATGGTGCTGAAGCGCACCCCCTGGCTTCCATCCTATGGTTTTCAGATTGGTTCACTGACTCTCAGCACCCTACTATAAAAATTGTTCCAGCACCTCTGATCCAACCTGGTCCCTTGTCCCAGGAGTCAGCTGACTGGTGTTGGGGGCCAAAGGGCTGAGCTGGGTTTTACAGTTCAGTCAACATAACCAAATAAAGCATGTGTAAGCCTCTGTGAAAAAGTGGTAGCCTAAGGGAGTTAGGCACCAACCTTTTAGAGCATAAAGTGCTATAGAAAGTTAACAGTACTCCTATGTTTTACCCCACCCATAAAACTTTGGCTGTTTTATCAAAATGTAAATTAATGTGACCATTTAACATAACTTGCTTAAATCCAAGGAATGAGTTTAGTCCATAAGGGACAAATTGTCAAGGCCTCAGAGCTCACATAAGTCAGGGATAGGCATTGTTTTAAGAACGTGAATAGAATAGAATCTGACTCCAGGTTAGGAAGAAAACAATTCAGTGATAGAGTGGGGATACACAACTGCAGTTATTGCTGTAGCTCCATAAGCAGGCTGAACCGACTTCTTCCCTGCCCCCCATCTCTTCTCTTCCTCCCCTCTGGTAGATGCATACAGAATCTCCTAGCATGGGCCACCTAATTCGTCTCTCCTTTCCTGGACTAATCCATGACCTCAAAGGAATAATTGTGATCTTATTACCTCTTACTAGCCACCAGAAGGCACACTGGATGCACAAGCCTAAACACAAATATTCCCTTTGAGTAAAGCAAGTGGGCTAAATATCTTCTTTTAAAAAACAGCTCTGACAAATGCTGCATTTAATAAATCCCTTTGCAGATCAATTCCAACAGCCAGGGAAAAGTGGTTTTACTGAACAGCCATTATGGATAAAAGCAAGGGGAACAAAGGAAATTGCACTGCAGAATTGTGAAGGAGTGGGGAAGCATGACAGATGTAGCTACAGAATAAGTTAAGTGGGAAACAGGGCCGGCTCCAGGCACCAGCTAAAGAAGCAGGTGCTTGAGGCGGCCAATACCAAGGGGCGGCACTCCGGCCGCTATCAGGGCGGCACGTCTGGGTCTGCGGCGCGGTAATTCGGTGGCAGGTCCCTCAGTCCCTCTCGGAGCGAAGGACCTGCCACCGAATTGCCACCGAAGAGTGGAATGGCATGATCGTGCTGCCACAGCTTTTTTTTTTTTTTTTTTTTTTGCCGCTTGGGGCGGCAGAAAACCTGGAGCCGGCCCTGCTTAGGATATGTTTACACTACAGCAGCACAGCTATGGTGCTGCAGTTGCCTTGCTGTAGTGCAGACGCTTCCTACATCGATGGAAGGGGTTTGGCTGTCAATGTATTAATCCACCTCTTTGAGAGGCGGTAGCTACGTCAATGGCTGCATCTCTGGTGGGGGTTAAGTCAACCTAACTATTTTGCACAGGGTCTGAAATTTTTCACAGCCCTAAGTGCTGTAGGTAGGTCAACTTAAGTTTTAGGTGTGGCCAGGTCTAAGATTCATAAGTGCCTAACTCACTTTTTAAAATGGGACCTAGACTCCTAGGTCATTTAGGTGCTTTTGAAAATAACACCCTAACGTGACTAACATAAGGTTACAGACCAGAGAACTGAACACAGGTCTCCAAAGCTAGTTGCCCTAAGGAGTAGGCCGTCCTTCTTCCTTTATGGAGGAAAGGTTCTCAAAATGATTCTGGCTTACAATGTAAACAGGTACCTTAAGTGCAGTTTTACCCAACAAGGTGTCTATGTAAAATGATCCCTTCTTACTCTCAGACATTTTCTTGTGTGTAGCCATACATGTCTGCATTCTTTACTGACTAAAATAACTTTTGGGGTGTTTTTTGTACTACATTCTCCTACTGTTAGGAGTGAAGAGCCTATGACACAGTTACAGGAGAAAGAAGTGGATTTTATTCAGTCTCTTGCATTGTAACCCAAATTGTTAATTAAATTCCGATTGCAGGCTCTTTATAATTGATATTGTGTGAGTCAATAAGAAACTAGCTTGATTTTCAGGTCCCAGATTTAGTTTGCAGAGCTGTCTGGGAAGAAAACCATTTTACTTGTAAACTAAATGTATTTGGACTAGAAATCTTTGAGACAAAATAAATGTGGAACCTCATTATGCCATTTTTACAAAGTCATCTTTTCAGGAAACTGCAAGTTAATTGGGAAATCAACAAAGTTATTCCTATACCTGCATTAGGAATACAATATAATGACCTTCTCTGATGCACTGGGAATAGGAGAATACTGTGGCCAAGAATGTATCCCAGGTATCTGTTGATTTTAGGGGGACCTGGCCATGTAACAGGTCTCTTATGCCCTCAACAGTACATCATATTTGTAAAGATTTTTGAAAGAAAGCTTTTGCATATTTTTCTATGCTAAAATACATCCTATTCATGGAGGGACAAACCCCAGGTCCTGATTACATGATAGTAAGGGATACATGTGACAATCAGTCACAGTACAAAACGTCACAGTACATAAGCCACTTCTCATATAATATGGCTGTGCGGACCTACCCAGACCTAGAGATGTGTACGTGAGAGGAAGAGGCTGGAGGTATTTTATGCCTGCTGCACAGTAAAAAGGCATGGTGCTGCTTGGGAGGCTGGGAAGTCATGCAGTTGAACTGTCAGTCCCCACAAACAATTAGTCCTTCAGATAACTGCCCCTCTCTCTTTTCCTCACAAAGGTCTTGGTGGAGAAAGTGCTATGCCTGGGCCTACCATAACATTTGTAATGCTGCCATGGGGAAGAAAATGCGGCTGGAGTGGATCTCTGAAACTGTTTGTTTGCACACTCTAGAAGAGAGAGAAACTTCTAGGACAGTGGTCCCCAATGTGGTGCCCATGGGCGCCATGGAGCCCGCCAGGGCATTTATGTGCGCCCGCCTAGTGTCCAGCAGGGAGGAGAAGCCGTGGCCCCGCGCCTGCCGGGGATAGAGAACTCCGGGACTGCAGGCTGCGGGCGCCGGTGTTCTCTGTCCCTAGCAGGCGCGGGGCCCGCTAGTGCCCAGCAGGGGAGAGAAGCCAGGGCCCCGTGCCTGCTGGGGACAGAGTACTCCAGGGCTGCAGGCTGCGGGCGCCGGTGTTCTCTGGCCTCGCGGCTTCTCTCTGGCTTCTCTCTGCACTGCTGCCAAAACAAAAAAAACCAAAACAACATTCCAACTCTGCAGAATGGACGGAATGCCGCTCCATAGCATGTGCTGCCCCAGGCACGTGCTTGCTCCACTGGTGCCTGGAGCCGGCCCTGTATGTGAGTATTCTTCCTGCACTGATACTGCTGTTTTCTTGTGCTTTGCAATTTATTATTTTTTAACATTTTGCCCCAAAATGAGTGGTTCAAATAAGAGACAATGTACGTATTATTTCAACGCAGAGTGGGAAGAATCCTATTGTTTTATTGAAAATAAAGGGAAATGTGTTTGCTTATTTTGCAGTGGTACTGTTGCAGTGCTGAAAAAACATAATGTCGAACGCCATTTCCAAACTAATCATGGCTCTTTTGACATTAGCCATCCACTTAAATCTGAGTTGAGAAAGGTTTGATTTGAGTTGATTAATTTTCTTCTATCTGCCCAGCAATCTGTTTTCACTAGACAAGTGGCAAAGTCTAAAAGTGCTACTATTGCTCCCTTTAAAATTGCTCATCTGCTCGCAAAGAAGAAAAAACCCTTTCAAGATGGTGAATTGTTGAAGGAAGCATTTTTGACTGGTGCTGACTGCCTGTTTCAAGGATTTCCTAACAAGGTAGAGTTTTTGTCGGCAATACAAGACTTGCAATTATCAGACAACACAGTTACGAGGAGGATACATGCCATTTCAAGCGACATGCAAACTCAGCTAAAGGATGACTTGGAAATATGTGGCTGGTTTTCACTGCAATTCGATGAGTCAACAGATATATCGGATACAGCGCAGTTGGCAGTTATGGTGAGGATAGTATTTAGTGACTTCACCGTAAAAGAAGAGTTACTAAAAGTTTTGCCTATGAAAGGGCGAACAAAGGGTGAGGACATCTATAATTTATAATTTATTCAAATCATACGCAACATCAATTAGTATGCCACTACACAAGCTGTCTGCGATCACCACTGATGGGGCACCAGCAATGATGGGCAGCGCCAATGGATTCATTGCACTCTGTAAGAAGAATGAATCCTTTCCGAACTTTATGTCTTATCATTGCATTATCCACCAAGAAGCTTTGTGCGTCAAAGTTCTTTCTTTTCAACACGTCATCAATGTTGTTATTAAAATAATTAACTCTATTCGAGCGAAACCTTTGCAACACCGACTTTTTAAGGCCCTGTTGGAAGATATTGATGATAAACAATCTGATCTTATCCTGCACACAGAAGTACGATGGCTGAGCAAAGGTAAAGTTCTTGCATGTTTTTTAAGCCTAATTGAAGAGATTAAAGAATTTTTGAAGTCCACAAATCAGAACTTCGAGCAACTAGAAGACTCCAGCTGGTTAATGGACTTGGCTTTTCTTGCCGACATCACTGATAAATTGAACATTTTAAATCTTGAGCTCCAGGGAAAAGACAAATATGTGGCTCAAATGATAGGTTCTGTAAAATCATTCAAAGCAAAACTGATCTTGTGGATGTCACATATGAAGACGAAGTCTCTCGTACATTTCCCAAGTATGAAGAAAATGGTATGTGACGGTGATTTTAACCCATCACCATTTGTTATCCACATTCAAACACTTCTGGAACAATTTGAAAAGAGATTTCAACAGTTCACCATCATTGAGCCTGTAGTTGCCTTTCTTGTGAATCCTTTTACTTGCCAAATAGAGGTAACAGAAATGGCTACATCAATTGTGAGTCTCATTCAAGTAAGAACAGAAGACGTAGAACTGGAGATTTTGGACCTTCAAAATGATATGTTCTAAAATCCTGCGCAACCGATGAAAACTTTTGGAATCTGGTTGACCGAAAAAAGTTTCCTGCCTTAAAAAATGTAGCATACAAAATAAAATCTTATTTCGGTTCCACTTATCTATGCGAAGTTCTGTTTTCAACAATGAACATCATAAAATCAAAATACAGATCTCGGCTTACAGATGCCCATCCTGACGATTGCTTACGAACGGGAATATCATCCTACTCTCCCAACTACGAAAAATTGGCTGAAGAAATGCAGTGCCAAAAATCACATTGACTTTATTAGAAAAACCACGTGAATTAATTATACCTATTTTCCATTAAGTGCTGATGAGCGCGTATGATTAACTTGTGTTTAACTTTTTTTCATATGTTTGTTTGTTTATTGAAATCCAGATACAAGTAACAATACAAATAATATTTTAAATTAACCATAACTGGCTATGTTAAAGTAAGAATAATAAATATATTTGGACCAGCAGTTCAACAATGTTTTACTTTTGTTAAATAAATAAGATGAAAACTGTTTATGATATTTATTTTGTAAAAACTTATTTTTTCTTACAGGTAGATAAAAAAGAGCAAATTCACATGGTAAGGTGAAAGAGTAATTGCCGAATAATTTAATTAATACCTTTTACTTGTAAAATTACCTTTTTTTATCTTATGGATTCATATATTATGTAATATTAAATATGATGTTTTTCGTATTATTTAATGTACAAATACAAAATAAGCCTTGAAAAATTGTTGGCGCCCGCCACACTCTTCGAAAACATGAATGTGCTACTGGCCACAAAAAGGTTGGGGACCACTGCCATAGGGTGTTGGAGGGCAGATGGATCTGTTGTCTTTTCTTGCTAACATCTGAGTTGTGGAGTTCTCTTTTTCAAACTCTCTTCTTTCAAGTATCCTTAAAACGGTAACAAAACCACTTGGAACTAACTAAATATAGATGCAACTTACAATACAAATCACATGATCTCTTTTGTTGTACCCCTTCCACTACTCTCCCCATTATTTCTTCACCTCACAAAGTGCATTATATTTTATTTACTCTAGTCTGTAAGATCTGCAGGACAAGAACCTGCAGCCTTACATTTTTTCAGACCTTGAGAAATAAAATTCTGACCTGTCAAGCAGCACATTTTCCTCAGAATCTTATTTCATGATAGAAGATCTGAATCAGAAGATAGAAAAAGCAATTGACTGTTGTAATTGACAAATAAGAGGATAAACTCCTGGTATTTTATTCCTCCATGTACCTTAAAATAAAGTACATTCAGTCGGAAATTCCTGATCATATCTCTCCAGCCCAGTCAAATAAAAAACTCCAGGCAAAGTTGGAACATCTGATAATGAAGTCTGGCTGGGAGGACCATACCTAGGGCCCCATGCCAGAAGCCATTATGTGTGTCATCCAGAAATTGGGGAAAGATGTATAAGAACACTGAGCCTATCTCATTTCCTAATAATGTACATACTTGTCAAAGTCATTGCTATGATGAGGTCTAAATCTGCCCCACCCAAACTTCTGGGTGTGTTTTTGGAAAAAGAAAGTTTAATGTAAAAAAGATATTGCTTTGGAGCACATCACGGCTTTATGTACCATAACCCTGTCAATGTTAACCAAAAAGGGTCATATTATATAAATTGTTTCTGTTACTGCATGCATAATTTTGTGTCAACAGCTAATTACAAAATACTGTAGCTGATTGCATCTGGAAATCAGGCAGTTTGACATATACACGCTATAATTTGCACAGAGAATTAATTGCATCTCCAGTTTTGTGCATTCAGTTAACTGCAGATGCAAAAAGAGTATCTTTTTTAGATTCTACTTTCTTTTTCCAAAAAGACATCCAGAAGTTTGGGTGGGTCAGTTTTAGACCTCATTTCCTAATAATGTACATACTTGTCAAATTCAGCTACTTCCAAGAGTGATGAAAAAATAATTATGACCACTAGAAGTCAAATTCCTACTGTACTCAAACATTCAGACACTGTTGTGCAATGTATGTGCACTTCCTCAAGTCTGGTATTTATTGGTATTTTTGCAGTCTAGCAGGTTCAGTGGGGAGGCCAATGACTGAGAGAACAAAGGGTATGTCTATATGGCAATCAGAATAGCACATGTAGGCATACGCAAGCTAGCTTTGATCAAGTTAACTTCCTAAAAATAGCAGTGTAGCTGTGGCAGAACAGGTGGCAGCATGGGCTAGCCACCCAAGTACATATGTAGAGTCCCAGGTGTAGGGTGACCATATTTCCCTATGCTGAATATGGGACACCTGGGAGAATTACTCGTATTCAAGTGAGTTCAATGGCAATCAATCAGAACTATGCAGTACAAACGTTCAAAATAACATTAAGTTGACTGAGCCCTTGTTAAGAAGAAATACTGCATAGTTGGATTATTTTTATTTACCTTCTTATTTTTAAGGCTTTAGGGTTCACACTAGGAGGGATGACACACACACCCCTCCCCTCTCCCCCCACACACAGGAGATGTGACACATACACACTCCCGTACACCTCTCTCACTCAGGGGTGACCACTGACCCTCCCTGCCCAGCACTCTCTGCCCTCCGTGCCTGGCTGGGCCCTCGGGACGGACCCGCCTCTCCTGGTACCTGGCTGGGCATTTTCCTGAGGCAATTCAGGGTGGGGGGAGGCACACAGGGTCAAATGCCTCCCCCCAGATTTCTGCCAGGATTCACACCAGAATGTGGCCAGCACTGTGCGAGAGGGAAAGGACGGGAGCTGCTTCCAGCCACAGGAGAGGAGGAGGGGGGAAGGGATGACCTGGCCCGTGTCTTTGCTGAGCTCATCTCTGTTCCCCTGCTCCCTCTCCCCTGCCACCCCTCCGCTGGAAGCAGCTTGTCCCTTCCTGCCCGCACAGTGTCGAAAGGCAGCTAACACGGCCAGGCTGCTGCTGGTCACTCATATAACCCAGCTGCCTCACAATAGCGTAGCTGGGGGAGGGAAGCGGGGGGAGCAGCCGCTCCCCCACTGAGTACAAGTGGCGCCCTGTCAATTTTGTGGCACCTTTGTACTCACCCGAGGGAGCAATTAAAAAAAAAAAAAGCCGCAACCCGCTGTGGCGCTTTCATTTTACTCACCCGACGGCACTCCGGGTCTTCGTCGTTGGGACCTTCACTCGCTCCGGATCTTCGGTGGCAGTTCAGTGGCGGGACCTTCAGTGCCGCCGAAGACACCCGGAGCAAGTGAAGGGCCCGCCGCCGAAGTGCCGCCGAAGACCCGGAGCGCCGCCGGGTGAGTAAAAGCGCTGCAGCGGGTGGCGCCTTTTTTTTTTAATAGCTCCCCCTGTTCCTTCCACCTGGCTACGCCACTGCTGCCTCAGGCTACAGCACAGGCAGGAAGGGGTTAAGCCCTAAAGACGCATTGTGCACCAGGGCCCAGGGAACCTGGCTGCAGGGGCTTCAGTGGCCATGGAGCCTGGCCAGAGAGGTGGCTCAGCAGAAGAGGGTGCCTGGGGGACGGAGCTGCTCTGCGCCCTTTGGGGACAGGACCAAGGGTGGCTGGGGGCAGACAAAGAGGGTTCTAAGCAGTGTTTCCTCTAATTTTTCACGTGCATGTTTTTGTTATGTGCGCCAATATGGAGGTGTTGCGAGGGTGGGGCTGAGGGGTTCGGGGTGTGGGAGGGGTCTCAGATCTTGGGCAGAGGATTGGGGTGTGGGGCTCTACTGGGAGTGCAGGCTCTGGTGTGGGGCTGGGGATGTGGGGTTTGGGATGCAGACTGCCCCAGGGAGATAGGACTCCTCCCAGCCCTCTCTTGCGGCAGCTCCGGCAGGGCCGGGCATCTCACCACAGCTGCGGCAGCTCCGGCGGGGCCGGGCCGGGGGAGGGGTGCCTCTCCACAGCCGTGGCAGCTCCGTTGGGTCAGGGCTTGGCTGGGCTGCGGGAGGCGTGCCTCTCCCTACCTGCGCGGCCCTTGATAGCCTGCTGCACAGCCGGGCAACTTAGGTGCTAAGTCCCTGCCGGGAGGGGGCCTGCTGTGGAGCCTGTAGATTCGGGGCAGGAAAAGGCTGGAAATCGCTTTCTTTTTTTTTTAAATTACCCTTTTTGACTATTTTGCTGCCAGCTCTAGCATCCTATAACAAATAAAACCTGAACTTAGCATAATACATCTGTCAAAACAATAAATATGCGGGTTGGGTCCTTGCAGTGAAAATGAGCATGTGAGAAAGGATGCGGGGGAGCAAACAATGGAGAGAGGAGGGATGGAGTGAGCCAGGGCAGGGCCTCAGGGAAGGGGCGGGGTAGTGGGTGGGGCAAGGGTGTTCAGTTTTCTGGAATTAGAAAGTTGGCAACCCTAAGCAGGGGCTGCGCTGATGGACCGGGGGGAAGGGGTGGAGTGGCCTGACCCTGCGCACTGCAGCTTCACCCCACACCAGCCTTTCTCACTCACCCCCATCATTGGCCACTTGACCCTCCCACTCACCACTGGTGGGTGGGAGGCTGGCGAGCAGGGATCCAGCCAGCAGCAGGACCCACCAGTACTGATGGGGGAGGAGGCAGAAAATACAGGACAATTGCCCATTTTTAAGAAAAAAGTTGGGACACCTGCAGGAGGCCTTAAATATGGGACTGTCCTGTTAAAAACAGAACGTCTGGTCACCCTACCCAGGTGGGATTGTAATTGGGCAGGTAGCCCATGCTGCTGTCTTTGCTGCAGCAGCCACACTGTTATTTTTAGCAAGCTAGCTCAATCACTGCTAGGTGAGGTATGCCTACACATGCTGCAGTTGTGCCTCCTGTCTGCTGTGTATACATATCAAAAGAAACTAGCAGGCCTTTGGTATGAGCCTCAGATTTTTGTGGGGTAGGAAGGCCTCCCAGGACTACCTGAGAAATCTCAGGACTCTTCGCAATGCCACAGTCTTGGGCCACAGTATCCATAAAAATGACATTAAGTAACATAGCAGGAAATTAGAGAGATGGGCCCTTCACAGGCAAGCCACAACGTAAGCCGTTATGGAGCCCCAGAGCCAGTGAATTCACTTAAAAAGCAGGTGACATTATTTTCCTGATTTTGTTTTTTATATTAAAGTCCATATTTGTTTCCCAAGTGTCAAAGAAACCCAGCCATGGTGCAAAGTGATCAACTGATTCAGTGATTACGGGTAGAAAAGAAGAGACAACGGGATCATTTTTCACTCTCATATTAAACCAACTTCCTACGCCTTTGCCAAAGAGCCTCCATTCATAACATATTTATTGTCAGATATAGGGCCTGAAAAAGAACAACACACTGTACCGTGCAACTGTATTTATGGCTGCCATGACAGACAGACAGCCAATAGGCAGGGCCGGCTCCAGGGCCGCTTTTTTTTTTTTTGTTCTTGTTCCGCTCCGGCCGCCCTGTAGGGGGCGGCGGCGCAGAGAACCAGAGCACCCTGCAGGGCAGTCCTCTTCCTTCCCTCCCCGCCAACTGGAGCGGAGCCCTCGCGGCAGGCGGCAGGAGGCGGCGCAGCGGGAGGGGCCGCGTGGCAGCGCCCCTGCTGTAGCCCTGGTCGCCCCCTTCTCTCTCTCTCCCGCCTGCTCCCTCCCCCTCGCCCCCCCAGCCGGTCCCCCTGCACCCGCGCTCCGGCCGCACCGCAGGTTTTTTTTTTTTTTTTTGCTTTGCCGTTCTGGCCGTCCCGTTTTATTTTATTTTATTTTTTTTGCTTGGGGCGGCCAAAAAGCCAGAGCCAGCCCTGCCAATAGGTGTGCCAATAGGCCTGTTATCTGCATGCTGAGATAACGAGATGGCCTCTAATAGGGAGATGACAGGACGGTGTCAAAACGGTTGTTCCCAACCCTCAACTTCAGTGCCCACAGCTTCAACAGCAACCAGCTGGAAGGCCAGGATTCCACTCTCAATGACAATAGACAATAGGGGTACCAGAAAACACCATGGTAGCCCCCTCCCCATCCTGACAGATCTCATCCTTTGCATCCTGACTTGTCTGTAGCACACACCTAATTATATTATTATAATTAGATTTGTGCTGTTCTGCTGGGTGATGACAACTCAGGTAGATAAATATAATACCTGCTATATCTCAGACCTTCAAACGCCCATGTGTTGAGTGGAACAAACTAGTTCAGCATCTCCAAACTGTGGAATACAGATAATGTAAAGTTTGGAACTGAATTAAATCCTACTGTGACAAGTACAAACACTTCAAGAACTTGGTCTGGTGAAGTTAATTAATGACCGAACAGTTTGTGCTTTGCAATGGATTTCATGATTACCTGAAGGAGGATTAATTATTTCTGCAGCATGCTGGCATAAATCATTTGGCTTCTCTTGGACCCTTCACCAAGTTATTTTAATGATGCTGGGTTTCTGCCTTCTGTGTGAGTTTTCTGTCCCACCAGACTATTTAATTCATTCTGGGAATTATTCAGAACAACAGTCTGCAACTCCACCAGCACTGTTGTAATAAAGGGACTTGCATATTTCCATGATTTCAATATATAACTGATCTACTGCTTTAGATTACCTTCACTTTGACCTTAATTTAAAAAAAAATGTGTTTCAAATGCACTGTCAGACTAGATTCATTTAGTCATTCATTTATTTTGAAAGCTGTATGTATTTATTAATATAGAGGGTCTGAGAAAAACCCTCTATGTTATTTTGGCTTATATTGACCATATGCTCAGCAGGTTTGAACTGGTGTAGCTCTATACTAGTTGAGGATCTGACCCTTAGTAGTTCTTGAATGTTGTACAGGGACTGAGCAGCTACATGGTTCTATACTGCACTGACATATCTTTTGTGCCCCCGTTGGAATCTGAAGAATCCAATTTTGGGGGAGAAGGGGGAGTTTCTAATGATTGTGACTGTAAAGACAGCCTTCAAGATAAGAAGTGCTGCAGTGCTGTCTTCCCAAGTCTGAAGATGGAAACAGTAGAATTGGTTTTTATCTCACATTTATTTTACACTAAAAGCTGGATTTTTTTCATTGTATTGAATTATTCCTGTTTTACACATGTGAGAAATAGGAATCAAGCCTAGCAGCTCTAAAGTGTGTGTGAACAACTTCATCTTAAAGAAATGTTGATTCTGGAGCCTACTGAAGACAATTTAAAAGCCCAAAAGTGTTGATCAATTCATTGCTCTATGTGTTAGCAGAAACTTTACTATTAGTTATTATTTGCATGGAGGTAGCACCTGAAGACCTCACTCTATATTGGGGCCCCGTACTGCTAAGTGATATACAACCTCACAGGAAGATGTACTCCCTGGTCATAAAGGAAACATTCAGCTCCTCTAGGATTCAGGGCAGAGAACGATTATAGTACCACCACTTCCTTACCCCCCATTTTAATCCCTGGTTTTGTGAACATTGATATGATATAAATGAGATGATCAGTTAAAATGGTTGCAGCTCTAGGCGTTCCCAACAGCTATGTCAAACTCAATAACATTTCTGCTAAAATGAACTGCAGGGAATTAAATTAATTCTCCCCTGCTCCAGCAATGTGAGGAATTTGGAGTCAACATTTTGTTGGATGCTTATGGAATGATGGGAGATTTCAAAGTTCTTTGAGGGGCTCAGGGCCAACTACCACATGACTAATACTCCCTTTAAAGAGAAATGCAACTCAGACAGATTTTATGGGCTCGGTTGTGAGCCTGCCTATGTCCCCATGCAGGGCAGTAAAGAAGCATACATCCCTCCCCCCAGCACCTCTGCATGGGCTACCCCTATTGTGAGTCAGCAGGGAGTGGGCGGAAAGGGGTGAGGAGTGGGTGAAGCCTTCGCTGAGCCTACCCAGAGCAACAGTTAGTGCAGCAGAGCTGGTGTGGAAGGGGAAGTGACCAGTACCAGGCTGGTGCATTTGTGAAGCAGAGACCAATGAAGTGTGACTCTGCTTCACAATTTGATCCTTGCTGTGTTCCTGGGGCAGTGCAGCTATGCAGGCTGCATTGCTAGGTGCTAATCCAGCCCCCATGGAGATAACCAGTTGTAGATCTTCCAAAGAACCTGAATTTAATGACCCCTGGTGACAGCTGTCAGTTATATCTTTGGAATGGAAAAAGGTTTCTACTCTGCATAAAGCCTTGATTGGTAAACACCCAGCTTCAGTGAGAATCCCAAAGCCAAATGGAGAATACATTTGGACGTAAACGATGAATGGGCCAGATCAGAACTCCATGACTAAATTCAAGACCTAGACGGGTTACATGTAGCAAATGTTATTCACAGAGAATAAATGACCCCGAAACGGATGCTTGAATTAAATATTAATATTTAGGACAAATGTTTAAAATGTAAGACAGATGCCTGTGAATTTTGGGACTCCCAGAAGGTTCGGGAATAATACACTGGGGTCACAGAAAATTCCTGAAGATCCAAAATATTCCCCAGCTGCTGATCCCCTCAGAGATGTCTTACAATTGGGCCTGGATAAACATAAAATCAATACATAAGCGTTTCCTTATACGTAGGCTGAGATTGTAGACTGTACCATTGATAAAGGAAACGTTTCCCTTTGGGAGAATGCAGCCAAGGAATTGTTGATTATCTGTCTCTGAACTTACATACTCAAGGGATCCTTTGATTCCTTTAAAAGTATGGGGCTGACCTAAGTTATCTGGAGCTGATTCAGTGGTGCTGGAACCAGGGATGCGGCAGCACCTCCTGGTTTGAAGTACAACCAAATACATGGTTTCCATTTTCAGCAAGCCCACTATAAAAACTGTTCCAATGCCCTGCTGAGCTGATCTTTTTCACTCATGCAACCTGCAGGTGACTGCTTGGAGTTCAGGTGCCTTACTGTTCCCCTGTTTGGCACACGATATTTTCCTCTTTCTGTTGATGCCACTTGCCTCTTCATTCTGTATTATTTAGCTCACCTTCCTCAAAACCACCCCACACTGGCACTTGCGGCTCTTGTCATGTTGTTTTAAGAAAATGAATAAAATCAACACAAAATAAGAAGGATTAAACGTTAGCTCTTATCTGGCATTATCTTAAACCCACAAATGATTAGCCTATAATAGACAAAAATGTGGCTAGATCCCCCAATAATGGGCCTGAGCTAATGCCCATGCAAGTCTGTGGGGAAATTCTCAAATTACATTGGTGGGCTTCACACAGGCTCATTATCCCTATTTTACAAATGAGGATACTGAAATACTGAGAAGTTAAGAGAATTTTTGTTGGGGACACACACAAAGGCAAGGCCAGAGGTGGGATTAGAACCCATGTTTCCTAACCTCCAGTCTCTACTTCTAACCACCAGGCAATACTATAATACATTCACAAAGCTAAGCCCTGTAGAGCTCTTTCAGCTATGGATTTGATACAACTCCAACTTTTCCGTAACCAAGCGAGGCTACCATCTGGTGTGGCCTTCACTCACAATGCAACATGTACCATTGGTTGCTTAAGTGACCTGGGAAAATCTTACTTCAATTTATAAAGCTATGTGATCTAATACAGACAGATCTGGGAATTCTAGAATAAGGCTGGGATGTTTGGTGTCTCACTTTCCTACCAACAGTCAGAACAATTTCTCCACTCATAATGATTTCAAAGTTGGTCGGATATCTGGGAACAAAAAAGGTGTGTATTACTTATAGGGTGTTTCCTTCAGTTGGATGAAGGGATGCCAGATTTCCAGAAAAAAGCCCTGAATTTCATTTTCAAAAGCAAAATATTAGGAAGTTTGGTTTTCCACAGAGGCCACTGGCAGCTTTCTCAGCAATTCATTTTAACAGGACACACTTTCTGGCAATAAAAAGAAGATTGTAACTAATATAATTAAGTCTGCAAAACAACCCCTAAGCTGAAATGTGTCTCCCAATAGAACAAGCATAAGATTGTTCATTACAGTGCTCTCCAGGAATAACAAAAACAATTCCCAAAAATGCATTATAAATGGACATTCCCAGAATTAATGATAAAACAAACCAGATGTTCTCTTACATTTGGCTCATAAATGGAAAGCCAATATGCCAAACCAAAAAACCATCATTGGAAAGCTACAAGCTGTTTATGAAGGAGCTTATACTGTGTTTCCTTTTACTATAACAGAAAGAATTACTTATCAATATTCTTAAGACAATCTATTGATAAATGAAGGCTCCTTTCCAAGGGGAAAGTAAAGGTGAATTTTATATTTTACATAAAGTGAATTTGAATGTAAAGTCATTTGGAATTAAGCAGATACATTTTTGTCCAACCTAAAAATATTGTATACTCATCTCAAAATTACCCCAGATGCAGTCACAACTCCCCAAAATATCAAAACAGTACAAAATGTGGGCTTGAGCTTAGATACCTTTACTCACATGAATAAATCTTACCCATATGCCAAAAGCCAATAGGAGAACAGCCATACTTCAACAAAAAAACTTCAAAAACAGACTTCAAAGAGAAACCATTGAGCTACAATTCATTTGCAAACTTAACACCATCAGTTTGGGCTTGAATAGGGACTGGGAGTGGCTGGCTCACTATTTTCCCTCTCTGGGTATTGACACCTCTCATCAATTATTGGGAGTGGACTACATCCACCCTGACTAAATTGGCCTTCAACATTGGTTCTCCACTTGTAAGGTAACTCCCTTCTCTTCATATGCCAATATATATTTATGCCTGTATCTGTAATTTTCACTCCATGCATCTGAAGAAATGGGTTTTTTACCGATGAAATTTTATGCCCAAATAAATCTGTTAGTCTTTTAAGTGACACTGGACTCCTTGTTGTTTTTGTGGATACTGACTAACATGGCTACCCCTCTGATACTTCTTACCCACATGGGTAAGAAGTGATCCAGTATTTATTTTCTACTAAATCGGGTAAGGTTCTAGTCCCATGAGTAATGGTTATAAGATAGACCCTAAGTCTATTAATGCTGTAGAAAATAGACATTACCATATATGAGGGTATATAAATATCGTAATATAATGATATCTAACATGGTGGCTAGATCTCAGCTGGTGGAAATCTGTGTAGTTCTACCTAAAATCAGTGGAATTAAGCTTATTTACACAAACTGAGGATTTGGACCAATGTGTTTCCTAAGAAAAATAATATCCTTACTGCAAGTAAGTGGGGTATGGGGAGATGAGTTGGGAAGAGAACAGCAGTCAACCACGTATGCTGATAATAGACTAGAAACATTTTAAAAATGTAGCAGCTGTAGGTAATGTTGTTAGAACAGAAAGATTTCCCATCAAGGCGACAGGTTCCTCTTGCTACATAAATGCCAAAGTTGAGATGCCTATTTTCAAGTCAGGTCATTTCTATTTTTAATTATTGAACTATATTTGTTTTTAATTATCATTAATAATAATTTGAATTGATTTCTATTATACCAACTCATGTAGCAAAGGCAAAAACTAGCATTCATGCTGGAGGATCTTGTAATAACAGACCCTACCATAATGCAGTGTATACAGGGGAGTAGAGTTAACGCTGATGAGGAAATTTGTAAAGCTAATTTCCTAACTCTATGCAACTAAATTTGACAGTGTTTTCACATCATAATTCTGTTTATAATCAATCAAAGCATTAGGTTCAGCTGCAGGTACCTCCAGACCTTGTCCACAGCATAAGAAGTCTTCTAGACCTTTCACTGATGCTGAGCTCTCACATAGCAGCATCAGTGAGTAACACATTCTCCCACCATCTCCATTTGGTTAGGAGACTGTGTTTCATCCTTGCTGCTGATGACCCGGTCGTGGTAATACTGTTTGGATTACAGAAACACAATTTACTTGGTCCTAAAATCATCAGTCCTGAGAAAACTGAAATGGGTGCAGAACGTTCATTTGTGCAGGAGACAGGGCCTTCTTGCACCCTAAAAGACCCAAGAGTCTTTAGAGCCTAGAGCAGTGGTGGGCAACCTGCGGCCCATGAGGGCAATCCGCTGGCGGGCCGCCAGACAACTTCCCGCAGCTCCCATTGACCAGGAACAGCGAACAACAGCCACTGGGAGCTGCGGGTGGCTGTGCAAATGTAAACAAACTGGCAGCCCGCCAGCAGATTACCCTGACAGGCTGCATGCGGCCCACGGGCCACAGGTTGCTCACCACTGGCCTAGAGCCCCAAGACTCTGACATTAATTTCTGTATGAGCAACTCACAACTTTCCTGACCAAATGCAAAGTGAACCTGTCACCTTAACTTCAGTACCCAGAAAGATAATGGAGCAAATAATTAAGCAATCAATTTGCAAACACCTAGAAGATAAAAAAAGGTGATAAGTAACAGTAAGCATGCATTTGTCAAGAACAAATTGTGTCAAACCAACCTGATTGCTTTCTTTGACAGGGTAATAAGCCTTGTAGATAGGCGGGAAGCGGTAGATGTGATGTAGCTTGACTTTAGTAAGGCTTTTGATACTGTCTCGTGTGACCTTCTCATAAACAAACTAGGGAAATACAACCTAGATGGAGCTAGTATAAGGTAGGTGCATAACTGGTTGTAATTCCCTTCCCAGAGATTAGTTTTCAGTCGTTCACAGTCAAGCTGGAAGGGCATATCAAGTGGGGATCTGCAGGGATCAGTTCTGGTCTGGTTCTGTTCAATAACTTAGATAATGGCATAGAGAGTACACTGATAAAGTTTGTGGATGATACCAAGCAGGGAGGGGTTGCAAGTGCCTTGGAGGATAGGATTAAAATTCAAAATGATCTGGACAAACTAGAGAAATGGTCTGAAGTAAATAGGATGAAATTCAATAAGGACAAATGCAAAGTACTCCACTTAGAAAAGAACAATTTATTTGCATCTCTGGAAGGAGCTCAGATACTGAGGTGATGAGTGTGGTAGAAGAACCTAAATAGAATACATGGGTTACAGGAAGGGCCACTGTGTGGTTGTATATTCTGAATTGTTAAGAAGTGCCTACCAAAGGGCAGGCGCACCTTTTACTGGATAAGCACATAAGAACGGCCATACTGGGTCAGACCAAAGGTCCAGCTAGTCCAGTATCCTTCTTCCGACAGTGGCCAATGCCAGGTGCCCCAGAGGAAATTAACAGAATAGGTAATCATCAAGTGGTCCATCCCCTGTAGCCCATTCCCAGCTTCTGGCAAACAGAGGCTAGGGACACCATCCCTGCATGTATACATTAAATTAAAATTAAACAATTAAAAAAAAAGAAGTAGTAAAATCGTGTCATTCCATTTTACTTTCATTGACTAATTTGAAGAGAATTAGCTCTCAAACAGCAATCTATTTAGGGAGAGTGCTGTTTTTACTGGTGTACACAGTGTATATGCCTGTGGCTGGAACTAAAGAAATCATAATAGGAAATTGTATTCTATTGAGAAATATTGGATCCCTTGGCTAAAGCATCAAGACAGGGGGCAGGCAAATCAGGAGAAATTGAACCCTGAACTTTCAATATTTATGCTGTTTGGTAACTTTTGCAATTTGTTTCAGTTTATGCAATGGAATTAGGTTAGTCAGTTTAACTTTACTTTCCAGTTTTCCAGTCAATTTTACTTTCTGGTATTCCTGTATTAGTAGCTGAGTTGGGCAAATCAGATTTTGTGTTATCAGGGATTATTCATATGAAATCACTTCTGCCACATATGTGCCCCTTTTGTGTTCACTTTCTGAAAACATCAAAGCAATCAATTTAGATTGGTCAAAACATCTGTAGACATCACATTTCAAACTCAAATGGAGGAGTTTTGATGGAAAATTAACTTTTAAGCATGAGCACTGATACTGCTAGTACTTCTGTGGTCTCCCAATTGGAGAACAGAAACAACATCATGAAATTAATCAAATATTCGCAATCAATCTACAGAGTAAAAATCTCAAAAAAAAATTAAATAATGAACAAATTGAAGAAAGCCATGATGTATCCACAGATCTTCCATGAGCAGCAAGGCCCTTATCCAAAGCACATTGGAGCCAATGGGATCAGGCACTTAAACAGGCCTCATTTGTCTAGTACATTATTTGTGCAAATTAATAATAAGCTCTAACTTGCAAGATTGTTCATAGTTTGGGTTGCAAAGATTACAGGGGAATGTTTATTTGATTAACAAAAACCTGTTTCTATTGGAATTCTCTCTGTGTGTCTTTCCAAGTTCAGGAGTGACTGCTCTTTACACTGAAAGCATTATGAGGATGACATTATCTCTTGGCAGACACACAGCGTATTTCACAACTTTTAAAATATGTCTGAGTAAAGAGACTACTGGTGGAAAGTCTACACTAGCGTATATTTAGTGTCCCTGTTGTTTTAATTTATCAACACAACATTCCTACTCTCAATATATTTATAAATTTATATACAAAAAGCCATTTTCATCACTGCATTTGTATCAACAGATTTTTCACTGATTCACATTAAATTATTAGATGTTTAGATCACTTTATGTTACTTTTATCTGCACATTTCATACATTTATTTCAGTAAGTCCTACGTGTGAGAACTTAAATCAGTCCTCCGTGCTCTCTAGGGGCAGTAAAGATTCCATGGTGCCTTTAGAAAGAGCAGTAGTTTATCCTGATGTCCTCAGCCAAAATTCGTTTTGTCCTGGTCCTGTGTAATAACCGGCAGCATTTCAGTGGTTCTGCATACATACAAGAGCTGATTCTAGAAATCCTTATTCCCTTGAGTTACATCAACATAAACATGGAGTAATCCAGTGGCAAAGCAAGCCCTATGGTCCAAATCCTCTTGGACACTTGACTCCTTTGGTAATCAATGGGAGGTAGGTGCCTAAATACCTTAATGACAGGTTTCAGAGTAGCAGCCGTGTTAGTCTGTATCCGCAAAAATAACAGGAGTACTTGTCTAAGGTGCCACAAGTACTCCTGTTATTTTTGTAAATACCTTAAGGATCTGGGCCTAACCACCTACTCCTATCAATGAAGGCTGAAGGATTGAGCCCATAATTGGTAGAACTCATTGAGATCTTTCAGGTTGAAAGGTGCTATATAAATATAAACTATTTAAAACATATTGTGTATTTTTAATATTGTAATTCACCTAGGTTTTCTTATCCTGTTCACCCTTAAGTTTCCTATACAAAGAAAGCAACTTTCTCCTACATGTTACCATTATTTTAGTTTTTTTAATTAATTCCCCAGGCCTACAGTTAATTAAGAACAAATTATTTGCTAGAATTCTGAGGTGTGTAATCAGACCCGTAAAAAACCTTGAATATTTAGATTATTCTTCATTAAAGGACTCAATGTCAAAAAAGTTTTCAGGCAAAACAGTTTATTGTTCTCTGCTAAAATCCTAATTCAATATTTACACTAATGAAAAATCAACAATAGGCAAGTTGAAACCTTTCCCTAAGGTAATAGAAAAACATAAATGTTGCTAGTCTGCAGCAAGGGAGATTTAGGTTGGATATTAGGAAAAGCTTTCTATCTATAATGATAGTTAAGTTCTGGAATAGGCTTCCAAGAGAGGTTGTGGTTGGGATGATCTAGGTTTATTTGGTCCTGCCTCAGCACAGGAAGGTGGACTTGATGACTTCTCAAGTCCACGTCCAGCACTTGATTTCTATGATTCTATGATAATCAAGATATAAATTCTGTTGTGGAGAAAAGGAGACTCAGGAGATGAATTCCAGTCAAGCAGAAAATATTATCATAGTAGTGAGAGCCAGATTCTGCCTTCATCTACTCCCTGCATGAGCCCATGGATTTCAGTGGAAATAAACATGACAAAATGCAGCCCATCTGATCTATAAACTTCTCTGTAGTGTTGTTTGGTTGTTTTCAGTTTACTATCTTCTTATTTCTATCCAGTCAATATTAAATCTTAAGATAAGCTAATAAATTTTTATTTGTTCTTAACATGTCTGTTCTATCAGTAATTTGCAGTAGTGAGGAATTACAGAATTGACTAAATACAGAATTATTATTTGTATTACAATAGCTTATTATGCGGGGCCCTGTACTAACATAGTAAAAGATAGGCCTTGCCCTTCTGCCCTGAAGAATTTACAATCAAAGGTCCTGATTCTGCACTGAGGACTTAGCAGGCACACTGCTGTTCAGTGAGACGACCCTTGGGAGTTCTGTGCATAAAACATGCCATGAGACTGCTTATGTAAGTAAAGTTGCTCACACGCAAGCGTTGGCAGGATCCATGCTTGAATATTAATCCAAATCAAAGAAAATGAAGGCACAGTTTCAAATCTAAAATGTTTTTCTCATTTCATCATGATAGATTTTGGTTACGAGGCCTCTCCTCAAGTATTTCCTTTGTTGTCTGACTATTAGAGTAGGGAATGAATTATTCTTAGCGCTTGTAGTTTTGATTGTTGTGTAACTATGGGAACAATTCCATGTATCAGTTTGCTTCTCTGTGTCTTTAGGAAGAAACCTTTATTAATATACTTACCATTTTTGGAATCCATTTTTCTGGATTGTTGTATTTGTAAATATTCCAACATCCAATTTAAAACTATTTTAGATTGTGAGAGTAAACGATTAATTATCGCTATTATTTGTACAGTGTCATAAGTATGCCTGGTGCTTTACAAACACATAAGGGTGGGATTTGCAAAAGTTGCTCACCATTAGCCTAACTGCCCCCACTGAAGTCTATGATCGTTACCATTGATTGCAATGGTAGCAGATTTAGGACATCCTGAGTGCATCTGAAACCCCTCCTCTCAACCTCTTAAAATATGAGGTCCCTCCCTGGAGTGTTTACAATATAGGGGCCTAATCCTGCAAACATTTACTACGGAGCCTAGTACTTACTCAGCATTTCTTCCCACACCGTCCATGCATAAGGCAGAAGTCAAACAGCACCAGTCATTTCTATCCTTCATTTTTCTTTTTTCCAGGTCTTTTATATCCAGATGCAGTCATGCACACTCCATAGCACAACAGATGAAGTGGTGTCTAGATTCACCCCTCTCTCTCTTGCCCTGGGATTGCAAAAGAAATGCTTATTTAGGTAGAATATGATCATCAGGCATTCTTAAATGATGTCTCAAATACCTCCATCTCTTCTTCCATGCTACTTGCACTGTTGTGAATAGTTGTGCCCATTCTAGGACCACTTCATGACTTATTCTATCAGTCTATTTTACTCTGTGTATGCTACACAGACACCTGTATTGAAAGCTGATCAATTTGCATTGGATAGACTTATTATTTTTCCATCCATATAGGAGGATGTGTAGGATGTCGCTTCTAAAGATTGTAAGTTTGGTGTTTTTGCTAATCACATTGGACTTCAATACTGTCTGGAGTCTTTAAAATGCAGCACTGGCTTTACCTATTCTGGACTTTATATCACACATGAAATTGAATTATGCTACCCAGGTAAATACATTTATTAATGGGTTTCAATGATTCCCCTTCCTAGTAGATTGATAGATAATATAATTTTCATAACTTCTGTCTTTGATTTATTGATAATAAGACCTACTTGCTTGGCAGAATTTTCGAGATCATCTGTCTTTTTCTGCAGATCTTCTATTTATTCATAAGACAGAGATCTGCAAAGTCTGTCTCCAAGCTCACCATCTATCCATGAAATGCCTATTCTGTCAGTCTGCTGCACAACAAAGTCACTTCAAACAAGATGAAGAACAAGATGCAACTTTGCCTGACATCCGTGTTAACGTTAAACCAGTTTGCTAACTCCTGGTTTATCTTTACTGCATGAACATTGAGAGTTCTGATACATTTTTAATAATTTTGTTGGGGATTCCATAGGTCTTGCTGCCAGTCAGAATACCACTGAAATCAATAAACTATGCAAGTGTCTGCAAAATCAGATCCTAGATTAAGACAAGACCTACAGATGATGTCGACTAACACTAAGAAAAGGAATAGACATGGTGACAGGAGTACAAGGGCTACAGTGATATGATCATTTGGCTGCTGGAGATGATGCTCACACATTTTTGGAGTTAAGATATTTTATCTTTTGCTTTAGCATATGCTTTAGGAGTTTTAATGTATCTGTGTAGAACAGAAAGTAATTACATGTAATTTGCTAACCTGTCATACAAGGAATCTCCTTTTAAATGTAATCAAGGGGAATGATAGTCTCATAAATATGAGCTATCTAAACACTTCTGAAGAAAGATGACTTCTGAAAGCTGTGTGACTGCAGTAGCCATCTACCTCCTACACAGAGTTTTAAAATAATAATAAAATAAATAATAATAATAATAAAATGTTTTTAACATCTCCAGATCCTTGTTCTGATCTGACACCACAAATATGGCTCTATGCAGCACACCCTGCGCTAAAAAAAAAAAAATCATATTTGTCAGTTCTTTGGAGTGGGAATTTACACTATGATGACCAGAAGGAAAACATCTGAGATATTTTAAAAGTTATACTCAGGTGCATGAGACAATGGAGCCATGTCTGTTTTCATCAAGTGAGGAGCTGGCCCAATGGATTTTGAGGTGTTCTTTTTAAAATATTGCTCTATGGACCTACACCAAGTACAGTACAGCCATAGCAGAGAGGAAAAGTATGCAAAATCTATTGGGCCAAGGCATTTCACAACTACAATACAAATTGTGTCATGACTGCATTTCATTGTACAAATAGCCGTAGTCAGGCATGAGTGAGGAAGATAATAAAGGGATTAAGAAATATATCAAAAAAACATGTGATAAAAGGAAAGGACAAAAAGGATGGGCCTTTTATACGACTAAATCTGTTCCCATTGAGGTCAATGGGAGTTTTACCATTGACCAGTGGCTATAGAGTTAGGCCAGAACTGAGCACTTTTGAAAACCTAACCCGAAATGTTTAAGGATTGGTGAGAACAGAGGAATTGTCTGGAGAGAGTTGCCCGGAATACTTTTGGACACATATTCAGCCAAGGAACCTCAATGATGTTTCAGCTAAAATAGTTCTATAGCATGATTTGATCAGTTTCAGTTGACAGAATCAATCTGTGTTAAAGCAGTATTTAAAAATTTGTTCTAGATCAGGGTTTTGAAATTGAAGCCAATTACTATAGTATGATTAAGGGACTTTAAACACAGTTTCTAAGTGTGAGTTTAAGAAAGTGCTAAGACATCCAGCAAGAAACAGCAAGGAGATAGAGAAACCTGATTGGTGACGGAAGAAGCAAATGGGAAAGAACAGAAAATCTGAGTAACTCTGGTACATGAATGATAACGGAAATCAAGCTAGAGAGATGAGATGACCAAGAGCGTGTGTAGAATTTTTAAAAAGGAAACCAAGAACAGAGATGTGAAAAGATGAAAGTTTTACCGGCTCAGGTCACCTGGAAGAAACTATTAGATAGGCTCAAACAACATGAGACACCTAAATGTCATACGCTTCAGGAAATACTAGTGAAATATATTAAATATCAATCATTTGAACCAGTGTGAGACTAGAATCAGGCAAGGATTCCAAAATTGATTACAGTATATTGCAACCACCATGTGTTTATTAGGGTATGAGCTGTTGCATTCTAAATAATCTGGTTGTAGATATATGATGTATGACTTAAGAAAATGTCATTCTTAAGTTTGCAAAATACTTTGTACATGGCAATAACTTTTATGACTATCTAGGAATGAAAATGACAGAACTCCTTTTTCTCCTATAATCACAGATACATAAAATGGGAGAATTTTAAAACTGACATTCCATTTTTATCATTGTTTAGGCACAAAATGTGAAAGACATCATAGATTTATGCAGTAGCCACCAATGAAATTCTATTCAATATAAATCAGTGAAATTGGATATATTCGTAGTGATCGGAGCAGAGATTAAGGAAAGATGCTCATTCCTCAGCAGTCAAAGTGACAAATTGAATAGGTCTTCTACAAATCTGACATGGTTTCTTAATTAGAAACATAAAGGAAACGTATATACAAATCCCACTGGCATCCGGTGGAAATGAGGGGAGAGTGCCAAAATGATAAACCAGTATTTATAGGGAATTATTTCCAAGAATTTATAACTTTTGTTTAATTATATTAAACAAGTTGTATAGAAATACTATGAGTAATATAAACATGTCCGTCATTGAACAAAGTAGCAATTCCTGTTTAAAATAAGCTAATTAGTTTTACTAACTTAATATATTTGAGAGCTGATGTGAAGTCCCAAGGCTTAGCCTGCTTACATAATAACAACCTTACCTGCTGGTCTCTCAGTGGAAAAGTCAAACGTTTATGGGGCAAGAGAAATATGATCCTATATATTATTCCAACGTTAACAAATTTCTAATGCAGCTGAGTCCATTGAGATTGTTCAAATAAAATCTTATTTATGGCATGATTTGTGTTTAGTTATTACAATCGAAGTTGTAATTAAAAAAACATTTTTCCAAAAATAGAAAAATCCTTTGCCATAAAAAGGACGACAACAAGAAACTTTTTCTTTTCACATGATCTTCTCTAAAATAAGCTTTTAGCTGGGAATGGACAGGCTTTGGAATTTAATAGTATGATTGTTTCAAAACTAAGTAGACACGGACACATTTCCTTATAAACGTGTCCTCCTTTTTCTCCCAACTATATCCTTGAATCATAGCCTATTTTGATCTTTTTAACTTATACACATTTGCCCTAGGAATTTGCAGGAGCGAACACTTACTTTATAACCATAAATAACAGTCCTAGACAACCCAAATAGGTTAGCTTTTTTAAAAGAAAAGCAACTTAAGCTTATAAATGTGCACAATAAATGTATGCCACATAGAACAAGTGCGCAGTGAGAGTATAGATCAGGGGTAGGCAACCTACGGCACGCGTGCCAAAGGCGGCACGCGAGCTGATTTTCAGTGGCACTCACACTGCCCGGGTCCTGGCCACCGGTCTGGGGGGCTCTGCATTTTAATTTAATTTTAAATGAAGCTTCTTAAACATTTTAAAAACATTTTAAACAATAGTTTAGTTATATATTATAGATTTATAGAAAGAGATTTTCTAAAAACATTAAAATGTATTACTGGCATGTGAAATCTTAAATTAGAGTGAATAAATGAAGACTTGGCACACCACTTCTGAAAGGTTGCCGACCCCTGGCATAGACTGTACTTATTGCAAGGAAAATAAGTGTCATGCCTGTTCACAAATATCCCGCACCTCGCTTGTTCTAGTGCAGCATTTCTCAAATGCAGCCACCGTGGCCACCTGCGGCCATCAGGGGCTTTTCTTGTGGCCACAGCCTTCTGGGTGGTTATTGGTGGGGGGGGGCCAAAGCAGTGGCCCCTCTCTGGAGACACAAAATTTGGAGGAGCAGGTAGCCAGTGAGTTTCCCACATTCCCATGGGCGGTGGGGTTGGGTTTCAGCCCTGGGGTGGCAGGCTCCAACCATGGGGCTTTGGGCTCCATTCCCCAAGCTCACCACCCCTCCGCCCCCATGCTCCCTTTCCTAGTGCCCCATCGCCCCTGGCTCCTGCTGTCTCCATGCCCACCTCTCCATCCAGGGCTCAATTTGTCCCCGGAATTGCCAGGGCTGAGTAAGTCTGCTATGAAAAGTGATATTTGTGTGTTTGTTAATATCACTTTTCACAGCAGACTTAGTAGCTAGCAAGTCTTAAAAAAAAAAAAAAAAAAAAAAAAAAAGAGCAACCAAAAAAGAGAAAGAAACAATAAGAAAAAAAGACAAGAAAGTGCAAAGCACCTTATTTGTGTTTCTATTCTGTTTAGGTCCAATGAAGAATACAGAGAACTGTACATTATTTTTATTATTGAGTCTGCAAACAAAAGGCCTAAATAAATAAATTACAATGATCTGGGCATGTATCCATGCTTATTTATTTGTTTTTCCTAAAGTTAATTAAGTATTTTAGGGAAAATGGTCAGAGCAGCTGCCAGCAAGAGTTGGTGGCCACACTCTGAGGCCACAAAAAAAATTGTTGTGAGAACCCATTAGTGTACGAGGGATGCTCAAGGCTTTGGTTATTACTTGGCTCTCGAGTATTTTTGGGTGGATCTGAGGAATAACTTTTCACCTACCATCTTCAAACATAGGCAGGCCTGAGGTTTTTTTATTATTTTTAATTTTTGTGGCAGTGGGAAGGAAGCAGGGGTCAGCACCACCATGTTGCGTGACGGACCCTTGACAAAATTACCGTAGTTAGTGACAGACATTGGGGAGGGGAGGGGAGAGGGGGTTATGTCATTCAGTCATTCAATTTTTTGAAGAATTACCACGGACCTCAAAATTTTTACCATGGACACTTGTGTCCGTGTATGGACACATTGCTGACTCCTGGAAGGAAGAATCAGCAAGATGACTCTTTTCAGAGAAAACCCTAAACTTAATTGACTCATAGCATAAAAATCAGCATCACCACATGCTTCTGGCAATAGGACGAATGGAGCCCAGCTTCTTCTGCTTGGGTCTGCTGCGAAACTTTCGCATGCGTAAGGGCACTTTCATGGAACTTTGTGACTTGCTTTCCCCTGCCCTGAACCGCAAGAATACCAAAATGAGAGTAGCCCTGACAGTTGAGAAGCGAGTGGCGATAGCCCTGTGGAAGCTTGCAACGTCAGACAGCTACTGGTCAGTCAGGAATCAATTTGGAGTGGGCAAATCTACTGTGCGGGCTGCTGTGATCCGAGTAGCCAATGCAATCACTGAGCTGCTGCTTGGAAAATGTGCAGGTCATAGTGGATGGCTTTGCTGCAATGGGGTTCCCTAACTGTGGTGGGGTGATAGAATGCATATCCCTATCTTGGGACCGGACCACCTTGGCAGCCAGTACGTAAACTGCAAGGGGTACTTCTCAATGGTGCTGCAAGCACCAGTGGATCACAAGGGACATTTCACCAAAATCAACATGGGATGGCCGGGAAAGGTGCATGACGCTCGCATCTTCAGGAACTCTGGTCTGTTTGAACAGCTGCAGGAAGGAACTTACTTCCCAGACCGAAAATTACCGTTGGGGATGTTGAAATGCCTATAGTTATCTTTGGGGACCCAGCCTACCCCTTAATGACATGGCTCATGAAGCCATACACAGGCACCCTGGACAGTAGTAAGGAGCTGTTCAACTATAGGCTGAGCAAGTGCAGAATGGTGGTAGAATGTGCCTTTGGACATTTAAAAGCTCGCTGGCGCAGTTTACTGACTAGGTTAGATCTCAGCGAAACCAATATTCCAATTGTTATTGCTGCTTGCTGTTTGCTCAACAATATCTGTGAGAGTAAGGGGGAGACGTTTATGGCGGGGTGGGAGGTTGAGGCAAATTTCCTGGCAGCTGATTACACACAGCCAGACACCAGAGAGATTAGAAGAGCACAGTTGGGCGCCCTGCGCATCAGAGAAGCTTTGAAAACCAGTTTCATGACTGGCCAGGCTATGGTGTGACAGTTCTGTTTGTTTCTCCTTGATGAAAACCCACCCCCTTGGTTGACTCTACTTCCCTGTAAGCCAACTGACCTCCCCCCTTCGATCACCACTTTCAGAGGCAATAAAGTCATTATTGTTTCAAAATCATGCATTCTTTATTAATTCATCACACAAATAGGGGGAAAACTCGCAAGGTAGCCTGGGAGGGGAGGGTGAGGAGGGAAGCACCGGGTGAGGTGGTGGCTGAGGGGAGGAGGGAAGGACAAGGCCACACTACAGTTCAAAACTTATTGAATGCCAGCCTTCTGTTGCTTGGGCAATCCTCTGGGGTGGAGTGGCTGGGTGCACGTAGCCTCCCTCCCCCGCGTTCTTGGGCATCTGGGTGAGGAGGATATAGAACTTGGGGAGGAGGGCAGGCGGTTATACAGAGGCTGCAGTGGCGGTCTGTGCTCCTGCTGCCTTTCCTGCAGCTCCACCAGATGCCTGAGCATGTCAGTTTGCTCCTCCATTATCCTCAGCATTGCATCCTGCCTCCTCTCAGCGTGCTCCTCCCTCCTCTCATCGTGTTCATTTAACGCTTTCCTGGACTCTGCCATTGTTTGCCTCCACGGATTCTGCTGAGCTCTTTCAGTGCTGAAGGACTGCATGAGCTCTGAGAGCATGTCATCGCGAGTGCATTTTTTCGCCTTCTAATCTGTGCTAGCCTCTGGGAAGGAGATGATAGGGGGAGTGTAGAAACATTTGCAGCTGCGGGAGGAAAAAAAGGGAGAGTAGTATTTTAAAAGATACATTTTAGAGAACAACGGGAAGACTATTTCACACTGAATCAAGTGATTCACATTACATAGCACATGTGCTTTTGGTACAAGGTCGCATTTTGCCTTTTATATTGAGTGCCTGCCGGTTTGGTGTGAGACATCACACATGCTCGGCTGGGCAACAGAATTCGGCTTGCAGGCAGCCATGGTAAGGTGAAGGGTTTCGGCTTCTTCAACCTTCATAACACGTGGGAATGGTTTCAAACAGCAACGCCCTCATTTCCCATACCAAGCAAAGCCCGTTGGGTTGGCCATTTAAAAGGAGGGGCTGTGGTTTTAGGGTGAATGTGCAGCACAACCAAAACCCCAACCCCCCCACCCAATTCCCTGGGGTGATCGCTTCACCCCCACCCCCACCACCACCATGTGGCTAGTATCAGGAAAGATCCCTGTCAGCCAAATGCGAACAGCTCAGCATGTACGGGCCTCCCCGCACCATGTGGCTAACAGCGGGGATGATTTCTTTTCAGCCAAAGGCAAACAGCCCAGCAGGAACGGGCACCTCTGAATGTCCCCTTAAACAAATTTCCCGTATTTCAACCACGTGACCATGAATGATATCACTCTCCTGAGGCTAACACAGAGAGATAAAGAACGGATGTTACTTAATGCCACCAAAGCCCGGGCCCATTTGCTGCAGTGCTTTGTTCTCCAATGATTCCAGACTACTTGCTGCTGGCTTGGCATGGTAAAGTGTCCTACCATGGAGGATGGAATAAGGCAGCCCTCCCCAGAAACCTTCTGCAAAGGCTTTTAGAGTACCTCCAGGAGAGCTTCATGTCCCTGGAGGATTTCCACTCCATTCCCAGACACATTAACAGACTTTTCCAGTAGTTATACTGGCCACGAATACATCCCAAGTCTTCAGGGCAAATTAATCATTAAACATGCTTGCTTTTAAACCCTGTATTATATTTACAAAGGTACACTCACCAGAGGTGCCTTCTCCGGCTTCATGGTCTGGGAGCCCGCCTTGGGAGGGTTGGAAGGGTATTGGCTCCAGGGTGATGAACAGTTCTTGGCTACCGGGGAGAAAGGTTTCTCCGCTTGCCTGCTGTGTGCTATCCTCAGCCGTCTCCTCCTCCTCCTCCTCATCCACAAAATCCTCATCCCTGTTGCGTGAGACTCCCCCCTTGCAGGTGTCCACAGACAGTGGTGGGGTAGTGGTAGGGCCCCCCCCTAGAATTGCATGCAGCTCATCATAGAAGCAGCATGTATGGGGCTCTGACCCAGAGCAACCGTTTGCCTCCTTTGTTTTTTGATAGGCTTGCCTGAGCGCCTTAATTTTCACGCAGCACTGCTGTGTGTCCCTGTTGTAACCTCTGTCCATCATGCCCTTGGAGATTTTGACATATATAGTGGCATTCTGTCTTTTGGAACTGAGTTCTGCCTGCACGGATTCTTCTCCCCATACAGCGATCAGATCCAGTACCTCCCGTTCGGTCAATGCTGGAGCTCTTTTGCGATTCTGGAACTGCATGGTCACCTGTGCTGATCAGCTCGCCACGCTGGCCAAACAGGAAATGAAATTCAAAAGTTCCCAAGGTTTTTCCTGTCTACCTGGCCAGTGCATCTGAGTTGAGAGTGCTGTCCAGAGCGGTCACAATGGAGCACTCTGGGATAGCTCCCGGAGGCCAATACTGTCGAATTGTGTCCACACTACCCCAAATTCGACCCAGCAAGGTCGATTTTAGTGCTAAACCCCTCGCCGGGGAGGAGTACAGAAATCGATTTTAAGAGCCCTTTAAGTTAACAAAACAGACTTGGTCTTGTGGACGGGTGCAGGGTTAAATCGACCTAACGCTGCTAAATTCGACCGAAACTCGTAGTGTAGACCAGGGCCCTGAGTGCCATAATTATACAGACATAAGTTTATAGTGTAGACCAGAGCTGTATAAAAGAAACTCGAGAACAGTCCTTTGCACCTACATTGCTGAAAAAATAGCAAACATTGGAAGGGAATAAAAATACTGTATGTAACTTGTGCATGTATATTATGCCTCTCTCATTTAGGCCTCTCTGTTTCTGAACGAATACCTCCTCTCCACATAAATTAACCATGGCTGCATACATGTGTGAATCATAGGACACCAATTTTGCTCACCTTATTCATGCGAGCACGCCTCACATTGAAGCCAAAGGGGCTGCTTGCATGAGTACAGAGAGCAGGATTTGGTCGATTAGGTGGCTATCAAATTTAAATTACACCAATAACTGAGATGCATGGGTATCAGCAACAGGACGACTGGACCCAGAGCACACAATTACTCAAATTCTTCAGTATCTGTTGGAATGCTTAAAGGCTAAAACAATCTTGGGCTCCTTCCAGCCAGTGCATATCACTGTCAGCTCTTCAGATAGTTTACCTTTCCCAAGAAGCTTTTTCTTGCCTTATCACCTTTCCAGATCTACTGCCTGAGCTCTCCAATTACTGCATTTAACTACAAGCCACATTACATATACTTTACACCTCATCTTTATCTATTCCATTTTGGTGATGTGATCTGATGCAAACTTCTTAAACAGAGCGTTGAGATCTAAGTGACTGACATCTTTAGGCTTACTTCCTAAAAAGCTTTCAGTTTGAGCAGGCGCGCATATGGAGCCTTGAGAAACTGACACAGTGAGCTTTCAAATGTAAATGATCTTGTCCACAGGCTTGAACACAGTATTAGTCACATAGAAGTATTCTAGAAATGCAAGGTAAAAAGGACTACAGATGGAAAAATCTGTAGTACTCTTTGCTCTTCTGATCGGTTTCTTAAAGGAGACTCTAGAAATTGAGAAGATACCACAGGAGATGATCAAAATGAAAAGGGGACTTAAGAAACTAGAGATCAAATTCACCAACTAGTTTAAAGGAAACCTGCAAAGAAAAAAAAATTGGCTGTTTTTTGTTTCTTTATTAGGTAGAAAGACAGCCTAAAAGGGTTATTTTTGCCTGCTTTTTAATAAAGTGAATAAAAAAATGCTGATAATTTTTCATAAGAAATTTCCTCTATTTCAAATTTGTAAAAAGATTGATCAACTCCCCCCCCCCACACACACTTTTTATTATTTGACATTTATTGTATCATTCTGGAAAATCTTTTTATTGATCTACAGATTAATATAAGCAGCAAATTTCTCATGAACAAATATCCAGAAAAAGAGCTGTGTCAGTTGCCTTCGATTTGACACACAGGTCACAATCTTGTTTCTATTCCCTGACTGAATGAGAAAAATACTGCATGATTCCTAATCCCAGTGCTCACATTTATAATGTCAGAGTTCACTCTGACTGATTATCATCTAATATTTTGTTAAATTTGATGTTTCTTTGAGCATTCCTGCTGTAAAACTAAAGGAATATTAACTGAGAGCAAACAAGAAACAAATGAATGCAAGCACAGCAAATCTGAGTCAATATTTGTGGAAAAGAGATATTGATGTAGGTATAATAATAAGTGACAATGGAGATGAAATCAACAATTATTATAAAATAGCTGAGTTATTGAACTGGTTTCCGAATATCAGCATTAATAAGAAAAGATATTAGGAGATAATGGAGACATTTATGATAATCATCCACAAACATCAGAGCTGTGTAAATACCAAGTAGGAGACAATTGTCAAGGCTGTTCTTGCACAACGTATCTGGGGTAATGAGATGAAACTGAATGACAGAAAATCTAGGCTAAATAAAAACTTTCTGAAATTGAAGTGTGACTAAACAGTATCAAGATAGACAAGCCACACAAGCTATTGTTGGGCTCAAGGGCCCCAGTCCTGCAAACACATAGGCACATGCTTAACTTTACACAAGTGGCACTATGCACATGGTTTCAGGAGAGGTGCCAAAATTTGTACAGTATTTAGGCATCTAACCAAGTGGCCTGATTTTCAGAGATACAGAGGACACATAGCTTCCATTTAAGTCCATCCCTGAACTCTGTGATCAGGAAAGCACTTAAGTGTGTGCTTAAAGTTAACACATGCTTAAGTCCCACTGATTGAAGTCACCTGCATAAGTGCTTTCCTGAATAGGACGCAGAGTGGCTCAGTGGCTCTGAACCCTTCCCCCCCCCCCCCTCCTTTAGGATGAAGCTTTAGGCAGGCAAGACTCACACTCCTCCTTCACTTCACCAAATATATAGAGACATAAATTGGTACAGATTTATGGAAGAGTCTTGTTCAGAGAGTTACAAAGACCATGACATTTTATATGAAGAAAAATCCCTCTAAACAGCAGGGCTTTGGTCACATAAATCACAGCCAGGACAAACATACACCTTTAGTCATGATTCTTTTCTTTAAAAAATGCAGCTTTTTAGATTGTTACATTAATCACTGAGGGCAGTTTACATAATTTAGAACTAGTAATCTAAAACCTGTCTCAAATTAGAAAAATGTGATGTGGAAGTAGTTAATGTTAAATTGGAATTCTTCTGATTGCACTATTTATCAGGTAGTATTTCAGTTAATTAAACTGAGCTATGAGTAATATGAAAGGGCATAGTTATGGTCAGTTTTTATCTTTGCTGTGCAGGGTTGTTGGGACTTGAAAATTATATGCAGGCAGAATTGGAAAAGATCCATTGTAGACCACACCAGTCTTAGTAACATCTGGTGAGTAGGGCTTCCTTTAAAAAAAAAAAAAGTGTTTCTTGACAGCAGTAAAATAAAAGTGACATGCATCTCTGACTAAAGGTTATAAGAAAAGTTAGCAGTGAGTTAATTATATGTTAATAGGAAAGACAGTGTCCTGATCTCAAATCCTCCAAGACCCAATCTGGAATCTATTCAAGACTGTTTTAACTACATTCTAATGAGTTTCCTTTACATAAGTTGTCCTTTAAAAAGCAGTGAGAAATAAATATAAAACTCTAATCTTTAACTACAATTTCCTGCGCTTGTCAATCATTTCAACACATTAAAAAACTTTGGTTGGGCTTCAGGAAGGAATTGGCAGAGATTATATTTTGGCATGATATAGAATATAGCTATCAATATAAAGTACTAATGCAGTTTGTAATGTTAAATATACCAGTCCCATTAAAGAAGAGGTGAACAAATATATTAAGTTTATTTAAAGTTTGCAAAGAAGAAAGAATACCAAAATAAATTATTTTATATAGACAACTTCTCCCACAAAGGGTCTTTTCATTTTCTTCCAAGCCAGTGCTAATGCATGGAATTGCCTTCCTCAAATTAATCCTTCAAATCCCTCCTGAAGACTCGCCTCCTATCATGATGCCTACAGGAAACCACCACCTGTTAATGGGTAAGGAGAGAGCCAGTGGAGATTGCTGATCTTTATTTAGATTTTAAAATAAACAAAAGCAAAACAACTTCTAAAAGATTGCAACAATCCGTTTATGCATTTAAATTATGGCCTAAGTAAACCTGTGTTGCTATCGTTACTCTTGTTCTCCCTTCCCTTTTTCCTGATATATTGTTTAGTCCACGTGCTTGTAGCATGTTGCCTTAAATTGAACTGTAAAGTCTTTGGGGGCAGGAACCATATAATCTTGTGTGTTTGTACAGCACGTAGTACGGTGGGACTCCAATCCGGTTTGAGGCCTGTGTGTGATACTGCAATATGGCTTCTGGTCTCTGTGACATCTGGGCAGAGGAGTTTACAATTATGACCAGAGTGGTCACTGTTGTAGGGAATGGGGCAAGGTACATACATCTTCAAATACAGGTAAATATGATTATAAAACCACAAAGACTGGCATGGGGCTGCTAGGGACTTTCAAAGGCCATGTCTACACTAAGAAATGGTGTGTTTTTACAAGCTAGCTAACACAACAATTAACAGGTTGTAAAGAGATGCAAGTTGTAGTTTTACCTTGATAGTGCTGGTTGACATGATTGGTAAAGTCACTTTGTCTACAGTAGCAGTGAAATCAATGGCAAAACTCCCATTGACTTCAGTGGGGTCAGGATTTCACACTAGGATTTTACACTGTGTTAGCCATCTCACTGTATAAACACATCTTTGTTCCTATTGAAGATATGGCATCTGGTTACCAGAAAGCAAAGGGTTAATTGTAGTTTTCATTACAAAAAAAGGTTCCTCATGCTTAGAGACAAAAGCTTGAAAACATAACCTGAGTGTACCCCAAATGCTCAAAACCCAGAAGGCAAATAAAAAAGAACCTCAAAACTATTAGTTTTTTTTTAAATCTTATGATCTTTAAGCATCTGTCTCATGATTTTATAATGCTTGAGGTTGACAATACTGCTCTCCTGGTTTGTTTTATTTAAAATTACTTCACCTATCATTAGAGAGACAAGGTGGGTGAGCTCTGTGTAGCTTGAAAGCTTGTCTCCTTCACCAACAAAAATGGGTCCAATATAAGGTATTACCTCACACACCTTGTCTCTCTAATATCCCGGGACCAATACAGCTACAACAACACTTCACCTATCATAGTCGAAGGGGAAAAGCAATTGTGCTAAGGAATGTTGTCACTTACTATGTCTTACAGACCTTCAAACTCCTGCTGATAGCTAAGAATACACCCTCTTTGTGCTAAATTTCTGGTTCTGTTGCACCATAAATTCCAGTTCAGGGTAGTGAGTCCAGTTATCATCTCACTTGAGTTCAGGTGGCACAAAGGCTTAGTCATTAGTCCTTGGGTCAGTAAAAGCTGAACTCATTTTCTACCACCTTCACAAGAAATACAACCCCACAAATAAATGTTAAAAATCATATGCCGCCACCTCGTATAACACCAGTGGGCAAAACAAAATGCTGACTTGGGCAGATTGGGTTTCAGCCAGAGGGCAGCTGCATGCAGACACACTAGCAAACCCATCTGCTCCTCTAGGTGCCAGGCTTGGCTCCCTAACAGCCACTTTATGCAGGTTTAGGCATTGCTTCTTTCTAAAGTAGTTTCACTACAAAATGTTGAGAGGCACCTAAGGACCAAGCACCTGCAAAATACACTTATTCCAAAGAGTAATCTTTCATTAAACAGCATCTAAAACCACTAACTCAGCAAATAAATATCGACAGTGTTCCTGAAAGCGGAAAAAAACAGGCCAAGCAGTTTTTCTTCCAAGTCTGAAAATTAATTCCCAGGCTGTGAACATAGCCAAATTTTATCCCACAAATACATTTTTGGCTGCTTTTAAATCCCTAAGTATATTGGAACCAGTGACTGAGTTTTTACCGAGTATCTGCTCAGTAGTTAAAACTCAATCACTACTTCCAATATGGAGGATCATTTACAATGAGTAAACTGGATCTTATACAATAATAGTCATCTATAAAGGGACTAATATGGATCCCTTCTATACATAGGTGCTGGGGGTGCTGCTGCACCTCCTGGCTTAAAGTGGTTTCCATCATGCACAGGGTTTACAGTTTGGTTCAATGGCTCTGAGAACCCGGTAGGGTGACCAGATGTCCCGATTTTATAGGGACAGTCCCGATTTTTGGGTCTTTTTCTTATATAGGCTCCTATTACCCCCTACCCCCTGTCCCGATTTTTCACACTTGCTATCTAGAGCACCCCCACTGTACAACTTGTTCCAGCACCCCTGTGTGACAGTGTACCCCATAAGGCTTTATGGGGAGGGGGTGCTTATAAATGTATGTATGACATAACTGGAATATGTTTTGTGCTGCCTGTGCCATGTAACATATCTCCGTAAAGGTTATGGTCTACTATATCTATTCATCCTATTTGTACATATATATCATTTTCTACTTGAGGTTAAGAATATGGGCTGTATGCTTGCTTGGTTTCTAAGTAAGCTTTGTGAGGCATTTGGTTAGCTTCTTTAGGAAGGAATTCGCCAGGTTAAGTACCTGATCAGGAAACGCTTGGGGAACAATGCATCTTGGAATGCTCCAATCCACATGAGAAGTCTTCCTGGAGACATGCAAGATACCAGGTGGACAATGGCGTCGGCCTGTAAAGACTGAGTCATGCAGGGGCATGTGACTTGCCCAGGTGACTCCAGAACTCCATCTTGGAGCTGGACTTTGCATAGGAGGGAGGAGGGGGGTCTCCACCCACAAGAGTCTATTTAAACCCATGGGAGACCCCTCCATTTTGTCTTCAGCTGGCTAAGGAAGGAGCCTCTCCACCCCCCCAGGATACTTGAAGGGAACTGGAACAAACGACAGTAACTACAGGGGGTGTGAGTGATTGCTGGACCCAGGCTAAACGGAGATTGGCCTGTAAAAGGGAGCATTCTGGAACTGGTGAGGAACTTATCTGTATTTAGTTTGATTAGACATAGATTTGCGCATTTTATTTTGTTTTGCTTGGTGACTTACTTTGTTCTGTCTGTTACTACTTGGAACCACTTAAATCCTACTGTCTGTATTTAATAAAATCACTTTTTTAATTTAATTTTTATAATTAATAATTTAATTAATGGAGATATCCCATCTCCTAGAACTGGAAGGGACCTTGAAAGGTCATTGAGTCCAGCCCCCTGCCTTCACTAGCAGGACCAAGTACTGATTTTGCCCCAGATCCCTAAGTGGCCCCCTCAAGGACTGAACTCACAACCCTGGGTTTAGCAGGCCAATGCTCAAACCACTGAGCTATCCCTCCCCCCCACTTTTTATTTAGTAATTTACTCAGAGTATGTATTAATACCTGGGGGAGCAAACAACTGTGCATATCTCTCTATCAGTGTTATAGAGGGCAAACAATTTATGAGTTTGCCCTGCATAAACTTTATGCAGGGTAAAATGGATTTATTTGGGTTTAGACCCCATTGGGAGTTGGGCATCTGAGTACTAAAGACAAGCACACTCCTGTGAGCTGTTTTCAGGTAAACTTGCAGCTTTGGGACAAGTGATTCAGACCCTGGGTCGGTGTTGGAGCCAGACAGGAGTGTCTGGCTCAGCAAGACAGGGTGCTGGAGTCCTGAGCTGGCAGGGAAAACAGGAGCAGGGGTAGTCTTTGCACATCAGGTGGCAGCTCCCAATGGGGTTTCTGTGATCCAACCCGTCACACCCTGCTTCTATACTGTTTAATTAAGGAGAGATTAAAACAAGAGAAGCAGAAACATGCAATGTCTTTTTACACCACATAATTGCCTCTGAGAGCAGTAAGTGACTTGAAGAAATTTTGGAAGCACAGAGACAGAGGATGACTGATACCTTTGCTGTCAAGAGGTGAGACTTTCTGAAGGGCCCAACCAGTTCTGCTGAGGGTGAGCTGTGCAGCGTCATTCCATAGCCGCTATCTATCAGTGAGAAAGACTTGACAAGAGAGGATTAAAAAGGAGGAAGAGAGAAAGGTGAGTGGAGAGACCGAAGGACTGGGCACATAAAGCTTTATTGGAGCAAAATTCTAATTCTTTAGAGCTAGGTGATACTTAGGTTTGTGGGATTTTCTCTTCAGAATTCCTGCATCATTAAGCAACAACCCCCCTTGGTGAAATTGTAGGGTGACCAGATGTCCCGATTTTATAGGGACAGTCCCGATTTTTGGGTCTTTTTCTTATATAGGCTCCTATTACCTCCCCACCCCGTCCCGATTTTTCACATTTGCTGTCTGGTCACCCTATGAAATTGCCACAGGTCTTTTAAATCAGGCAGAGCGGTGAGCCCTTTGGTATCAAAATGCTCCTGCTTATTTGTCTTTCAGCATAGGCTCCTTCCAGCAGGATACTGCAAACTCCCCTCACTCCACCAGGATTGCGTTTACAGATGGAAATCTTCCTTGCCTTTCACTCAAGGCTGCCGTTTAGCAGCATTACGGCTCAGAGCTTCCTTTAAGGCCCATTTCTGCTCCACTAATACTGCAGAGCTGCTCCTTCCCCATACGGCCTCTGGGAACCAAAATCCCTTCTTCAGCTCCCCAGTGTACACCATCTTTTAGATAGTGTAATTTCAAAGCAATGTCACAGGCTGGTCCCAAGAGAGTCTTTCAGGCCTTAATCACAGACCACAACCACTCCAGGTCTCCTTCACCACCACCATGTTTTATTGTATTCTGCAGGCCTCAGCCTGTAGCACTCTTTACATATACTTATAGCCCATAGCCAGCTTCCTCACCTACTTCTAGGGAAGGGAGCAGTACTAGCAGCATCCAGTCCTACCTACTTCAGCCTTCATTCAAGCTCCCTGCTCTTCTCCAGTGCTTCCTTCCCGTCTATTTATATAATTCCAGCTCTGGCATTGCTTCCCCTTCAATTAGCCTTTCAGCTGTAGCTCTGTGCAGTTAATTGGCACCCTCTGTCAACTACCTGGCTTCCAATTAGGTCCCAGTTAGTATGTACTGGTGGGTATTAGAGTAACAGGGTGCTGAGTTAGCTCCTGGCTCAGCATACCCTGTTACAAGCACCCATAACTTAATAATCTCTTCACATTCTCCAAAAAACTCTACTACTCTGAAAGGTTTCATAGTTCTACCCCCCTTTCCCACCGCCTTGCCAGTGCAGCATCATAAGGGGCATGACAAATGAAACTCTGGTTACAATTTGAATTATGGAGCTGCTCCTAAGCAGAGCACATCCAAGGGAAATTTTAATGAACTGTAACTCAAAAAGAGTCAGACCAATGCACCATACAAAATAAGGCCCTGACCCTGCAGTGGGACTCTGCTTGGATGCAAGCACAGAGGTCAACCTGTGTGGATCTCATTGTGGGATCAGGGCCAAAGACACTTAGGTACTTTCTATGATGAATCCATTGCTACAAAGGAATAAAAAATGTCTCAAACCCCACACACTCAGGTTAGCCTGCAAGTGGAACCCTGGTTCTACAGCTGCAGAATATAGATCTGTAGCATTGAACTAAAGGAAACTCTCTTCAGTATTGCCTATAGAAAGACCTTTGTATTCTCCCTAAGCGGCAACAGGCTAGTAGAGGGGAACACGCTCACTCGTGGGCTGGTCTACACTAGGGGGGGAGGTCAATCTAAGATACGCAACTTCAGCTACGAGAATAGTGTAGCTGAAGTTGACGTATCTTAGATCAACTTACCTCCCGTCCTCACGGTGCGGGATCGATGGCCGCGGCTCCAGCATCGACTCCGCTTCCGCCTCTCGCCCTTGTGGAGTTCCGGAGTTGATGGGGAGCGCGTTCGGGGATCGATTGATCGCGTCTAGACGAGACGCGATAAATCGATCCCCGATAGATCGATTGCTACCCGCTGATCCGGTGGGTAGTGAAGACGTACCCTTAATCAGGTACAATCCTCATGCCATTTCATGCTGTAAACACTCACAATAAGGTTCAAAACTCATGCTGCTTCTTGCAGCTTGTCTTTATTATTCAGCTTCAGGAATGTAATGCAATAACAAAGCCCTGAGGCAGTTCTCCACAGACTCACAATTCTCACCCAAGCTTCCTCTCAGGGGAGTTTATTTCCAGGACTTCTCCTTGCAGAACTTATGCTTGGCCTACACGTAAAGTTGCAGTGGTCTAACAAAAGGTGCAATTTTAAACCCATGTACTTTTGTTTATGGACATTGTTACACCAATTTAAGCCTGTCGTATTGGCTTGCAATGGTGAATTTACTGGTACAAGCTAAACTGGCATAACAGATTTAAACTGATATAAGTGTTTCCACAGAGAGGTTTTAACTGGTTTAATTACAACTTTTTTAAACAAATTTCAGTTATACCACTGCCACTTGTGTGTGTAGACAAGCTCTTAGGTCTTGTTTACATGGGAAAGTTGCACCAGTTTAATTCAAATCCTTTTAAAAATTGACATAACTAAGGCTATGTCTACACTGGAGACCTTACAGCAGCACAGCTGTACCGATGCAGCTGCGCCACTGTAAGGTCTCCCATGTAGCCACTCTGTGCTGACAGGAGAGCTCTGCTATCAGTTTAATTAAACCACCCCCAATGAGTGGTGGTAGCTGTGTCAGTGGGAGAATGTTTCCCACCGACATAGAAGCACCTGGATGAACAGCGCTGTCGGTGTAACTTATGTCAGTCAGGGCGTGTTTTTTCATACCCTGGAGCAACAATGCTAGTGCTAGTGTAGACATAGCCTAACTCAGTGCAAACCTGGTGTGGACATACTTTGATTCAAGTTAAAACTGTTCCCAACTGACTTAAACTGAATTGAAAAAAATTGTTCCTATACTGAAATAAGAGCATCCACACAGTTTAGGCGGGTATTGCTTATACAGTAACTCCTCGCTTAATGTTGCAGTTATGTTCCTGAAAAATGCGACTTTAAGCGAAACGATGTTAAGCGAATCCAATTTCCCCATAAGAATTAGTATAAATAGGGGGGGTTAGGTTCCAGGGAATTTTTTTTCACCAGACAAAAAATTATATATTATATAGATATACACACAGTATACATTTTAAACAAACAATTTAATACAGTTCACAGCTATGATGATTGTGAAGCTTGGTTGAGGTGGTGAAGTCAGAGGGTGGAAGAGGGAGGGATATTTCCCAGGGAATGCCTTGCTGCTAAAGGCACTCGGCTGAGCCCTCAAGGGTTAACAAATTGTTGTTAATGTAGCCTCTCACACAAGGCAGCACGAACATGAGGGAGGGGAAACAGCATAGCAGACACAGACAGACACACACCTTGTGTGTGGGAGAGAGAGAGAGAGAGAGAGAAAGAGAGAGATGCACACTGCCCCTTTAAGTAAGCTGACCCACTCTTAAGTGCATTGTCTTTTTAAGTGGATCAGGAAGTTGAGATAGCAGCTGCTGCCCCAAGCTCTCTCTGTCTCTCTCCGGCTGTGTCCCCTCCCTGCTCTATATGGAGAAGGGGTAAGCGGGATGCAGGAGCAGGGGGCACCCTGACATTAGCCCCCCCCCACCCGCTTCCCCTCCTGTACTGCAAGCAGGAGTCTCTGGGAGCAGCTCCAAGGCAGAGGGCAGGAGCAGCACATGGCAGTGCGGGGAGGGACAGCTGAACTGCCCGGCAATTGATAGCCTGCTGGGTGGCTGCTGCACAGGAAACTTAGGGGAGCAGGGAGCTGATAGGGGGGCTGCTGGTCCACCCTGGTTACAAGCCCCCACCAGCTAGCTGCAAGGGGGCTGCTCTCAGGGGGAGGGATAGCTCAGTGGTTTGAGCATTGTCCTGCTAAACCTAGGGTTGTGAGTTCAATCCTTGAGGGGGCCACTTAGGAATCTGGGGCAAAATCAAAATTGGTCCTGCTAGTGAAGGCAGGGGGCTGGACTCAATGACCTTTCAAGGTCCCTTCCAGTTCTAGGAGATGGGATATCTTCCTGCAAGCAGTGGACAAAGCAGGCAGCTGCCACACGACGTTAGAAGGGAGCATTGCACAACTTTAAAGGAGCATGTTCCCTAATTGATCAGCAACGTAACAATGAAACAACGTTAACTGGGATGACTTTAAGTGAGGAGTTACTGTATTGGTTTACTTTCACACGTAGGTGATAGCAATGCAACTTTCCTGTGTAGACAAGACCTTATTGTCCTTCCCTCTGGCTCTCTTATTTCAGAAGACACAGTTTTTCCTTTTGCTGAGTCAATTCTAAGGAGACCCATTTCATCTGGTTACCTGGATGAATTAGGGTATGTCAACAGTGCAAAGAAAAACTAGTGGCACAGTCGTAGAGCCCAGGTAAATTGATTTGGCCTTGCAGAGCTCAGGCTGCAGGGCTAAAAATAGCAGTGTCTATGTTCCTGCTTGTACTGAAGCCCAGGCTCTGGGACCCTCCCCCTCACTGACTCCTTAGTCCAGTGACCTTTTGGCAATTTTCATGCCAAGCCAATTTTCAAAGCCAAATAGGTTTTTATTGAAAAACCTGGTTGCAGCCCTAGCTATTCCGTCATGACAGTGATTGTGTAGTAATGTCAGGTGTTCATTATATATCCTTTTTGATGAGATTACAAGCTTGGTTGATCAAGGTAATAGTGTTAACAGAATTTACTTAACTTCTGTAAGACGTTTTACTTGATGCCACATGACATTTTGATTAAAAGCTAGAATATGTGAACATGGCACACAATAAATAGATTAAAAACTGGCTAACTAATAGGTCTCAAAGTGTAATTGTAAATGGGGAATCATCATCAGGCAGGTGCATCCCTAGTGGGGTCCCTCAGGGATCAGTTCTTGGCACTATGCTGTTTAACTTTTTATCAATGTCCAGGAGAAAACAAAATCACTACTGATCAAGTTCGCAGAGGACACAAATATTGGGGGAGTGGTAAATAATGAAGAGGACAGGTCACTGATACAGAATGATCTGCATCTCTTGGCAAACTGGGTGCAAGAAAACAATATGCGTTTTAACTTAGATATATTCCTGTTAGCTGAAAACAAGGCAGCTTGGTTCCAGCACTGAAGAAGAGCTCTGTGTAAGCTCGAAAGCTTGTCTTTCTCACCAATAGATGTTGGTCCAATAAAAGATATGACCTCACCCACCTTGTGTCCTTAATATCCTGGGACCAACATGGCTAAAACAACACTGCATACAAAAAATTCAAATTTGGGCTGACTCTTTAGAGGCCTATGATTAACATAGATTCTGAAAGATAGCTATGTTACTTTCGCTCCCCACTCTGTGTATTATGAGGAATCTGGTATTTTGGTGTAGTTGGAAAAATCAAATTAAAATGTGTTTTAATATGGCTAAATGTAAATGTATATATCTGGGAACAAAGGATGTGGGCCATACTTACAGACTGGGGGACTCTATCCTGGGAAGCAGTGATTCTGAAAAAGATTTGGGGGTTGTGGGGGATAATCAGCTGAACATGAGCTCCCAGTGTGATGCTGTGGCCAAAAGAGCTAATGCATACTGGGAGGCATAAACAGGGGAAATCTCGAGTAGGAACAGAGAGGTTATTTTTATCTCTGTATTTGGCACCAGTGTGACTGCAGCTGGAATACTGTGTCCAGTTGTGGTGCCCACAATTCAAGAAGGATGTTAATAAATTGGAGAGAGTTCAGAGAAGAGCCATGAGAATGATTAAAGGATTAGAAAGGACATGCCTTATAGTGATAGCCTCAAAGAGCTCAATCTATTTAACTTAAAGGGAAGGTTAATGGTTGACTTGATTACAGCTTATAAGTACTTACATGGGGAACAAATATTTAATAATGGGCTCTTCAAGCTAGTAGAGAAAGGTATAACACAATCCAATGGCTGGAAGTTGAAGCTAGACATATTCAGGCTGGCAATAAGGCATACATTTTTGACACTGAGGATAATTAACCACTGGAACAATTTACCAAGGGTCTTGGTGGATTCGCTGGATTTGTTCTAAAAGATCTGCTCTAGGAATTACTTTGGGGAAGTTCTATGGCTTGTGTTATACAAGAGGTCAGACTAGATGATGATAATGGGCCCTTCTGGTCTTGGAATCTATAAATCCTCCCAGCTGTACCAGGCCATTCAGGATTTGGCCCTAATAGAGACAATGCCCCTACACAGACAATACTTCTACAAGACTAAACTAACTCATGCCACGGTGAAATAAACTCAAACAGTGAGCTCGAATATGATGTACCTTATGAGGCACATGGTTTAACAGGGCTTAAACCTCATATACCTCAAACATATCCTTTAAAGGAGGCACTCAAACTGGAAACAACACATGCTGCATAGGGAAAGCATGGCATACAGTTAACTTATTTATTTCTGTTTAACATACTACAGACCTTCTGATTTTACAGCATTACATGTTTTGAACCTTTTAGTAAAGTGGAGGTTTCTCATTTCAGCTTAACTGCTGTTAATCTGTTCCAAATGTTAACATAGCAAATAAGGTCTGGTTACTGTCTCAGCCCTGAGTCGATAATAGGAACAGAGCTGATCAGCATCTGGTTTAGTTCAGAGTACAACTTGCTGCCTAATACTGCAGAATTTGGGTTGGAAGATCCCTGCATTTCACGAACACCACAATTTTTTTTTTTTAAACTAATAGCACTTGCATACAGTCATGTGTCATTATTTATTGCTCTATAGGTTTGCTAAAGATGGACTATCACATTACTAATTTTGGCAAATTCCAGCACACGTAAACAGGCCAAAACCTTTTAACATAAATTATACCAGAGCTGCCTAATGATAATTAAAAAAATTCATGGTGCATGCTTTCCAGAGTTATGATGGAAAAACATTTTTAAAATAAGAATTTTTTTTAAATCAGTTTCTTATTTCATCTTTTCCTGCTGAACAGAAATACATGATCATGTAGTTGACAATGCCATATTCTCAATATATAGCAAAATATGGTTACATTTGGACACAATGGTGACCTAAAAGTAGTAACTGATCCGACGAGGGGGGATGCAATTTTAGATTTGGTGCTGGTGAGTAGTGAGGACCTCGTTGAGGAAATGGTTGTAGGGGACAACCTTGGCTCGAGTGACCATGAGCTAATTCGGTTTAAACTAAATGGAAGGATTAACAGAAATAAAACTGTGACTAAGGTTTACGATTTCAAAAAGGCCAACTTTAATAAATTAAGGCAACTACTTAGGGAAGTGGATTGGGCTAACATACTTAGGGATCTAAAGGCAGATGACGCCTGGGATTATTTCAAGTTGAAGTTGCACGAGCTGTCCGAGGCCTGTATCCCGAGAAAGGGAAAACGATTAGTAGGCAGGAGATTTAGACCTAGCTGGATGAGCGGGCGTCTCAAAGGGGCGATTAGGAAAAAACAGAAAGCGTACAAAGAATGGAAGAGGGGAGAGATCAGCAAGGAAACCTACCTTATTGAGGTTAGAGCATGTAGGGATGCAGTGAGAAAGGCCAAAAGCCGAGTAGAGTTGGACCTTGCGAGGGGAATTAAATCCAATAGATCCAAGAGGTTTTATAGCCATATAAACAGGAAGAAAACAAAGAAAGAGGAAGTGGGACCGCTGAAGAATGTAGATGGAGTGGAGATTAAGGATAATCTAGGCATGGCACAATATCTAAATGAATATTTTGCATCGGTCTTTAATAAGGCTAATGAAGGGCTTAGGAATAGAGGGAGCAGGACAGAGGGGAATAAAGGAGGGGGGGTTGACATTACAGTATCAGAGGTGGAAGCCAAACTTGACCAGCTAAACGGGACTAAATCGGGCGGACCGGATGATCTTCATCCTAGAATATTGAAGGAACTGGCGCGAGAAATTGCAAGCCCCTTGGCGATAATTTTTAATGAATCTGTAAACTCGGGGGTGGTACCGTTGGACTGGAAAATAGCTAATGTGGTTCCTATTTTCAAGAAGGGGAAAAAAAGTGACCTGGGTAACTACAGGCCTGTTAGTTTAACTTCTGTAGTATGCAAAGTCTTGGAAAAAATTTTGAAGGAGAAAGTAGTTAAGGACCTTGAGGTGAATGGCAATTGGGACAAATTACAACATGGGTTTACAAAAGGCAGATCGTGCCAAACCAACCTGATCTCCTTCTTTGAGAAAATAATAGACCTTCTAGATAAAGGAAATGCGGTGGATCTAATATACCTCGATTTCAGTAAAGCGTTTGATACTGTACCGCATGAGGAATTATTGGTTAAATTGGAAAAGATGGGGATTGATATGAAAATCCAGAGGTGGATAAAGAACTGGTTAAAGGGGAGACTGCAGCGGGTAGTATTGAAAGGTGAACTGTCAGGTTGGAGGGAGGTCACCAGTGGAGTTCCTCAAGGTTCGGTTTTGGGTCCGATTTTATTTAATCTATTTATTACTGACCTCGGAACCGAATGTAGGAGTGGGCTGATAAAGTTTGCGGATGACACGAAGTTGGGAGGTATTGCCAATTCGGAGAAGGATCGGGATATTCTGCAGGGAGACTTGGATGACCTTGTAAATTGGAGTAATAATAATAGGATGAGATTTAATAGTGAGAAGTGTAAGGTGATGCATTTAGGGATGACTAACAAGAATTTTAGTTATAAACTGGGGACGCATCGGTTGGAAGTGACGGAGGAGGAGAAGGACCTCGGAGTCCTGGTTGATCGCAGGATGACTATGAGTCGGCAATGTGACGTGGCTGTGAAAAAAGCTAATGCGATCTTGGGATGCATTAGGCGAGGTATTTCTAGTAGGGACAGGGAGGTGCTGCTTCCGTTATACAAGGCGCTGGTGAGACCTCATTTGGAGTACTGTGTGCAGTTCTGGTCTCCTATGTTTAAAAAGGATGAACTCAAACTGGAACGGGTACAGAGAAGGGCCACTAGGATGATCCGAGGAATGGAAAACCTTTCCTATGAAAGGAGACTCGAGGAGCTCGGTTTGTTTAGCCTAACCAAAAGAAGGCTGAGGGGGGATATGACTGCTCTCTTTAAATATATCAAAGGGATAAATACCAGGGAGGGAGAGGAATTATTTCAGCTCAGTACTAATGTGGACACGAGAACAAATGGATATAAACTGGCCGTGGGGAAGTTTAGGCTTGAAATTAGACGAAGGTTTCTAACCGTCAGAGGGGTGAAATTTTGGAACAGCCTTCCGAGGGAAACGGTGGGGGCGAAAGACCTCTCTGGCTTCAAGATTAGGCTAGATAAGTTTATGGAGGGAATGGTTTGATGGGATAAGTGGTTTTAGTCAATTAGGCAATAACGTGCCATCGCTGGTAAAATGAGGGTCTGGCTGGAGAATCTTGCCTGTATGCTCGGGGTTCTACTGATCGCCATATTTGGGGTCGGGAAGGAATTTTCCTCCAGGGTAGATTGGCAGAGGCCCTGGAGGTTTTTCGCCTTCCTCCGCAGCATAGGGCAGGGGTCGCAAGCTAGAGCATTCTCTGCGACTTGAAGTCTTTAAATCACGATCTGGAGACTTCAACAGCTGAGTTAAGGGAAAGTGGGGGGGTCAGCTTTTGTGGCCTGCATCATGCAGGAGGTCAGACTAGATGACCATAATGGTCCCTTCTGACCTTAAAGTCTATGAGTCTATGTAAAATAATTTTTATGTGCAAAATAGAACAGCTTTTGTATTCCCTTAAAATGCTCTAAAGCCCTCATGCAGCTCCAATTAAAGTAAAAATAAAGACTCCCAATTACTTGAATCTGAGCTGGATGAGGGCCAAAATTTAGAGAATAACCAATACCACAATGATTCCTCTAATATTTACAAATGTTTTATCTACTATTCCCGCCTCTCCCGGTAACTTTCATACTTTCTCACAAATTCCTTTACTCTGTGTTCCACTGATCCATGGTTGAGCTCACCAAAATTTCACATACCACTGACTTAACCAAACTTTACTTTGTAATCTAAACAGTAGAGGATAAACAGATACTTCATTATAAACCTTGACAGGACTTGCAGGTTTGAGGGGGCCTTAATTAGTATCACACTATTTGCATTCAGAAAATCAATCTTGAATAATTAATGAAAGTTCTAGTCATAAGCATATCTTTTACAGCGTCCACCAAAATAACAAGGATAATAATAAAAAACAAACAAACTTGTATTGGTTGCTCAGCAATACTTACAAAACAGTTTTATATGTAAGGTGAGTTGAGTATTATTACCCCATTTTACCAATGGGGAAAGTGACTAAATGAGTACAATTTGCCCTTAGTTACATAGGAAAGCCAAGAATACAACCAAAGAAGTGACTGACTTCAAATTCTCTATGCTGATCACAAGACTATACTGCCTCCTACATATTTGCCGTATTTCTCCCCTAATATAGGATTCAATATACCTATGAAAAAGAAAAAAAATCAAACATCATTCTCCCTTGCTGTTATTCCTCTATTTCTGAATACCAGTATCAGAGAAATATCACTTAGTGCATAAGCTGTAGAGGATTTCATGACCTCAAATGCTATACTGACTCAGCAGGCAGAAAAGTAGCCCAGTAACATGGAAGGCAATGTTCACATAGGTCTTTTCAAAAACATCAGCATAATGGGAAAACAATGCTTCCCTCCACCCAGTCCCCACCCCCCATGACCAGGACTGCAGCCAAGTAGGAAAAACGTGAAAACTTGGCACCAATTGGGAAATTTAAAAACTTAGCATTTTCTGAAGTGCTGGCATTGCTGAAATGACACGTGTCTCCCTCAGCAATGCCAGATTTTAACAGCCTCCCTGCTAAGCAAAGAAGGCTCATGTTAAAGCAGCTGATTCTGTTAAAGTCACAACTGGTTCTCTGGCTCCTAGGAAAGCATAAAGCCTGGAGCCCGTATCTATGTTCAATTCATATTAACCAAAGAGAAACTACATGCCAAAGATGCCCCATAATAACCAAAAGGAATATAACTCTGTCAGCTCCATGTGTAACCTCGACAGACCCTGGTCATCGGCGGGCAGGATCGAACCAGGGATCTCTAGAGCTTAGTGCATGAGCCTCTACAGCATGTGCTAAACACTGTTAGCTAAGGCTGTAGAGCAGATTCATTTTATCTCTCTCTCTCTCAGTGGTGTCGGTGCCCCTAGATGGGACAGAACACCACACCCAGGAGGTGTGTGGGTTACATATGCTGAACAATATTACCAGGCGTAGGCCCTGATCCTGCAAAGGGATCTGTAAGGGCAGGATCATACCCCCACACCAGGTGCCACTGGTGTCAACTTGTCTCAGTCAGCACATATGCAGAGCAATATGTCAACACTAGAGCTGGTTGGGAAACAAAAGCACACTTTCACACACCAATTTTTGAAAATTACCCTATCTACCCCAGGCTGAAGAAAGACCCCATAGGATCTTCTTTATATACTCCACAAGAGACTGCTGCTGGAAAACACGTGGATGTTAAGCCAAAGGAGTTAAAAAGAAAGAGAGAGAGAATGTATATTCTATCATATTTCTGTTTGTACTAAACACATTAGGCCAGACCCTCCTCTACTAGAGTGAAGTGACACTGCCCCACTGATGTTAAGTTTCAGCTATGCCGATTTACACTGGCTGGACACCTGGCCCAACACGTAAACAACAGAGCTGGTTGAAAAAAAAATAAAGTGTGAGTGAAATTTTGCAGTGAAATCCCAAATTGCAATGAGAAAAACAATGGAAGTTTCACAAAAATTGGTGTATAAAAATTTGGGTTGCTTTCCCAATCGGCCCTAGTAAACAAACCTTTGCTCTAATAACAAAGGGCCACCCCTTCACGATATACCAGGAATCAGCAACCTTTGGCACGTGGTCCGCCAGGGTAAGTCCCCTGGCGGGCCGGGCCGGTTTGTTTACCCGCTGCGTCTGCAGGTTCGGCCGATCGAGGCTCCCACTGGCTGCGGTTCACCGCTCCAGGCCAATGGGGGCTGCAGGAAGCAGCACGGGCTGAGGGATGTGCTGGCTGCTGCTTCCCACTGCCCCCATTGGCCTGGAGCGGCGAACCGCGGCCAGTGGGAGCTGCGATCGGCTGAACCTGCAGATGCGGTGGGTAAACAAACCGGCCCGGCCCGCTAGGGGGCTTACCCTGGCGAGCCGCGTGCCAAAAGTTGCGGATCCCTGTGATATACCATGAGTGATCTTGCAGGTTCCCATAGGTTCACAATCACTTATATTACAAGATGTTACTCAGTGTGGGCAACATCAGGCCCAAAACATTTGTTTTTATTTGTTTATACATAAAGTAGAGAAAGATATTTTTGAAGGCACTATACTGAATCATGCCTTCGCAGTTAGTGAGGGGCAGAATTACAGGCAGCTAGCCATGTGTTTTGTTTGTTGATGAAGTTGTCTCTTCCTTTTATGTCTGGCAAAGAGACCTTAGATTAGCTAGGCTGGCCTTCCTCTAGCACCCAGGATTCCCTCTTGACTGAACAGGGCTCTCTCTGTTCAAGTTTCATAGAAGTCATAGAATCATCGCAGCATAGGACTGGAAGGGACCTCAAGAGGTCTTCTAGTCCACTCCCCTGCACTATATTCCTTTGCTGAGTTAATCCAATGAAGGTCTTCTGTGGCTATATTTAAGGTTCATTGAAAGGCCTTCCTATTCAATTTTTGATCATTTTAGCCTCCCTCTTCATTAAAATTTCCTAGAGTTTCATAGAATCATAGAATATCAGGGTTGGAAGGGACCTCAGGAGGTCATCTAGTCCAACCCCCTGCTCAAAGCAGGACCAATTCCCAACTAAATCATCCCAGCCAGGGCTTTGTCAAGCCGGGCCTTAAAAACCTCTAAGGAAGGAGATTCCACCACCTCCCTAGGTAACGCATTCCAGTGCTTCACCACCCTCCTAGTGAAATAGTGTTTCCTAATATCCAACCTAGACCTCCCCCACTGCAACTTGAGACCATTGCTCCTTGTTCTGTCATCTGCCACTACTGAGAACAGCCGAGCTCCATCCTCTTTGAAACCCCCCCTCAGGTAGTTGAAAGCAGCTATCAAATCCCCCCTCATTCTTCTCTTCTGGAGACTAAACAATCCCAGTTCCCTCAGCCTCTCCTCATAAGTCATGTGCTCCAGACCCCTAATCATTTTTGTTGCCCTCCGCTGGACTCTTTCCAATTTTTCCACATCCTTCTTGTAGTGTGGGGCCCAAAACTGGACACAGTACTCCAATGAGGCCTCACCAGTGTCGAATAAAGGGGAACGATCACGTTCCTCGATCTGCTGGCAATGCCCCTACTTATACAGCCCAAAATGCCGTTAGCCTTCTTGGCAACAAGAGCACACTGTTGACTCATATCCAGCTTCTTGTCCACTGTGACCCCTAGGTCCTTTTCTGCAGAACTGCTACCTAGCCATTCAGTCCCTAGTCTGTAGCTGTGCATGGGATTCTTCTGTCCTAAGTGCAGTACTCTGCACTTGTTGAACCTCATCAGGTTTTTTTTGGCCCAATCCTCTAATTTGTCTAGGTCCCTCTGTATCCGATCCCTACCCTCTAGTGTATCTACCACGCCTCCCAGTTTAGTGTCATCTGCAAACTTGCTGAGAGTGCAGTCCACACCATCCTCTAGATCATTAATAAAGACATTAAACAAAACCGGCCCCAGGACCGACCCCTGGGGCACTCCGCTCAAAACCGGCTGCCAACTAGACATGGAGCCATTGATCACTACCCGTTGAGCCGACGATCTAGCCAGCTTTCTATCCACCTTACAGTGGCACCCTCCTTTAGCACCCTCGGATGCAGCGCATCCGGCCCCATGGACTTGTGCACATCCAGTTTTTCTAAATAGTCCCGAACCACTTCTTTCTCCACAGAGGGCTGGTCACCTTCTCCCCATACTGTGCTGCCCAGTCCAGCAGTCTGGGAGCTGACCTTGTTCGTGAAGACAGAGGCAAAAAAATCATTGAGTACATTAGCTTTTTCCACATCCTCGGTCACTAGGTTGCCTCCCTCATTCAGTAAGGGGCCCACACTTTCCTTGACTTTCTTCTTGTTGCTAACATACCTGAAGAAACCCTTCTTGTTACTCTTAACATCTCTTGCTAGCTGCAACTCCAAGTGCGATTTGGCCTTCCTGATTTCACTCCTGCATGCCTGAGCGATATTTTTATACTCCTCCCTGGTCATTTGTCCAATCTTCCACTCTTGTAAGCTTCTTTTTTGCGTTTAAGATCAGCAAGGATTTCACTGTTTAGCCAAGCTGGTTGCCTGCCATATTTACTATTCTTTCTACACATCGGGATGGTTTGTTCCTGCAACCGCAATAAAGATTCTTTAAAATACAGCCAGCTCTTCTGGACCCCTTTGCCCTTCATGTTATTCTCCCAGGGGATCCTGCCCATCTGTTCCCTGAGGGAGTCAAAGTCTGCTTTTCTGAAGTCCAGGGTCCGTATTCTGCTGCTCTCCTTTCTTCCTTGTGTCAGGATCCTGAACTCGACCATCTCATGGTCACTGCCTCCCAGGTTCCCATCCACATTTGCTTCCCCTACTAATTCTTCCCTGTTTGTGAGCAGCAGGTCAAGAAAAGCTCTGCCCCTAGTTGGTTCCTCCAGCACTTGCACCAGGAAATTGTCCCCTACATTTTCCAAAAACTTCCTGGATTGCCTGTGCACCGCTGTATTGCTCTCCCAGCAGATATCAGGGTGATTAAAGTCTCCCATGAGAACCAGGTTGTTTGTCTTATTGCCCGTGTTGGATGATATCTACCTACATGCCAACCATCAGAAATTTCAAAGTAGTTTTTTCCAAGTAAACTATTTATTTTCCTACTTTATCCTTTTAAACCTTCTGCTGGTTCAATGTAGTTCTAGTCCTCTCCTTCTGTAACATCTTGTATCTAACCTAGCCTCCAACCCTACATACACTTGTGTGGGAAAGACATGGAAAATAACAAAAAAATAAGATCATGAGGTTGCTTGGGTGAGCAGAGCATATGACTTGTTGCTTACACTGTCCTTTCTTTAAATAGATCTCTTACATCACTGACTTCTATGATTTTCATGGCTTTGAAGCACTTTCTGCATTTATCTGGCTCAAAATGTGTATCTTATGGTCTCAGACACAAGTCCCACCTGCTGTTTGTTCCTTAAGACTCAACACAGAGGTGGTGATGGTACCCAGAAAGGTAGCTTCCAACTATAGCTATGAGAGATTTGGAAAATATATCCTGTCCCCATTTTCATTAAAGAGGGTAGCACATTAAGGACAACATTCTCAGAAGTGGGTGTCTAAAGTTAGGCACCTAAGCCCATATATAGACATCTAAATATGTAACCTGATTTTCAAAAGAGCTGAGCAGCTGAAAACTGCCACTGAAGTCAATGGGAGCTGTTTGAACAGTGATATTGAAAAATCAGGCAACGTATTCCGCTGCCTAAATATGGACCTAGGAGCCTAAGTTAGGAGCTTATTTTTTAAAACCTTTGCATGCATATTGACTAGAGTGAGGAATAACACACCAGACCATTGATCCCACTCCACATGGCAAGTCCTCTGCATTTTAGAAAGCATTATCATTATTTGTGTTACAGTAACTTCTAGAGGCCAGAACCGCGGTGTAATAGGCACTGTACAAATACTTGATGAAAAGAACAGTCCCTGCCCTGCAGAACTACACATGTTGGACCAGGTTAGAGTAGGTCCAGAAAGTACTAAGGAGTCGAGCTACTGATTATTTATTCAACATTTTCATTCTCCTTTAGAACTTAAAAATATATTTGTAGCTGAAAATAAAGCTAAGTAAATAATGCTCCAAGGGCCTTTATAGTAGCTTGTTAGTGAAATAAAATGACAACGTTGACTTTAGAGAAAAGAGGATACAGCAGCTATGACTTTCAATAGTACTATTAGCAATTTTTCATGGTTTTTGTTCTTCATTCTGACTTAAACAGAAAAAGCTACAACAACTTTCCAGGGAAAGGAGATACTGCTCTGTATTGGGTGGTTTTCTCATACTCCTGCCCACATAGTGATCTATCCATACTTAATATGATTTCCAAAGCTTAAAATGAAACAAACATTCCCAGACTGCCAGTGACAGCTTCAAGGGTCATACTTTTATTTCTCTCTCCCTCTCTCTCTCTATATAGACACACATATACAGAGAGAGAGAGAAAGAGAGAGAAAATTTAGTATAGTGCAGGGGTCGGCAATGTTTGGCACATCGCTCGCCCGCGCCGCTTCTCGCCACCCCCATTGGCCCGGGACGGCGAACCGCGGCCAGTGGGGGCCGCGATCGGCCGAACCTGCCACGTCAGCAGGTAAACAAACTGGCCTGGCCCGCCAGGGTGCTTACCCTGGCGAGCCGCGTGCCAAACGTTGCCAACCCCTGGTATAGTGTGTGTGTGTATATATATATATATATATATATATATATATATATATATATATATATATATATATATATATATATATATATGGAACAACTTGTCAGACACACCACTGTGTCAGGCTTAATTACCTAAAGAAGCAGAAACAATGGTTAATTTTAGTTGCTCACTTTCTGAAACTGCCTCAGTGCTGATCTTTGCAGTCATTTCCTCAGAGGACCGCATCAGCATGGTATAAAATATCACTTCCATGTCACTTCTATGTCCAAAAGCTTGTTACAGAAAATTATGATACATTTGGGGCATGAACCTTCATTCTTTTGGTAGAACTCACCTGACTATTAAGAGGAGATCTGCTTGGGTAAGCACTGGCCCAGGAGTAAGTAGTGTTCCCAGTGCCTGCCCCAGGTATTTCATTTTAAAGAAGGCATCAACTTAGGTCCTGCTCCTGCACTGGCAGAAGCTCAGGAATAACTTTACTCAGCCTAGAATAGCTCTTTATTTGTTCTTAACACTAAGGATGCTGATCTAGTACTAGCAGGGGCTGAATGAAAACAATTGCAATACAGACAGACAAGGGGACAGAAGTGAGTTTGCACTTCCAACCTTAGGGCTTGATTCTCCACAGCATTGCACCTAGTGTGGTCATTAACACCTGTGCAAAATCAGAACACAACAGGGACATAAAACATTTAGCTCGCTGCATAGAACTGAGCCACTGGAGTTAAGCTGATTTACACCAGTTGAGGCCCTTAATTCCTATAGGTAGAACTGGCAACTTGAGCTAGTGTGAAGCTCACCCTAGTTAGAAATGTTTTCCCTCCTAGTTAGCTCTATGCCATTTTAGATCATACATTTTTTAAAGAAATGTAATTAGAAAAACAAAAAATGATAACAGTACTTGAGCAAAATTCAAGAGGTTGTCAGAGTCTTGCAAAGACATGTTCTTAAATTTACGCATGCAAATAGACCCATGAACTGAGTAGTTCTACTTGTGTGCTTGATGCTAAGAATGTGCATAAATCTTTGCAGAATCAGGGTCTAAGGCATCAATCTGATCTGTCTGGATAGACCCTTACATCTGCACAGAGTCCCACTGAAATCAGTAAGGCTTTATGTGGCCACAGTTCACCCACATGGATCAGATTGCAGAATTCAGGCCCAAGTAGAAAAAATACAGACAAAGCATAGGGAAAAGGGTCACACACAATGCAGGTGAACTCCTGGCCTAATGGAAGTCAATGGGATTTTTGATTCTGGGGCGAGGATTTAAAAAAAATTTTTTTTTTAAACAGCTGGCTGGGATGCTGCTTCTAAGTCCCATGATTTTTGCTGTCATTTAGCAAAGTGTTTCCTTTTGCTTTAGTTAATATACTCTTTCTCCATCCTCTGTTATCTCTGCATAGACTGCCCTCACTGTTAGACCCATAAATTATAGTACGTAGCATGCGCCCATACAAAAGACATTTTTCCTGCTTTCCTTTTCCTAGCTACATTTATATTTGTAATATAAATGCTACCATTTCCTGCTCTTAAAACCCCCCAAACAACCCAGTGTGCTCTAATTTGGCTAGTGCTCTCTAATTCAGCTAGATCTCACACAGAGGATACTCAGACTTTCTACTCTGGGTGCATTGGGGAGGGCTGGAACTAACATCCCCAGTCCAGGATAGCCAGTCTGTTGCTGGAATACAGCCACACTCCTATTGGTACCTAACCACAGGACCCCAAATGCAGAACCAATGGGCACATATTTTAGCTTGTCGCATTAGCCCTCTTTGCATTGGCCAACTCAGAGCCCCACCCCCCAAGGCATATGTGTTGTACAGGCCTTTGCACAACTTCTCTGCCCTGAGCCCCTTCCTCAAATAAATGCCTTGCCAAACAGGCTGGAGAGCACAGAGGGGCTTGCGCTGTCATTTGCAATTGGAGGATTTCCTGAGAGAACGAATAAATGTACCTGTGTAGTAAAGACTTTTCTCACTTCACATCCAGCACCTGGACCACACTCCTCCCCCTACCCCCCCCCCCTTCCCATTTTCCTTTTAGAAGCAAGCAGATTAATGAACTTGTATTTCTGAAAACTACACTCTCTGGTTTAAATCTAACTTCCTGCTGGTGCCTATCAAAGGCTACAGATCTTTGAGGGTGCAGAATCATTTCAGAGAAGACTAATGACTAGTCCAAAGTACTTTACCCTCCATGTAGATCCAAATATCTACAGCTCCAATCAAATAACTGGTCCTAGAATTCTCTTCTTTCAAGCACCGAGTAAAGCAAGTAATATAAGCAGTGTATAAAGTGAAACCATTTATCTGGACAAAAAAAAAAAAAAAAAGTTTTAAAGCAGCATTGTAATGTTGCTAAATTCTGATCTTACTTTGAGTAATGTTGGGAGAATGGTCCTTGCCTTGCATTCCAGGATAGCCTCATCAAGTCACATAACACATTATTTTAACTGTGTTGCATATGTTTTAGATTTTAATGGATTTTTAGCTGTGCAGCTAAATATATAGGAGCTCTTCAGTTACAACATGGAGAGCAATTATGGCAAACCTGAATGCTTGGTCTTCTTGGCATATGTGGGTGCAAGTAACAAGAAGCTAATGAATTCATGCCAGTAAATCAAGTTTAATTTGCCTTCCTTTTCTCCTCCCTTCTAAAGCTGGCTGAAACACAAGTTCCACTGCAAATGCAATGACTAGCAAACATGGGTGCCATCACAAATACAACACTGCCAAGAGGAAACCCTCCGTTGACTAATAACAGAACTTCCCAAAGCAACTGCAAGATATTCTGGACACTAAACTGCAAGAGGTTTGAGGATCTATTCTACACAAAATATACACATTCTTGCATCTGGAGAACATGGATTCTGCTGTATACTTCTATGCATTTTGTTCCAATTCAAAACACAAATACCTACCTCCCATCATGCATGCTGTCAAACTGCAGGTGCACAAAACCACATAAGAAATAACAGCTTCACTGTTAAGTATCTCAAAGCAGAATGCTGTAACTCAACATATGATGCTTAATCTATGGTGCCAGTTGAAACAATATGGAATAACAGCCTATTACTTTGGAGAGAGGGGACTGCACACTGATGACAATGCTTAGCACTTACATAGTGCTTGTCATTGTCAGAGCACCTAAGTTAGTGACATTTATTTTTCAGTTAAATAAACTCCCTTGTATGAAATTCTATTCACTAGACCAAGGCAACATCAATAGTATTTTACAAAAATGTTTACTATTCTTGGAACAGTCAACCTATATGAATGAGGTTACTGAATGAGGTTATCATAGATCTTGGACACAAAATTGTGTAAGGTGGGACTAATGCGATAAAGGATTTACAATTCTTCATCTGAATAGAAAACTCAATTATATTTGATGGTATTTGCAACCCCTTTCAATCACTTTCCATAAACATTCTGGCCAACTGTTTGCAAATGTTAGTGGAAAGAAAAATTCACAAATATTCATACTAGTGGATTTGCATAAATATTCGCTAGGCCATTTTCTAAGCTCTGAAGCTTGGGGAAGCATCCAAGCCATGAGACTAGTCACATAACATAAAGAGGGAATACTTGATGCAACAGTTATAGTAGATAGTCTGTGAGCAGTCTAATAAAATGACATGTCACTGAATAATTTCAAAGGAGAAACAAAACTGATATCTATTTGTGGATAATTTGGGAATTAGTAACAGGGCCTAGATTTCACAAATAAGTTGTCAATGTGCTAGTTATGCTGAAAGTTGTCTCACACAGAACAGCTTATATGTTCATTTTCAAGGACCACCAGCTGTCTGATGCATGGGACAAGTGCACTATCTATTAACACACTGGGAGGTAAACACTGCACAAAAGTTTCGTACAACTCAGGGGAGGAGGAATAGCTCAGTGGTTTGAGCACTGGCCTGTTAAACCCAGTGTTGTGAGCTCAATCCTTGAGGGGGCCACTTAGGGATCTGGGGCAAAATCAGTACTTGGTCCTGCTATTGAAGGTAGGGAGCTGGACTCAATAACCTTTCAGGGTCCCTTTCAGTTCTATGAGATAGGTATATCTCAATTTATTATTATTTAATTGGCAGAAATAAATTTTGGGAGAATGATTCCTAATTACAAAATGAGAAATTACACACAGTAAAATGTTTAAACACTTTGGATGTTACTATACTTAGTACCTTCGTGGTTTTATTTTATTGATGATCCTAAACTCAACACTAGGAGCTGAAACTTCACAGCATGAATCTTGTACTTCACTCACTGGAGTTAGAGATGAATGTGTACATTATAAAATAGTTGTTTCAATGGGTTTCACATTTTAATGCTATAGTGATAGTAACTAAACTACATTGGATATAAAACATACAGCAAATTGAACCCATTTAGAAAATCTAAACCTCTGAGGCAAAGAAGAGACTTTATTTTTTGTACAGAAGTGTTTCAACAAACACTGCTAAAGCTTCCCATTCTTTTTGAACTGCAGGATGCAACCAAATTATTGGAGAATGTGCTGAAGAAATTAATGGAGTTTTTTAAAACTCTAGATGGCGTACTCCTACAGTATAAGGCTGTAAATTCATGAAGAAATCTCTAAGCTTACTTTTGAGAGTTTCACACTTAATATTCTCTATTGACATATTATTGTCATCTTAAAAGTACACAATAAAAAGGGCCTGTGAATTAGTTATTGTAATAAAGTATCTCCTTGATTTACTCAAGAACTAGCTGAATACATATATTTCTTTTAGCTACTAGTATAAAAGTGAAATTTTAAATATTTAAAGTATATCCCATAAGACAGGGCAACTTTTTATATAGAAGTAATCTGGAGGTGGAAATCCTTTGACCGTGGAACTGATGAGGAATAAGATCATAATTAAGGACAGAAAATGTTTGTGAGAACTGCCACTTTCTAATCTTGGTACAATTAATACTGAAAACATTCCTAATGTGGAAAAAAAATCCTAGCTTTTATTCCTACACTTGACAGTAAATATTATAAATAATATAGCTAATTCTGAACTGACTAATCAAAGGCAATTCATTTAAAACCAAAATACGTACATCATTGGCTTCACGTTTAACAAGTACCTATGGAAAAATGTACCTATTTTTCAATAATTTTACCAAATTTTCAACCCATTGTTTGGGAACACTTCATGCTTTGTCTCAATGATTCACTGTAAAACCAAATTAATGAATTTTGTTTTAAATCTTTGTGAGGTGAAGTGACCGAAATGAAGTAAACCATGTTTCTGAAATGTGAAAAAGTCCATTATAATACATGCCTTTTGGTATTTAGCAGGATTGAATTAAGGCAATCTAGGGCAAAACCCACATCTCAAGGCCCCACTGCCCACACCCCACTCCTGCTTGGGGTGGAAGCATGTTTCAGAGTTAAGATGAATAAGTCAGTTCACATTTTTGGAGCTATTGTTCAAAACAGCAATTTGAGCTATTGTAGGCAGACTCCGGCAGGTATCAGTTACCCTTGGGTCATGTTTTCAAGCTATTTTGTGAATCCTTGAGGGACAGAAACTTTTATTTATTTCAATGAAAGCTGAAAGTCTCTGATCTCATCACATGACCACAGGAATTGGGGCCTTAGGAAGGCTTATAGTGCCTTTGACTTAACCTCACTCTGGGTATAGAAGAATATGAAGTTTAAAATATGAGCCATACTATTAATTATGTTGATATCCATCATTAAAATCAAGGGTTGAAGTATTTCTGAGTGGAATATTTTAGTTGATATAATTTCCACTCTGCAGCTCGATTGCTGAAACTGCAGTAGAAGAAACATCTGCATGACTAAATTGCCATAGTTTATGAATTAACAGCAGCTTAATTCTGACTGAACCAAAGATTCATAAACCATGAGTTGCACTGTTTTGCTCAGTAAACATCAAAACTAGTACACAATGCTGTATTCATATAGCTCTTGAAGCATGAGGTGGTTTCCTTCTGTCCTTAACTGCACAAATAAAAAATGTGCAGGCAGATGCATCAATCACATAGCTGCATAGACAAGCAGATACTTGCTCATGCATTTATACACAAAGGCTCCAGCAAAGCATTAAGTATATGCTTATCTTTAAGCATGTGAGTTATTTCCACTGAAACCAAGGGCATGATTATATTACTTCCATTTCTACACACAAGAAAATATCTTAAAAACTTTAATATCAAATTTATTCTTGAATAAACTGTGCACAGGTACAGTAATGATTCATGTTTGTATAATGAATACTGCTCAGTAATTGTTTACCTTTTACCACATTTTAACTCAAGTATTCAATTAAGATAATTTTATCTAACATATGGTATTCATCTATATGTATAAGTCTGCAGGCCCAATACATAATTGTACTTGATCATTTAACAAGTTTATTTCTACATCAGGTTATGGCTTAAAAAGCAGTCACTGTACATACAGGATCTAAAGAGACTGATGTGCAATACGTTTAATTTCTTTGTTATCTTCCTGGGATAAGTTATACATTTCAGTGAGTTTCATTGTGTCTTCTTCACAGCAGCAATAAATAGACATTTTAAATGTTCATAAAAACATCCTTTAAGATAGCACATTAACTAACAATGGAATTAGGCATTTAAAGTAACATAACTCATAGATCATTAAAGGTTGAACATGGAGTTGTAAAATCTAACATTAGATCTTTTTGTGACGGCCTAAGATTGAGTGATTTGCAGGGCTTCCAACATGTCTTCCACTGCCTTGAGAGAGTACTTGGTCTCTTTCTTACTGCGACCTGCAAACTAAGGAAAAGAATAAACTCACTTTTACCAGTCATGTGACAGAAAATGCACTACACAATGCTGTGCAATAGTCTTGTACAAGCTACGGTTCTAAACGTTAATCAAAAATAACTGTTAAAACACACAGTCCACCAATTTCCTGCAAAGACAAACAAATGTTTCAATAAGATTGTACCACTTAAGTTAGCATTTACCTTAACACGAGAAAAGAGAATTTTTCCATTGTCTGCTTTGTGATTTATCACAAACATTTAAAAAAGCTGGTCTTTTATTTGATTTAACTTAGATCATGTTCATATTTTGATAGAGGCAGGATCTGCACATGATAAAAAAACTAATAAGACTCCATATTATTTACAGCATGGGAATGGAATAGTTTACTTACAAAAACATACTGTAAAGCAAGGCAGTGAGCACATAAATGTATTTCTCGGTTCAACTGTGATTGTGAGTCAGAACCTTTTATTTAAATTATAATCTACCATTACAATTGTAATTCCAGATTGAATTTGAAATAAAGTCCATATTGGTAATGAAGGAATATGAAGCCATGCAAATACTACCTTTGTACATTTTAGCATTTAAATTCCATACTATACTAGTAGCCTAGCATCGGGGAGGGGGGGGGGGGCGGAGGGGGAAGTTGTTGACTACCCCATGCTGATCTCAAAATGAGTTTTCTAACTGTACTGACAATTCCCATCACTCATCAGCCTGATATAACACAACAGATTTATTGGCTAGGTTGGTGCTTCAGTCAAGTGGGAAAAAAGAGCCACCACCATTTCTTTTTTTTTTTAAAACATACCCACACTAAATATTTTGGTGATAAAGAAGTACTGACTATAATTTGCTGTTAGTAAAATACCCTATTCTCTGACTAAATGTTAACATCTAAACACTCAATAAATTTACAATTTAATGATTTTTTTCTTCAAATACCACTGCTGTCCTGCATGCTTAATGCTTGATTTATGATGTGTCCCATCTCTCTTGTAATTAACTTAATTTAGCAAACTTCTCATGACCTGTTGAGAAAGATTAAGTGATCAAGCTCAGGTAATATCACAGCAGCAGCAAGCTGCAGGAGCTGTTAACCTGCTTTTGACCCCTTAGGCTACAGTCTAGCATTAGGTTTCCCTTAATTCCTAGCTGTTAGCTTTGTGTTGTTAAAAAACTAGATTTGGTATGGTAAATAAAGGAGCATTACAAATTAAATATCTAGAAGCATAAAATGTAGCTATGATGACAAACTGTTTACTGTATCCCTTAACTAAAAAATACCTCGCTTTTTCTGGAAGTGGAATGCTATTTAATTTTGCCTGTGCTAGTAGATGTAAATCCACCTTTTAAATTGTCAGATTCCCATAACTGCCCATAATGATAACACTTTAGAGGAACAGCAGAGATTGCTTTTTGCCTTCCCAGCTGACAAAGTATCTTTTGCCTGGATTTGAACAGAACAGAAAAAAACCTTTCTTCTATGCCCTCCTTTTTCTACACAAAACAAGAACAGTCCTAATCAAATACTTGGGGAGGTCCAATTCTTTGAGAAACAGCTTTGATTTAAAAAAATTAAAAAAGAAACATGTGTTATGATTCCTGTGATTCTTTCAGTAATAGCACAGAAGCCTGTGCACGGTGTGGTCAAAAAGTAATGCTGCATGGTAGAAATAGTTGGGGGATGGGGTGGGGGTGATTGGAGAAGGGAGGCAGGGGATTTCAAAATTAGCAGAATTTTACTTCTGTTTCTGCTTTAAGGACATTGAGAACAAAATTAATATTTTATGTCAATTTAAGAAACATTACTTGTTAGTTTCATGAGTGGCTGCCTTAATGATACTGACACATGCACTTTAAATTAGAACAAATAAAACTAAACTCCACATCATAACAAATAGAAGCTTGAAATCTAATCACTTCAAATTTTCCTTGACGACCAATTATTTTGTCTATTCCGGCATTATACTGCAATTCAGTTGATTGAGCCGGAATCCTTTTTTTTTTTTTAATCATGATTTAATTTTCTGTTTCCCAAATGGTTTGTAACAGAATCACCTCTCCAATCATAAATAACATGTGACTCACTAACACTGAAGAATTTAGCAGTGTGCCTAAGAAACATTTATCTGGAAAGTTACCACGAGTGGGATCACATTAAAGATTTTCATGAGCATTAATCAAACTTGCTTGCCTCTGCTGAAATGCTTTTACCACAGGACATGCTAAACCAATTATCTAATTGGAGAGTATTAGGTAGCCATATTTTGTTTCGATGTTAAGCGACAGAAAGAAAGTAGTAGTTCTTCACTTTTTGTGTGATTCATGTCAATAGTTAAATAAATGGATTTTATATACAACTGTAGGGAGCTTGCTTTGATACCACAGGTCAGAATTTCACTAAAAAGATGTTCTGTGACCTCCACACAATGTAAAACCTAACCTTGATGATAAGCCACCAGTCTCAAGTGTTTAATGTAATAGAAATACACTTATTCTTCAATAGTTGGTACTTTTATAAAGGCTTTCATATGATGGGTTAACAGTGTTTTTTTTTTACAAACAATTAAACCCAATGCCCTGAGAAGTAATCCTGTTTTTAGTGTCTGGGTTAGAATCCAGGAGTTCTAGATACCAGACAATTCTCCCTTCCTAAATGGACATTTCTCTACTAGACCAGGCACAGCTAGAGAAGCACTAGTTAGCAAGGATGGACAAATATTGAACACCTAAATAAATATGGATTGCCAAAAAATACGTAAGTGGAAATATTTGTACTCCTAAAAAAATTCACGATCTAATTCGACCTTCCTAACTCTACTTTCCTTGGGAGCCTATTCCAGTCTGACAGATCTTGGATAATTTTGTTTTCCTAAATTGTTTGCCTAAATTTTGTTTTTTTTAATTTCATCAGAGTGTTCACAAATAAAATAAACCACTTAATACAAGAAACAAAAGTAATTCAATAGTTTGAATAGAGACTCAAGCTTACAGGAAAAAACAAAGCAAAAGACTAAAATTAGGTTCCAGAAGCCAGATGAAGAGAAGTAGGCCACTAAAGAAACATTTTTAATTAGGGCTTATCAAAAATAGAGATCCACTGAAAAACAAAACAACTGAATATTTATCAAATAAACTTGTAGACCTGAACTTGACAAAATAGAGGAAGTTATCCAAAATTAATGGAATTGTGCATGAAACTGGTAGGAATCTAAGTTTAAAATCCACATGGAAAAGCCATCTGAAGAGCATATATTTTGCAATAGATTCCCAACACCTCTACACTTCTTCAATTAAAACATCCATATTCAGAGCCACAAATCCACATTACTTTGCTAGGCAGCCAAATCAGGATGAAGAATGCATAACCTCTCTGGAGTAAGAGAACAGACATGACTGAAGGACAAACTGAGTTGCTGACAATGTCAGCAAGTCCACATAGCAGAACTCATAAACCCCTGGCAAACTCACTAAGATTTTATGTCTCCTATCTCACTTTGCATAGAACTTTGGGGAATGTGGGAGAAGGGTGGAGTTTCGTAGACTATTTAATTATCCAAAATGAAATCTCCTCTCATGAAAAAGGCCATAGGGACGTTAATTGGCACAAGTGACCAAAGTTTCATCTTCAACACCACAATATTATGCAAGGGGTCTGATTCCATATCAACTCAGAAGGGAGACGGCCACCTACTGCAACACCACCATTTCCTGTACCACCTGGATTTTCTATGGCGTCACCAAACCCTACCACGGTTTTGTCAGACTCACATTTTAAGCAGTGTGGGATTGGGAAATGGTCCTGTCCAGCTGTATTTTTTTATTTTTTTTTGGCAAGAGGAATGTTGTTCACGCCAGTTGCTGTCCAAATTCTAATTTGAGTAAATACATGCTACAAATCGAAATCCCCCCTGCAGTTTCAGTCAGATATGGTATTTGTCACTTTTTATCCCAAACTGCTATAAAATACATCTGAAGTATGCAATGTGTCACAAAGAAATGAAGGCACAAAGAAGTTCTGACATTTGTTTTAAATATATATTTTAGTTGTGTTAATGTGATCTGTTCTGGTAAGCATCAACTGAGAAAGGGGAGCCAATCATTTTAACCTGGCTCCAACATAACTTCACAAAAACTGTATAACTGCACCATAGAGTAAAACAAAAACAAAACAAAAAATAACCACACAAATCATATTTCCTGAGTGATACTGAGCTGTTAGACAGCCACATGAAAAGAACAAAAATAAGTGGCTGTGAATCAAATAACTACAAGCTTTCATTTTTACTAATAAACCGCTAGTTTTAAAGTTCCAACCTGGGACTCAAGATTCCATAGTACTAATCCTGACTATGCCACCAATTCACTAAGGCCAGCACTGTCAAAGGGGCTTGTGACTTTGGGTATTCAACTTGAGACACCTTAAAAGAGGCTGTTTTCCAGAAAGTGCTGAGCACCTGTCCCCCAAAATCCAGTGTTTTAAACTGGGCACCCAAGTCACTTTAAAAAAAAAAAACTTGCCTTGAGTCCTTTAATCTCTGTGGCTTGTTTTATTCCTGTATGAAAACAGCACTAGTATTTGCATTAATTTTGAAAGATACATCTTTTAAAAGCTATCCTGCTGTACTTAGCTACAAGAAACCGAATGCAACTCACATTCTGCTCCCCAATCCGTGGGATTCCTATCAATATTTTACTTAAGATACATAAGGCACAATTCAATGTGTATTGAAGTCAATGGGAGTCTTTCACATTTTTGTGCAAATCATATATAAAAAGATAGGATGGCATTCCACACACACTGCTTATTGTCATGAAGAAATATGCTGATGATTTATTGACATAAGGAATGAAGTGCAGTTAACCATATAAATATGGGGACCTAAGCCATCCTTTTAATTATCACGTAACTGTGCATTTCTTTATGGGTATACTGTGCTTTGTTTCAAAGGAGAAATCATCAGTGTGCTGAGTCAGGAACCACTTGACTAACAGTGCAAAGTGGAAACAGTCTCACAGTTACCATCTGCCATTGACACTTTCCAGAGAAGCTATACCCTATGTGCCCTCTTGCTTTAGTAAAGCTGTATGTGGTCAGGACCTGATGTTATGAAGAGAAAGCCCAATTAAATTACACAAGCGTCAGCTGCAGAACATCAGTTATACCATTAAATAGCTTTAAGCTAGAAAGCAGTAAGGCACCTTCAAGGTAAAACATCCTAATAAGGCACTGTGGGGGAATGAGATACCACACTCCACCCAGACACTGAAATAACAACGTACACCAGAAAGGATACCAATGCAAAGAGAAAAGTGGACTTTTCTTCACACTTAATTTTGTTCGATAAAAGAGGGTGAGAGAGACCAGAAAGGCGTGTGTTGCAATACCACAACCTTATACATACAACAGCATGGAAAGTGTTACTAGGGAGGCTAGGCTCGTGAAAGGATTTCTTCATTGTGTGTCATCTTCAGTGAATTTGGTATTATCTGCCTTGAATGATAGGCCTGAGTGAGTGAGCTGGTTCAATTTGTACTACACAGACAAAAATAGTCTCAGAGGAAAGACTTGTCACTATAAATGTCTTCTTCTCCACCCCATTCCCCTCTGTTTGTTACATCCACATTATGTGATTTGTCTTAAACTAGACTGTAAACTCGGGGAAGGGACCATTCCTTAGCACAAGGAGTGCTATTCCTTATTGTGGTCATCAGTTGCTACCGAGTACAAATAACACTGGTCTACAATTTTTGAGAAGTCATCTGCTTCAGAGATAAACTGTGCTATTTATTATGTATTTTGATGTGCTGAATTCAAATATGACAATTAAAACAACTGATTGGCTACTGTTTCTAAGATATTTAAGTTTTTACATTTTATGTCTATGTATATTGTGTAGATAGTAGAGTTTTAATCATAAATTGTAAACCTAGGTCTTTTCATGTCTTTATGGTTGCTTTACATGATAATATTTCACCTGTCCTGTTTATGTAACACTTTAAAAATCAGCAAAAGGGTTATATAAATAAAATTTATTATGAAACAAAAGGCAAAAAACTATTCTGTACATAGTTTAGTCCTATTCAGTGTCTACTCGGCGCTTCTTGGCTTGTCTCTTGTATTCATTAAATGGAGCATCTCTTGTCATTGTCCAGCAATAGTCTGCAAGCATTGATGGGCTCCATTTGCCGTGATAGCGTTTCTCCATTGTTGCAATGTCCTGGTGAAATCACTCGCCGTGCTCGTCGCTCACTGCTCCGCAGTTCGGTGGAAAAAAATCTAGATGAGAGTGCAAAAAATGTATCTTTAGTGACATGTTGCAACCAAGGCTTTTGTATGCCTTGAGGAGGTTTTCCACCAACAACCTGTAGTTGTCTGCCTTGTTGTTTCCGAGAAAATTTATTGCCACTAACTGGAAGGCTTTCCATGCCGTCTTTTCCTTGCCATGCAGTGCATGGTCACATGCATCATCTCGAAGAAGTTCACGAATCTGAGGACCAACAAAGACACCTTCCTTTATCTTAGCTTCACTTAACCTTGGAAATTTTCCACGGAGGTACCTGAAAGCTGCTTGTGTTTTGTCAATGGCCTTGACAAAGTTCTTCATCAGACCCAGCTTGATGTGTAAGGGTGGTAACAAAATCTTCCTTGATTCAACAAGTGGTGGATGCTGAACACTTTTCCTCCCAGGCTCCAATGACTGTCGGAGTGGCCAATCTTTCTTGATGTAGTGGGAATCTCTTGCACGACTATCCCATTCGCATAGAAAACAGCAGTACTTTGTGTATCCAGTCTGCAGACCAAGCAAGAGAGCAACAACCTTCAAATGGCCACAAAGCTGCCACTGATGTTGGTCATAGTTTATGCACCTCAAAAGTTGTTTCATGTTGTCATAGGTTTCCTTCATATGGACTGCATGACCAACTGGAATTGATGGCAAAACATTGCCATTATGCAGTAAAACAGCTTTAAGACTCGTCTTCGTTGAATCAATGAACAGTCTCCACTCATCTGGATCGTGAACGATGTTGAGGGCTGCCATCACACCATCGATGTTGTTGCAGGCTACAAGATCACCTTCCATGAAGGAGAATGGGACAAGATCCTTTTGACGGTCACGGAACATGGAAACCCTAACATCACCTGCCAGGAGATTCCACTGCTGTAGTCTGGAGCCCAACAGCTCTGCCTTACTCTTGGGTAGTTCCAAATCCCTGACAAGGTCATTCAGTTCACCTTGTGTTATGAGGTGTGGTTCAGAGGAGGAGGATGGGAGAAAATGTGGGTCCTGTGACATTGATGGTTCAGGACCAGAAGTTTCATCCTCTTCCTCGTCTGACTCAAGTGAGAATGATTCTGGTGCATCAGGAACCGGCAGTCCTTCTCCGTGGGGTACTGGGCGTATAGCTGATGGAATGTTTGGATAATGCACAGTCCACTTTTTCTTCTTTGACACACCTTTCCCAACTGGAGGCACCATGCAGAAGTAACAATTGCTGGTATGATCTGTTGGCTCTCTCCAAATCACTGGCACTGCAAAAGGCATAGATTTCCTTTTCCTGTTCAACCACTGGCGAAGATTTGTTGCACAAGTGTTGCAGCATATGTGTGGGGCCCACCTCTTGTCCTGATCTCCAATTTTGGAGCCCAAATAAAGGTGATAAGCTTTCTTAACCATAGTGGTTATACTGCGCTTTTGTGATGCAAAAGTCACTTCACCACAAATGTAGCAGAAGTTATCTGCACTGTTCACACAAGTACGAGGCATCTCTGCTCACTTTGGCTAAACAGAAATGTGTCCCTTTGCAAAATCAAACACTGACAAATAAGAGAGCACGACACTGTATGATTTCTAGAGCTGATATAGGGCAATTTGTTCAGCAGAGTGATGTAAGCTTCGTTATGATTGCATCATCCATGACTTCTAGGAATAACATGATGCAATTCATATCATGTATGATGCAATACCAGCTTCAGATTGCATCATTCATTGTTTTGCCTAAAAAGCAAGTACTGTCCAAACTCAGTCATAGATTTATTCATAGATCCAGTCAAAGATGTATTTTAGTCATTTCTGGTTTAAATTGAGATCCCTTCCCTTTATAACTCACTTATCCTCCGCCATTCCCAGGTCAAGGGTCGTATATACTGACCCAATAGCATATCTTGAAAACTAGAGCCAATCAACAATTTTAAGCATCATTTTCGTTCTCAGTGACCCAGAATTAGTAAAGTTTGACTACAACTTATTTCAGAAGCATTTTGGCTGTAGAGCAGTGTAATAAACAAGCTGAGTAGATACCAAGTTCTGGACATGATTTCAGAAAGCAGAGTGATAGCAGAAATCAACATGCTAATAACTGTTTCCTATTCAAGAATTATTTTAAACCTACATACAGCCTGATGCATAACCCTTTAAATCAGGGATTGGCAACCTTTGGCACGCGGCTCGCCAGGGTAAGCACCCTGGCGGGCCGGGCCACTTTGTTTACCTGCCGTGTCCGCAGGTTCGGCCGATCACGGCTCCCACTGGCCGCGGTTCGCCACTCCAGGCCAATGGGGGCTGCAGGAAGCAGCAGCCAGCACATCCCTTGGCCCGCGCTGCTTCCTGCAGCCCTCATTGGCCTGGGATGGTGAACCGCAGCCACTGGGAGCCGCGATTGGCCGAACCTGCGGACGTGGCAGGTAAACAAACCGGCCCGGCCAGCCAGGGTGCTTACCCTGGCGAGCCGCGTGCCAAAGGTTGCCAATCCCTGCTTTAAATCATTGGAAAGACTCCCATTGTCTTGGAGTTTTGAATCTGGCCCACAAAGTTTAATTTTGTGCAATATATCATGTCCACTTCCTACATAAACTATGGAAAACCAGCACCAACAGTGATTTGGCACATTTTAGGATACTTATCTGGTACATTGTTAAATAATTTATTATGAACTTTATAAACCTGAAGGGAAGGGCAAATACTAAGAACCCTTAATTAGTTTTCTTTTAGTAAATAACACAACTAAAATTGAAATTCAAAACTATTTTAATTGACTACTGACATATCACATATGATGAAACAATCCAAAATATATAGTCCCAAGTCTTGGAGATTCATATAATGCTACCCTGTGCATTCAATGCTAATACTAGAAAGAACTAATCAATAGAGACAAAAAAAAATATATCAGTAGACTATACAGATTAATACAGCACGTAAAACATCAGAGTCCTTTACGTAGAAATAGAATGCATACATTTGAATCAGATCATCAGCTGGTGTGACCTGAAATCAATCAAGTTATGCTGATTTACGGAAGCTGCAAATCTGTCCTATTTAATTTTAAAAGAAGCAGAAAAGCTATTAAGATATGCAGACATCTTGCCTTTTAGTAACCCATTTTATCATAACATGGAGATATGCAGTATGTCCAGGAGAAGACTTTAAAATGTAGACAACATACTGACCTGGTAAGCTCTATTGATTTGGTTAGCTGCCCAACTGGCATACTTCATATTGTCCTTTTTCATTTTTGCACTTGCTTTAGGATTGGAAGCAATATGGCTGGCAGACTAGGATTACAAAACAAAAAATAATAAGATTGCAAAATACATACATATACAAAAGAGGGGACCATAGGAACTGGTGGTGTGCGCCACACACAGTCCAACAGAAAGGAACCAAGGGAGAAAGTAAAATGAACCTTGGCTCATAAACAGTCTCCAGCCTAAAACTACATTGTTCAAAGAATTGAGAACTGATCTCACTAAAATTAAAGACTTTGGGGTTCAGCTGTCCACAAGAAGGTCCCTCTCTCCTATCCCTGTGTGGGAGACAGAAAAAGAACTGGGCATATTCAATCAGTCCATTTTCATTTATGGGGTGAAAGTGTCACAAAAATAGCTTTCTGTCTCCATCTGCTGGCAAGGAGGCTATAAAACCCAATGTCTTGGGATATGTCTACACTGCAGTAAAACACCCGTTGCTGGCAGTGCCAGCTGACTCAGGCTTATGCGGCTCGGGCTAAGGGCTGTTTAACCACAGTGGAAATGTTCAGGCTTGGTCTGGATTCTAGGATCTGCAAGGTGGGAGGGTCCCAGAGCTCTGGTTGCATCCTGAGTCCAAACATCTACACTGCAGTTAAACAGCCCATTAGCCCAAGCCTTGAGAGCCTGAATCAGCTGGCATCGGCCAGTCGCTGGTGTCTAACTGCAGTGTAGACATACCCTTAGTATCCAGACTGACATATTAGAGATCAACAGTTATAAGGTAGTTCAGGCTTCGTGCATGTCTACCCTTAAAATAAATATAAATGTTGAACATAGCTTCATTAGAGAAGTTTCCATTAACGTAAAACACATAAGGGATAATTGCTTGCTTGCAGAAAATTCTCAAAACTAATTAACCAACTTGTGACTGCAGAAACACTGGGACTCTACATACTCTGGCAGCAACAAATCACATCACCACTCAGTAATGAAGAAGCTACAGATTTAGGAAAACGGTTTTATTTTATTATTAATTTGGTCTCATTAATGCTTAACAATTCAGTGCTTGAGTGTGCCCTAAATAGAAAGGGAAGATATTACATATAGTATGCTTGATTCATTACCAAATGTCTAATTGACGGCTAGTGTCCACTAATTTTTTTTTATTCCCAAGTAAAAACACATTGTTAACTTAAGGTTAAGACAGTCCTACAATAATAAATATAATTGTTAAAAAGCACATACTGTTACCATTAATAACCCAATCCCCCAAAATGCATGTAAATGGTAAGTTAAGGTTAAATAAATAATAATTCTAGTACCCTCACAGTTCACTTTATCCAATTGCTTTTCAAAGGTGAATTACTTAAAATGTCGGCAACTCATTTACACTAGGCTTCCTCTGTTGCTACCCCCGGTGGAGTTGAACTGGTGTAGGAAACTGGGGAAATTTTTGCAAAGTTTCTGTAGTACAGACAAGGTTATAGAATAATCACACTTTTTGCAATTAAATTCCCAAACAAAAACAAAACCACATTACAGTGCGCTAACTAGATCTCAAAGCACTTTACGCAGGTTGACGTATAATTATCTGATTTGATATATGGGGAACTAAGGGCACAGAAGGGTGATGTGAAGGTCAGGGGTAGAGCAAGAACAGAATCTAGGTCCTCTTGTGTCCCATTGATTTAAATTGGTGTGGAAGCAGGCCCTTAGTGCGTTGGCCAAACAAACAGTTCATTCCTGATATTTAATAACGCTCATTCAAATCAGTAAAACTATTATATTAGACTAGGAAGATTACTGAATTTTAAATGACAACACACAATCAATGAGTATTCATTCAAACTCACCATGTATAGTCCAAATAAAGCTCTCATGTTTCTGTTGTTCAGTTTCAATGCTTGTGCAAAATATTTTCTTGATAGCTCAAGGTTTTCAAGCCCGCCTTGGGTATATTTAACCTGTTAAAATTATAGACTGATTAAACCTGTTTTATTTTACTACTTTGAAAATTTGCATGTTTCATCATGCCTCGGGCACCAGAAACTGCAGTAGGTAGATATTTTCTATCGGAATGAAAGAGATTATAGAAACTACTCTTAAGACCATTAAGACTCATCTAAATCTTGAATGTCATGTGAAACACAAAAGGCAAAGCACTAGTCTGTGAGGTACCTAATCCTTTTAATAATCAAATTTAGAAAAAAGATGCTCTCACTATAAAAAAAGTCACTGCTATTTTAAATGTCACTCACTGACAGAATAAAGGAGAAATTAAATGAATGAATTCCCATTATTACATTAGCTAGAGAAGGGAATACATATTAGAAGATGTATTCTAGAAATCTGGATTTCTAGGAACCACAAAGTGATATAAGCAGACTCTTAAATTTGAACAATTATCTAATATTTAATCCATGTAAACAGAATGAATTGTATTTACTCCCACTAATAATAATGCCATTTTTTTTTATTTAAAAACTGGAATCTAGTGCAAACTGCTAAATATCTTGGGCCAAATCCTGTAATTTTTCCCAATTCTCTGTCAGGCAAGATTTCCTACAAAGGAGGACTGCAAGATCTGGCCCCTTGATTGTACCAAAAGCAAAACATACTTCCCAAGAAAAGCATTAATATTATGTCAAGGTTTAATTTCTCATGCATTTAGTTTTGAAACTTCACTGAAGAGCATAAACATTTCAACAAGCTTAGTTTATTTCAATAAGAATTTGTACATTCAACAAATGATGGTTTAATTCTTATTTACAATTTAGTAATAGTAATCCTAGGATTTAAAAAAAAAATCATTACTGAACGTGCAAAGTTCTATCGGGTGTTTTAAACTGATGCCTCCTCTTTGTACTTACTTAAAATCCCAAAGGTGAAACATACTAAAAAAAATATTTTGTATTCTATTTGTATTATTCCCATTAGTAGCAAAACCAGAACAGCTATTCAAACACAATTGATTCTTTTGAAAATACTTACTTCAGCAAATTGCTGACAATATAAGTGGTTGTGTGGATTAGTCATCATAAGCTCCTCCAAACAGAAGGCCGCCTTTGCATAGCTGAGGAACATCAAAACCAGAAAGTGACATACAACAAACTGCTGATTTGATGTGTGTACAGGTCTTTGCTATTGTATTCTTTACAATTCAGTATTTTTAGCCCTCCTTATTATAATCGTATATTGTCTCTCATTATTTCATGAAATTTATGATAATAAAACAGAATAAATTTGTTAGTCTCTAAGGTGCCACAAATACTCCTGTTCTTTTTACGGATACAGACTAACACGGCTGCTACTCTGAAACCTTAAAAAATTGAGGATTTATTCTTTTTTTATATAAAATCATAATACCTGGTGAACTGAAATAGGCTCAATGGAAATGATCTGATATCATTGTGAACTCATGTTTCTTTCAGAGGACTATGCATTGAAGTTATTGAAGGATTCCACACCCAACAGTGTAATGACCAGTATTGAGTATATATTATGTGTCATTTTAATGGACTTGGCATACAGAAACAATTAATATAAGGTGTGAACACTTAAGACACCTACTAAGCAGTGATGGGTACCACTGTAATATACAAGACATCTTCTGGTGCTTTTTCAAAACTTTAAAAAACCCAAACTGCTACAAAGCATTTGATTAATTTTAAAGACAAGCTACCATCATTTTGTTCCACAGCTGAAGAAAGTATTTTAAGTTATTTGATGCCATATAAGCCATTGAAAATTATGGAGTAAGGCTCTGATTCTGGAATTAACCCCCTGCTAGGTCTACCCTTTAGGAATTAATTGCAAGACTGAGACCTAACACCTTAACGTGAACACCCCTAAATCAACTATACCAGATTTGCATACAGATACAAAATACTATACAAATTTAAATGGAAATATTTATACCATTCCAAAAGAGGAAGTTACCACTCTTTTCTTTAATGAAGTCTTTAAAAAAATAATAGAGAAAAAGCTCACAAAACCATTTTGGGGGCCTTTTTGTTTTCTAAATATACAAACCATAAAATTTCAGTGTGGTTCAAATGATTTACACTGTTACCTGTAGAACATTCAGAATTTGGATTTAAACCAGGTATAAGACATCTTAGTTCAATGTGGTTTGAAATAGTAAGATGCCCAAACCCAGAAAACTGGGGTTCATAAAGTAAATATTGACAGATATTTACTTTAGCTATAATAGCAAATGAACCATGTTATGAAAGTTTATAGCTGTACACTTTATATTTGTAATAGGGACTGTATTTTTTAAAATAAAAACTAGCAGTTTTGGTCCACAATTTACTCATAATATCTTGGTACATACATTTATCATTATATATTATCACGGCCCCGATTTCAGCTTACACACATATGGATGGCTACTCCAAGACCCCTCACTGAGGCTATGGAGAGGCACACCATTCCTCACTAATGGATCAGATTGCAGGACTGAGTACTATTTACAGTTATTAAAGATAAGCATGTGCATAAATCTTTGCAGGATCAGGGCCGAAATTTGTAACTTTAACCAGCTTCAAAGTCAAAACAGAATTTATAACATAGCTGAGAAGGGTAGGCTGACCACAATCATTTCCTAAAAAAATTACTTTCAGCTGTTTCTCAGCCAAGAATTTGCATTATTTCATAACCAATACTCTTGAAAACTATTTATTTGATAATGCTCATGGGCATATATTCAATGTGGTTCAATTTTTCAATGAACTCAGATAAATTCCATACACTATTGCTCAAGAAAATTTTTGGAAAAAAGCAGAACGTCAGCAAAAAGCAGAAAACTGGAGAAAGAAATAATCGTGTAGCTATAGCCTTCACTATGTAACATATATTTTTATACATTGCAATAAAAAAAGTTTTCTGAGCTATTTGTTTTTCCTATACAGTTGCTGGCACATTTCCCAAAAGAAATGGAAAATCTGTGCACTAAAACTGTAGATCTAGAGAGAGTCAGAAGATCTGAGTATTTATTTTATTTCTTTTCTATGGGAACTGGGACTGGTTTTTCTGGCACAATGAGAATGGCCACCTTTTCCCTGAGAATCTGATTCTTTTACCACTTTCTGGAAAGGAAGGAAGGAAACAATATGATATAATTCAAGCTGGGTGATGAACTAAAGAGAAAAAAAAGAACATGCCTCTGGATGGAGGTTAGAATTAATGCTGCAATATTAGAAAACTTGCACTAAGGCTTTGGGCTAATCCTCTCACACTGGGATTTCCTCCTGTCACTACAGCAATAAAAAAAAGCTAACAAAAACATTAAATATCCAATAAGCAAGTTCCTACAACATTCAACATTCTTGACTGCACTGAGTTTTGTACCCAGGCAACCAAATGCCCCTACTTTGGACCAATCTTGGGGTTTTTTTTTAAAGGAACCATGGTAAATGAATACAATTTGTATTATGTCCTTCTACAGAAGTCTCCTAGAAATCCACTCCTAGCATTAAATTATCCACAGATAATTTTTGTAGACTCCAAGCATTTAAAATTTAGATGTAATGAAGAGCATTATCTGAACAGGATATTCTGAAAGTTATTATTCAATTCTTCTTTACATCAGCAGGATTCATTTTAAACAAAATGTGGTCAACATTCTCCCTCTCTCTCCCACACACACACACTTTGTTAAATCCTTCGTATTTTTAAATAAAATACCTTGTTAAAGAATTTGCTAGCCACATCAGGTTCCTAATTGCTTTATGATGTTCTTTGTCATATTGGACACCAAATTGTATACCTTTATATAACTGTATACATGCCTTTAGAAACAGTCACTATGGATTTTGATTTACATGGAGAAGATTTCAACCTAGCACTTCTTATGTAGACTCAGCAAACAACTTACTCATGCTCATTGATGTAAAGTTCTGCAAGTTCATGCCAAGCTTCTTGGTCCCCAACAAATCTGGATGGGGAGAAATTAAAAAAAAAAAAAAAAAAAAGCTTGTGTAGAGATTCTGTAAATGAACAGCATGGAAGCAAAGGCATAAATCAAATGCAAATTCCATTTTAATTAAAAAGATTTATCAGAATAGCAAAACACAATCCTTTTTCTTGTAAAACACTCACTGTTCCAGATATTCATTCAGCTCTCGGATGGCCTCAACATTTTTCCCTTGGGCTTTTCGAATGGCAATCTTACGCTTTCTTGTTGCCTATGGGTTAGCATTAATAAAGGATTAGGCTCTCATAATTCCCTGGGTTTTTGTAAAGAAGGCAATTTGACTGTGCAAATTATTATCTCAATGCCAGTGGAATTCCAATGCAGAACAACTGCTTAGCTGGAGTTTATAAATATGCCCTATGACATCCCACTGGGAGATTTGAAAACTCTTCTTACAATCACATTACATATGCTTTACTTTGGATGCAGAAATTGTATGCATCATTTCATCCAAATAAGTGACTGTCCAGATTCTGATAATTACAAAGCAGCAGGATGATGCTAATCTTTATCCAACCCAAAGTCTCCTACCCTGTCATTCATAGATCCGTATTTTAGAGATAGTCAGTCACTAGAGATTAGAGAATCCCACAGTGGCATCTTGATTGCCACTGTATTAAGAATGGCTCTCTGCAACTTTTAAGATTTTTGACATGAAGAGCTAAATGTCACTTCTAATAGTGTTGTATAAAATTGCAGTATCTTCTTAATCAAGCTTTCATCATTCTTAATGCATAAAAATAATTTAGAGTATGAGGTTAATTAAAAAATAGCTATTGCATTTGTGCCCTTCATCTTAAATGATTCATGCGACAAATGTGCAAAACTTTTCCAAAACGAACTTGCTTTTCATATTTGTGTGGAAAATGCATTTTAACAGAAACAATATAAATCCAAGAGATGGAGGTATTGCATTGTAGTAACAGTTTACACTTCCCCCCGACCAGGAGAGAGACTACACAGCATTTTAGTAATTCATTATTCTGAGCAGCATATATGCACACATGGATTTCTAAAGTGTGCTGACACCATTCTCAAAGGTAGACTTTCCATTGACTTCAGTGGGCTTTGGATCAGCATGTAAAGGTATGGATAAATTCTAAGAGGTAAAAAAATTGATAGAAAAAAACAACAACACAGTGGTGTAATACTATGACTCTCCCCAGCCATTTGCTCCAAAACCCTATACCATACTACAAAACACCCCAGCATGCCCTGAAAATCATCAGATATGGGCTCTGACAGATCAAGAGACCAAACAGGGAAGCAAGTTCCAGAGTATAGTCACCTCACAAAGAATGTACTACCAGCAACACTCCACCCCATTCGCTTAAACTATTGTCCCTTGAATGATCACAAGTACTGCAGATAGACACGCAGAAGCATTCTTCTCTATACCTTGTATGCACTCATATACCCCTACCCCATGTGGTGGCAGTATCCACACTAAACTTAGGTATCCCTTATTTTCTCTCTCCATCCTCTTACTGTCGCTCATGACTCTCCCTCCCCCAATCATACCTAAAATTTAGATTGCACACTTTGGGTAAGGGCCGTGTCATCTATACCACATCTCCCATGTTCCTTTGCATGCCATAAAGCTATTAATCATAACTTTATAGGCCATTTGATAAATGCATTTCTCATGCACTTTTGACGGCCTCACCTGCCCTTTCTGCCCCAACCCATCTCCTTTGAAAGAGATCCTAACATTCTAAATAGCTGCTTTTTGCCTGCCCTCCTGTCTCTCCTTAAAATAAATAAACAAACATGTATCATTTTTCTTCCTTCTTTTCCCACAAGTGTGGAATTCCTCCCCCAAGGTTACATTAGGCTGAGCCCCAGGATGGGCTTTATTAAATCTTGGACCTGTAGAAGTTTTACAGCAAAGGTCCCCAAACTGTGGGAACATTCAGGAGGGGCACTGGGAGGGTGCACCATCCAGTCCCACTCTGCTCTGGCCTCACCCCCAGCCTGACCCCCCGGCCCCGCCCCCATCCTCGATCCCCGACCTGGCAGTGGCTCCGCCCCCAGCCCCGCCCCCAGTCTAGGCCACTGGCTGTGGCTCCATTCCCAGCCACAGCCCACAGCTTCTGCCCCCCCAGGAGCTGGGACCCTGTTCCCGGTGAGGGGATGCGCGGACAGGGGTGGAGGGGGTACGACCCTGAAAAGTTTGGGGACCCCTGCTTTACAGGCTGATCTCTCATCAATAGAGCTATCATTTTCTCACACTTTTTTTTTTTTTTTTTTTAAAGTAAATTTCATGGTATAGGCGAGGGGCAAAAAATCCTAAATTATGAAAAGGTCACCCAAGAGCCACCCTTCCTCCAGAGTCCTCAAGAAAGTCACCACCCGCCCCATAATACCAGGCTCATATATATTTCTATATGAACACACAGAATTTGAGAAAAATGAGTAACAAAAGTAAACCATGTAAAGAAAATATCTAGATGCTTGGGTTGCATGGAAATGAACAATTGTTCAATAAATATTGCTTCATTTTTTATTAAAGAGCTGTTCATTTCACAGTTTGAAATCATATTTCTAAAATTAACTTCTTTGTGTCACGCCATCCCAGCCACATAGTCAAGCATGGACTACTGCAGTCTCTACGTTTTTGGCTACCCTTAATCCTTTATTAATCTCTAATTACATACTCATCTTTTTAGGATTTGCCTAATTTAATTTCTTCTAGGTTGGAGGCAAGCATGTAACATTCACTGTAACAGAATTCAAGAATATAAAAAAAATGAGAACGGCATAGTTAGAAAGAAACTTGACACTTACTGAAGTTTATTTTTTCTGTTAATAACTTTGGCCCTCTAAGATTAAATGAAAACTTGAGCAAGTCTGCAAAGAAGCAACACAAGTTTTGTAATTATGCTCTAGAAGAAGTGATAACTCAAGTAATCAAATCCCAAACTCAACAGCGTTGGATTAGACAAGTACTTAGAAGATAAACCTCTAATTTCCCACAATTTTTCCTGTATTGTTGGTAATATAGTAGGTATAATTCTTTCCTTTGAGTCAGTACTGTATCAAAATACAGTGTAGATCTCAGTATTAAACTTCAGGTGTGATGCAGAACTGAGGTCTTATCATCACTAGTCATGAACATTCTTGCTGTAGTTGGTATATGGTGCCATGGTACTTAATGGAAAAATGAAAGATGAAATCCTTGCCCAGAAGAGATTAAAATTAACTTTCATACAATCAATAAGAGTAAGGGTAACAAGTACATGGACTAAATGGATAAGGGAGGATGAATTCTTACTGCCTACGGCCATGTGGTTACTCCTATCAGTAATGCATAGATCTTGGAGGTTCAAGATTTTTTTAAAATGCTACTCCTCTTATTTTTTTAACCAAGAGGACGAAGGTCCGTGGCATCATGATAGAAAGGAGTTTTGAGAGCAACTGGGAAGACAGAAAGCACTGCTAACAAGATCTGGGTGAAGGTTAGGTCATGTGGAAACTCGGCAACATCGAGGCATGCTGCTAGGACAGAACAAAGGGGAAATGAAATGACAAAAGCCAAACTATGTGGGATCTTGAAAACAAGGACATCATGCTTTGGGACTTAAATTTAATTCAGAGGTAGAGAGGAAGCCACCAAAGGGATCTGAAGAGGGATCAGTGTGGTAGGTCTAACTCACAAGAGCAGTCATGTTAATCCATGTTTCCTAGCCAAACTACAGTTTGGGTAATAATGTTGATACTTCTACTTTTAATGGGAGTTGCGTAGCTAAATCCCCAATTGGCTTTGAAAATTTCTAGCATTAGTTATACACAGCAGCAACATACTGTACATCACTTTCCTAAATTTTTAAAATTTGTATAATAAGGTGATTAAAAAATATCTGTGATGAAATATAAACAAAGGGAACGGACAAAAACAATGTATTTAATATGCTCAACTGTCAACAGTTTGCAGAGATTTGTCTTTATTTTGGCTGTCTCTCTAATAAAATAAAATAATAATACCTGTACTGTTTTTCATCAGTAGATCTCAAAGCACTTTACAAAGGAGGTCAGCATCATTATCCCCATTTTACAGATCCGGAAATTCAGGCACAGGGAGGGAAAGTGACTAGCCCAACGTCACCAAGCAGGCCAGTGGCAGAGCTGGGACTACAACCTAGGTCTGCTGTGTTTTAGTCTAGTAGTCTATCGACTAGGATATGCTGCCACCATTTGAAAGGAATACTGTCTCTATATTTGCAACAAAAGGAATAATTTGTTTAATATTGTATCACAAGATGCAACATTTAATCTAAACCATTTGGAGACTGAAACCGGTGCAGAAGACAATAGCTTGCTTCTTGACCAGGGTATCCACAAGCATCATAATACCAGTGCTTTGGATCTGCACTGGTTGCCCAAGGGCCTCTGAGGGGAGTTTAATGTGTTGGTTATGACATATGAAGACCTACAGAGAAAGGAGCTATTTTTTGTAGGTGACAGGCTGACAGAGTTCATTTCTGAATAATTATTTTAATGATGGTTAGGGTTTTGCTGTAGTATTAATTAGGTGCTAGAGATCCTACATCCTTGCATAGGTGTATTTACTATTTAAAGCAAAATAAATAATTGCTCAGTAACAGAACTTAGTTCTGTAGCCACAAAAGAAAAAGAAACACACTCTTATATTCCCCCATTTGAAAAGATAGCTTTTGGATAATGTTCTCCAATAGGTATTAATTTTATGCCCTGGAAAAAAAAAAAAAAAAAAATCAGGAGACTGAACAGAAACAAAACTGCTTGGGAACTTAAATTAGCTGTTTAATCCAACAAGCCAACCAATGCATCCAACATCTTCATTGGCAACAACATACAGAGCAGTCAGCTCACTCTCCCTGAAAAGAGCGTTTCTTTTCGTCTGAATGAAGCTCCTTCAGTTAAGTAGGCCCTTCCAGAATAGTTTGGAAATAGACTCTCAGCTGTTGCAGTTCTAGTCGCAGACCACAGTATTCTTCTAGACAGCACAGACCTTTCAGACCCCAAGCCACCTATTTCTGGAAACCTTACATCTTTTTTAGGACACAAGTATAAACTGATCATCTGCGACTAGCACCTACGGGATACATGGTCACATCAGAAGATCACACAATCTGGAATGATTAGCAGGCTCCAATCAGCAGTGCATAGCATTCAGGTCTGAGATGAATTATGTGCGCAGTTTGAAGACATTCCTTCCCTGCAAGCCCGGCTCCTACCTGCACCAAGTCTCACTAAGTCTCTTGAACACTACACTTAATTTTCTGTTTCTAATATTTTCCCCATCACCGAACCCCAACCGCAAAACCAAAACAGAACAATTCAGATTTTTAAACCAACATCTAGTCACCTCCCAAAAAGTGCCTTTTTGGGGAAATGTTGAATAAAATGTCCTATGTCTTACTTACAAATGGCAACTCTCAGCTGAAGTGAGAGTTCTGGACATTTAAGAGCTGTGCTGGCATTTCACAGAGAAAGCACAGAACCTGGAAGAACAAAGTGCTTTTAAAATGGCACGGAGTAAAAGAAATTGGTGAGTTAATGTATTTTACTGAAGCTATTTTGTTGAAACTATTTAAAATTGTTGGGAACGATTTGAAAGGAGGGCGTGACTTTAATAGGTTTTCTATTAATAGGTCTAAAGGTTTTCAATCCCATCAGCAAAATAAAAGGGAAATTGTCTGAATACTGGACCAGGAGTTCACATACTCATGTGTTCAGCACTGCCAACCTGAAGTATTAAAAAAAAAAAAAAATCATGAATCAAGCCCATAAAATCATGAGATTTGATTTTTTTTAGAAAACCAAAGATTCAAAATAATAATACATTTTCATTTTTATTTGTCCTCCAGTTGAAGAGCATTTAGAGTGCACTCAGGTCATGTTTTCAAGCTTTTCTGCAACCATGAGGGCTTGAAAATTTACCAAAAAAAAATTGAGATCCTCATGTAAATCAACAAGACTAACAGCTCGGACCTTAAGAAAAAAAACACCACTATCAGAAAGACTTACATGAAAATCGTGATTTGGGGCAGTACTGTGTTCTAATCCTCATTTTGATTTATACTCCAGCTGCAACCTTGAGCAGCAAGTCATTCTGTGCCTCAGTTTGGCCATCTGTGAAATGGGAATTATAGAGTAACTCCTCACTTAACGTCATCCCGGTTAATGTTGTTTTGTTGTTACGTCACTGATCAATTAGAGAACATGCTTGTTTAAAGTTGTGCAATGCTCCCTTATAACATTGTTTGGCAGCCGCCGGCTTTGTCCACTGCTTGCAGGAAGAACAGCCCATTGGAGCTAACTGGTGGGGGGGGCTTGGAACCAGGATGGACCGGCAGCCCCCTTATCAGCTACCCTAAGTTCCCTGTGTGGCAGCCGCCCAGCAGGCTATCAATTGCTGGGCGGTTCAGGTGTTCCTCTCCCCACTGCCATGTGCTGCTCCTGCCCTCTGCCTTGGAGCTGCTCCTGGGAGCCTCCTGCTTGCTGTGCAGGGGGTGGGGGGAGGAGGGGTGCTGATGTTAGGGTATCCCCCTCTCCCCACTCCTGTACCCCATCTCCACAGAGCGGGGGGGGGGGAGGAACAGGACAGGGCTCAGGACGGAGGGAGCTTGCTGGCAGCAGCTGTTGTCTCAACTTGCTGATCTACTTAAAAAGGCAGTGTACTTGGAGCGGGGTCAGCGTAAAGGGACAATGCGCGTCTCTCACTCACACACACATGCACAGCCGCCCCCGCCCCCCCCCCGGCACTTTGGAAAGTGGAGGGAGTGGTGCACTCCAGTGGGATAGCATGGGTTCATCACGTTCAGTTTCCACAGGGAATGTTTGCAGCCACTGCCATGCGTCTATTGTGTCTCCTCTCTCCATTCATGCTGCCTTGTAGAGTGTGAGGCTACATTAACAACAATAAAAACAACAAGGAGTATTTGTGGCACCTTAGAGACTAACAAATTTATTTGGGCATAAGCTTTTGTGGGATAAAACCCAGTTCATCAGATGCATGGAATGGAAAATACAGTAGGCAGATATATATCCACAGTACATGAAAAGATGGGAGTTGCCTTACCAAGTGGGGGGTCAGTTCTAACGAGACAATTGAAGTGGAAGTGGGCTATTATCAACAGGAAGAAAAATCACTTTTGTAGTGATAATCAGGGTGGCCCATTTCAAACAGTTGACAAGAAGGCATGAGTAACAGTAGGGGGAAATTAGTTTTTAGTTTTTGCAGTGACCCATCCACTCCCAGTCTTTATTCAGATCTAATTTGATGGTGTCCAGTTTGCAAATTAATTCCAGTTCTGCAGTTTCTCATTGGAGTCTGTTTTTGAAGGTTTTTTTGGTTATACAGACAGTTTATAATTATCATGCATTTTAGCATACTTCAGGCAGTATTTTAGCTAGGGAAAGTAAAACCCAATAGATTTAAGAAAGGTAAACATTGCTGGAAAAATAATGAATTTACAAATTTCACTTAGTTAATTCAGATTTGGGTTTTCAGTATTTCACAATACATGTTCACCCAAAACTGCCCAAGAAATGCAATCTCAAAAACATACTATGATTATAAGTGTTCTAAAAATGAGAGCAGCTGTGGAAGTAGAAAAATAAAAGCTGACACCCCTATAGCTAAGTTTGAATTTACCTGAAGAAGTACTTCACATTCTTTATATCTCAGCAAAAAAGATTATAAGAAAAAGTTTGTCATACAAATGGCTCTTTTTTCCTTTCCAACTCAAGAAGAATTTCAGGAACAGGACAAAAATGTCTGTCATTGCAACGAAATCTATGTTGCTTGACCATGCAGAACTTATGACATGAAATTCCCCCTATCAATTTCTCAGAGTTTAAAACAAAACACTGGAGCAGCTATTGGCTAACTCTGTGAAGCCAACATTCTTAATGGAAAGAAATGTCATCTTAAAGAAACACATACTATAATCAGTATCATATGGGCTAAGGTGCTTTAGAATGCCACATATTTCTTTATTAAACAATGAACCTTTCCAAGCTATTTCTTTTAAAAACCTAATAATCCCCACTCTGGCTCAAGAACTAATCCTCCATTTGTCATGATTCTTTTTAATTAGCATTAAGTAGACTAAAAGTGAAGTGAGGATTTGAGCATTTATCAACTTCTGCATTTGATTAGTAAAAACGTACCAACAGAAAGTCTGAGATCGTTCTAAATTTCATGGTTGGAAGGAGAGTATTATCAGGAGATGGTTTTGCAGTTACTGACTCTCTTGCATGAAGGAACAGTTCCACATTTTGTGTAACTGGTTTCAATGTTACAGAAATTTAATGTTGTGAATTATAAAATGAATGAAATTCTTCAAAGCAAAAATCAAGAATATTTTTTGTTTTTATCCATGGTCAAATTCATTTTTATAAAAGGGTTAGTAACCTTCTGAAACTAAAGACTAGATAATTTTCTTCAAACTGCAAAAAAACAAGGCAGAAGTAAGAGAGAACAAGAATTTTATAGCTGTTGCTAAATGCCACCCCCTCCCGGACGGCTGGTTGGAATGGCTCTTCTGTAGATTTGCTCCTTTCCTTCAGAGCATACTGTTAGACAACTGCTGCTCCTCCACAAAGGCACCAGAATGTGCAGGTCCCTCAAGATCCCACCTGACCTCCTCCTGTTTAAAAGTATGTAAAGCCACTAAGGGAGGCAGAGAAAATTTTGGGCTACAGCACTGTCAACATGCTGATGACCCTTAGATCTATGGTTGCCAACCCTCCAGGATTGCCCTGGAATCTCCAGGAAATAAAGGTTAATCTTTAATTAAAGATTATGTGGTGTGATGAAACCTCCAGGAATATGGCCAACCAAAATTGGCAACCCTACTTAGATCTATGACACCCAGATTCTACAGTCTCATTACTCTCCCTGTCTTTGACAGAAGTACAGATCTGGATGAAAGTGAAGCAGCTTTGATTCAAACAAACAAGACAGTAGCTGTGCTTGTTGGGAGTGGGAGACAATACGAGGACTGAGCAGAGGCTGTGTTTGCATTAACTATTGAGGACAATATACCTGATTTTTGTTGAAGTTATCCATAGCCTTGAGATCCTAATGATGCAGCATAGTACCTGGGTTCCCACATAACATTAACTACATCCAGCTTGTGCAGAATTCAGCTACCTCCCAGCAAAATGGGGCAGACAAGTGTAAACATACATGGTCAAATCCATGTACTGCTTCCATGAACATGCAACCAAGCTGTTAGTAGAGATTATTTTTAAACCCCTGGATGGTCTGGGACCAAATCAGAACCCTGTGTTTGGATGTAAATACCCTGTTTAGGCCCTGATTCAGCAAGGTACTTAACTGCATAAGTATCCCAGTGAAGTCAATGGAACTACTCATGCTTAAATTTAGACACATTTGCAAATAACTTGCTGAAGAGGGCCCAGAGAATAGAAAATGTCAAGGACAATGTGAAAATTCTACCCAAACAGACTTCTGATTGTTCCCTTAGGTAGGGCTAAGGCTGGACTTCTGGTCAAATGCAGCCTTCTTCACTGGAGCATAGCTGTTGCTAGAAGATACAGCCCACTGTCAATCTAATTTAATCTTCTGATTAGCTGAGCTGAAGAATAAGAGGAAAGTTGTACCTCAGGTGGAAGGATAGTCCAGTGTTCAGAGTGCTAGTCTGGGTCTTGAGAGACCCAGGTTCAGTTCTCTGCTCCATTGCAGACTGTGTGTGACCTTGGGCAAACTGTTTAATGCTAGATCCACAAAGGGGATTTAGGCTCAGCATTGCAATGCCTAATTTCAGGAGCCTTGCTGCCCAGTGGAATCCTCAGCCCCAAGTTAGGCACCCAGGAACAGGATTCAAAGAAGCCTGCATGCTGAGCAGGGAGCTGCCTAAGCTAGCTAATAGGAAATGGAAGGAGAGGGGTGGGGCCCAAGCCCTGCCCCTGAAAGGGAATAGGCAGCTAACTCTGGGCTGGATTCACAGCTATGAATTCTCTCCTGAAGTCAGGTGCCCCACAGCCTTGATAAATGCTCTTACCACTGGGCTCTAGGGCATAAGGGAAGCACCAACACACCCTAGTCCGCTGTGTTTCGTGTGGGGCCCAGTCCCGTAGGCATGTTCTTAGACAGCGCCTCTGAGAATGCTTAGCGGATTGAGCCTGCAAGCAAGATAGGAGGGGGAACACTTACTCTGAGGATACTGCCGGAGCCAACATGATAAGCAGCCTGGTGGCATCACAACTAGGGCGGCTATGCATATGCCCATCAGCAGAAATTCAGACACTTTGGGGACTTTAATGGTGGAAACCTAAGCACCTACAGCTTTAGGTGGCTGCTGAGCCAGGGTTTTGAGAATCTAAATTTTTTATTTAGGTGCCTAAAGTAGCAATTACATGCCTAAATCCTGTTATGGATCTAGCCCAGGGGAGGGCAAACTACAGCCCGCGGGCCAGATCCGGCCCGTCAGGGCTTTCAATCTGGCCAGCAGGATTGCCAGCCCCGTGGCACAGCAGGACTAAGGCAGGCTCCCTTCCTGCCCTAGCCCTGCGCCGCTCCCGGAAGCGGACAGCACCACGTCCCTGCGGCCCCTGGGGGAAGTGGGGGGGGGGGGGAGGGGGAGGACGGAGGGGGCAGAGGGCTCCGTGCGCTGCCCTTCACTGCAGGACCACCCCCTGCAGCTCCCATTAGCTGGGAACGGGAAACCGTGGCCAATGGGAGCTTCAGGGATGGTACCCGCAGGTGAGGGCAGCGTGCGGTGGAGCCACCTTCCCCACCCCCAGGAGCCACTGCCAGACATGCTGGCCACTTCTGGGAGCGGCACGGGGCCAGAGCAGGCAGGGAGCCTGCCTTAGCCAGGAGCCGCTTTAGGTAAGCGGGGCCGGGCCGGTGCCCGTACCCCGAACCTCTCCTGCACCCCGCACCCCTGCCACACCCCACACCCCGGCCGCACCCCTCCTGCACCTCAACCCCCTGCCCTGAGCCCCCAACCCCCTGCTGCACCCCTCCTGCACCCCAACCCCATGCCCTGAGCCCCCTCCTGCATCCCACACCCCAACCCCTTGCCCTGAGCCCTTCCTGCACACTGCACCCCCTCCCAGACCCCACACTCCCTCCCGCACCCCAACACCCTGTCCCAGCCCTACATTCATAGCCTTGCATACAATTTCCCCATCCAGACGTGGCTCTTGGGCCAAAAAGTTCGCCTAGCCCTTAGTCTCTCTGTTCCCCATCTGTAAAATGGGGTAACACTGCCCTATCTCAGAGGGGTGTTATGAGGATCTACACGTTCAAGACTGTGATATGCTCACATACTACGGCAATTAGGGGTATATAAGCACCTACGGGAGACAGACTGATAGATACTCTACTTACTCTGAACAGGTTTATTACTAAATCCTCTACAAGAATACCATTCAGAACATAGTGATAGTATTCTCAAACCTGTTAGTGGGGATACTAAGAACTACATTATAAAAAATACTCCATAAAATAAAAAGGTCAAAAGTTGAATCTGGCCTCAAATTTTGTTTTTGTAAAATCAAATTTTTAACACTTTATAAAGATGTTCCATTATTATTGTTTTTTTTAAATTCTGATAGAAACAGTTAAAGACCAATAATTTACATCCCCTCTCTAGCAAATCAAAAGACTGGATAATAATGCGTACTCACAAGGGGCTGGATTTAAGGTTGCTCAGGTAACCTTAATTCTGGCATTTCCTAACTTTTGAGTGCTTAACTTTGCACAGTTTTCTAAAAAAATATGCAAATTCCTAATATTTTTTTAAACTGAAAAAATAGAAATTCTATTTGGAACCATACTGACTCCAAACTTGGGTCATCAGCAGGGTTCAGATATTACTATCCACCAAACAGACCTTTAACGCTAAGGCTAACACAATAACGGATAGCAGCAGCAAGCCATTATGCTCAGTGTGCACCACACCCTAGAGGAGAATGACACACAGTCTTTGCCACTGGGTTTTATAACTATATGCTGACAGCAGATGATTGCAGAGACTGAACTTCAGTTCAGTTTTGGGTTCTAGAAGTGAGTCCACATTATGGGGTTTTGGCCCTTTTAGCCCCTACTCCAGTGTCCCCAGCCTGTCTGTGTCTCCCTCTGCTCCTATCACCCCACCTGGGCTCCTGTCCCTCTCTCATTCTAGCCACACCCTAGATTGTTAACTCTTCAGGGCAGAGATTTTCTCTTACTTTGTGTCTGTTCAGTGCCTAGTACGGTGGAACCCCGATCTCACTACTGTAATATAAATAAAACAATTTTAACATGGCTCCTATATCGAATGGCTTACTTTTCTTCCAGCTAGAGATCTGAAAGGGAGAATGAAATGTTCTTAAGTGAGCTTTTACATTTATACAAAATTAAACACCTACTTCAACCTCCATCCTTAGATAGCTCAATAAAATAGTTGTTTGCAGTGTTGTAGCCATGTTGGCCCCAGGATATTAGAGACAAAGCAGGTGAGGTAATATCTTTTATTGGACCAGTTTCTGATGGTGAATGAGACTAGCTTTCGAGGTTACAAAGAGTTCTTCTTCTGGTCATTCTCTTAATTCAGTAGTTTTAAATCTAACAAAACTGACATGAAGATGTACTTTTGTATTTCATGAACTTAAGTTCATAATTCCATTTACTACAATTAAAAAAATCTGCTGGATCTCAAAAACAAATGATTTCTTAATCTTTGTACAATTCCCAAGCAGCTTTTTGTCTGAAACTGTCAATCCATACAGTATGAGATTTTTACATGACTTGTGTGAACAAATGTCTGTTTCACTTACAGCACTTGCCAAACAAGAAAAAATGTTTAATATATCTAAGCAACTCCATGTGTCAGCACACCAGAAAAAACTGCTACATGGCAAAGTGAGTGCCAAGACAAACTCAGCAATGGTTACTTTTTTAAAACCCTGAAACATTTATTTTCCTACAGCAGCCACATGTGTGCATGGAAATAATTAACAGGTAGATGACAAACAATTCCAATACCTGACAATTTATCAAAAGTTTCTATTTGACTTTCACTCTTCAAATGCAAGACTGACACAATCTATTCTACAGTTATCTTTAAAACACCACTATATTGAACAGAGCCTCCTCGATTTTCAGAATCTGAGGAAGTCAAGATGTCACACACCTGTTCTAATATTTCAATTTATATTATTTTATACCTTTCACTATTAATGTATTTAGAATTTTTAATGGAGAAAAACATAATTAGATAATTTCGTCAAGCATGATGGTTCCTTATTAAAACAAAATTATACATTTAAATAAAAATATTCAACAAACCACAGATTCGGATGATGTTAGCCATTTGGAAACAGCTGAAAAGTGCACCTGCCAAAAACAAATACTTCAAAGGCTTATGGTCTACCCAAATCTTAAATAATATGGAGCTCCATTTTCCATTGGTTTCAGCAGCAGATCACAAAACACGCACCTAGCTGACCTATTCTTGTAAAATGTGGCTATACTTTAGAAGCATCTTTGCTTGGTTTCAGCATGACTTCTAGAGAAAGCTAAAAGGGGTGGTGAGTTTTGTTCTTTTCACCACTGGACAGAATTCTGCCCAGTTCTCATGAGCCAGAAATTGTTGCAAAAAGACACAATTTAATCGGACTCCAAAACCGGGCCATCATCAATTTAGAAGCATGCTATTCGAACATCCTTTATTTACATTTGTTATAACATGTAAGATCCATTTCTTTCAAAAAATGATTTACATATATTTTTTCCAACTTTGTGCATTTGATGGTTGGTGTAGATTTATTTTTAATCAGATTATCCCTGTATCGTCAGCTTCCCCATGTTTCTGTGCGTCCTTCAAACATGAATACGAAACCAAGGAAAATAAGCAGATTGCAGAAAAGCTAGAGGAGTTTGAAATCCATTCCTGAAGGTGAACATGTGACTTGCAAATCCTCTGGCCTGTCTAGAATACCAGAAAGTATCATACTTGTGTAAGTACCTATCAAAAACTGAAAGAACAAAAGTCTTCAGAAAGAGTACACGAGACTCTGTGGCACCAGAGATGAAGACAAAATAATTATGAGTTAAAAGGACATTGTCTGACTTAGCTGCGATTCAAGAGGAGAAAGAATGTATAACAATTATGCAAAATGGCTTCCCATCAAGCTTTTTCTCTTGCCTGTTCATCAGTAAAGAACAGCTTTTTTACCACTGAGAACAGTTTCATTTGATACCTATGGAGGAAAAAATAAATTGGAATGAGAGGAAGTGAAGGAAATCAGATGCATCATAATACTGAAGTGGATGCAAGTCAGGCTATATAAACACACTGATGTACAATGCTAAGCCTAGAGACCAATGAGCCTCCCTGCATGCAAGATCCAGTTACTACTATCTCAACCCTACAAACACTAATACACTTGAGTATCTATGTACACACAGACTTCAATGGGACTTATGTGTAAAAGTATTTGCCTGATCGGTGACTAAATAAACACTAACAATGGGAGCCAAGACTATGTGACAACATATAATTTAGCATTGCCCTTTTGGGTTATCTTACTAGCTATACATTTTGAATATGAAATAGCCATCATCCTTTCATATTAAAGAAGTCCCCAGTGTAAGAGTATAAGCTGTTCAGGTCAAGGGCTGTACCTTCTTTTGTTTTTGTACTTTGCCTATGGCAGGACACTGTGGGTACTATTGGGTGGCAGAGGGCCAAGTGTTGCGTTAAGCATTAGAAAAATACGAAGATGAAATAATGGGCTGTAGGTTAGAAAGCCCCTATATACATTCAGTAATATTCGTGAAATGTTCAACTGTATTCGTGGAGGAAGAGGGGAGAAAAGCACTCAAATGCTGAAATGTCCCAAATATCTTAAATGACATGGCAGGACATTGCTATTGTTCAAATACTCTCTTTTTTGTCAAGTCCATAAAATTCAAATCCTGTGCAACTGCAGTTCCCATTCCACATGATGTCAAAGTATGCACCATACTGCTATCAAATCCTTACAGAACAGCACTCGAGATGAAAGCCCACCTACAAAGATGTTGCAAGCCAGGTTCTCCTCAAGCCCTAAAATGTTGGCATTTTAAAAAAAAGAAAATCTTATTTTATAGTCCACACAAATGTTGAAAGATATAATATTCAGTGGTGTGGAGAAGGATATCACATATATTATTTCTAATATACAGGCTCTGCTTTCCAGACTATCTATTAAGGAATGAAATATCAACAGACTGTGCTAGGGCATCCCATTGAGTAGATGTCACCAGTTGCAGGGCATCTGGGTTTAGTGGATCCACAAAAGAAAAGAAAGGGTGATTTCATTTTAGAAATATCCTTTAATGTGCCTTTAACCTACTTATTAGGAGAATTTCAGTTCTTGACTCAACTTTGCAAAACTCCTGTGAAAGCCTCCACGATGACTGAGGAATGACCTACTAATAAGACAGGACTAGCGATATTTTACTTGTCTGTCCAAAAAACGAACACACACATTACTTAGTCCAAGAAAATGGGTTAATTTTGTAAAGACTAGTTTAATTTAGTTGATGCTTGAAGCTAGTAACTGCAATTTTATAAAACTAAAAAATAAAATTTTGCTAAGCGCTCACAAGATACACAGGTGCTATTACTAATGCTCAAACAACTGTCATGCACCAATGCTGATTTAAAAACAAAAAAACAAAACCACAGGACAAAATTAAGTCCTAAGAATACACAGAGAAGTTTACTAATACAAAAATAATAAGAAACAAGAAATCATTACCAAATTAAAAAGGCATATTGACTACCTTTGTTAATGCATAGTAACAGAATCTGGAATCAGTCAACTGCCACATAAAAGACCCAAGCCTACCTTTACCATATCATGGTAATTTCCAACTTTATCCAACAGCTGTGACACAGATGAGCTGCAGCCAGCATGGTGGCTCTGGAAAAAGTTAATCATTTGCACCTTCAAACTATTTTGCATATCAGGTGGCAAGATCCTGCAAAGTAATTCAACAACCAGCACTGAAGTAACACTTAAGAACACATAGCATTGCAGGACTGCAAGTGCCGTCTGCATGGCCGATGCCCAAAATCTCTGCACAGTGATTTTTTAAAGTCGGCACACTGTTCAATGAATTGCAGTTTGACTCAAGAGCAAGTTTATAGCCTTCCAGCTATTAAACTGAGATAAGTATTGCACAATTCAAACATTCCCAGAATATATTTGAATTATATTTTCAAAATCAGACTAACAGAAGGTAGGGATAGGAGAGACATAATAGGCTAGTTTTAGTCCGTCTACCATCTAGTACTGAATTGCCACCTACAGGACTGCTTGACAGCCCAAGCTCCAGCCCAATCCACAATGTCCACACTGCTAGCTTTAGCACACTAGCTCAAGCCCCACTAGTGCAAGTCTGTCTACCTAGGCAGGGAGGCTCACTCCCAGCCACAGTGTAGACATACCCATTGAGGTCAATGAACAGGACTACCACTTACAGTGGTAGGCTCTCAAAATTCGACATACGTAAAAGAAAATGCAACCCTGGATCCTTTTGATGAAAGGAAAATAAATAATTCTGAAGACAATTAAATGCTAGAATATTATACTAGGAAGTTTTAGAAAATGATTTATCAATTACCCAGTGATGTCACTACACTTATACTAGCAAAGGTTTAGTACAAATTAAAACAATTTAATATTATTTCCAGGGAAACCATCTAACTTACTGTATTGGTTGAATCTTCTTGTAAAATTCTGTCATATAGCTGGATGGCGTCATCGTACCTATTTAAAGAAATAGAGGTGAATTTTAGAAAATGCTTACTCAGCTCAATTATTTGGTTAAAAAGTTTTTGATTGGCTCCGTAATTAGGTAACAGCATTATAGCATTTTCTATACTTGGTATTGTGCTAACCTTATATAGCTGCAAAGGCAAACGTGTACCAGTCGCTGAATTTTACTGTCCTTACATAAATGTTTACTCAAGCAAAACTCCTGTCAAGAAAGTCTTGAGTAAGGACTGCAGCATTGGGTTTCACCAAAAAAACGGAAAAATAAATTGCAGTTCTTAGTGGGATATTATATAGATTGCATCAGAAACAGGGCAGGTATTTTATACAGCCTTTGTTTCTTCATTCTACCTTTTTAGTTTCCTAGGTCCTTTATTTTCTCTCTGACTGCGCGCACCCATACACCAGCACAGCCCTTTTAAAGGCTACCCAAGACAAGAGACTTGCCACTCCATTACAGCAGTGGTATTTCAAAGCTCCAGAGAGTCTCATTTTGGATTTAAAGTTTCTCTTATGATGGTGTAAAGTATAAGCAGCAGAATATAATGGATTGTGAGGCTATCACAGGTACCCCACATACTCCTAGTCTATTGCAAAAATGAGATTAGGCCCTTCCAATCACAACAACACAGATTTACTCCATTATAATTCTGCTACTAGAAATATACAAGAAATAAGTTAACCTATGTTGCTACAATGACTCTCTCTATTGTTTTAAACCCTCCCTGAGAAACATTCATCATTTCATCCAGCCCATTTCATAGCCTGAGCTGGTTCTATACCAAGGATCGGCAACCTGCGGCACGCGAGCCGATTTTTACTGGCACGCTGCTGCCAGCCGGGGTCCCGGACGCCAGCCCTGCTCAGCCCGCTGCCGGCCTGAGTGAACGGAACCCCCGGCCGGCAGCAGGCTGAGTGGGGCCAGTGGCCAGGACCCCGGCTGGCAGGAGCCAGCGGACGGAATTCCAGACCGGCAGCAGGATGAGCCGCTCAGCCCACTGCCGGTCTGGGGTCCCGGCCGCCGGCCCCACTCAGCCTGCTGCCGGCCTGAGTGAACGGAACTCCCGGCTGGCAGTGGCTGAGCGGGGCCGGCGGCCGGGATCCCGGCTGGCAGGGGCCGGTGGCCAGAACCCCAGACCACCAGCGGGCTGAGCCTGCTGCCGGCCTGGAATACCAGCTGCCGGCCCTGCTCACCTTGCTGCTGGTCTGGGGTTCCAGCCGCCCGGCCCCCTGCCAGCCGGGTCCAGGCCTCCGGCCCTGCTCAGCCCTCCTGCCGGCCTGGGGTACGGGCAGCCAGCCCAGGGCTCTGCTCTTGGCCTGGTCCCAGCGCTCTGCAGCCCTTATCAAAAATTATACTACAATTAGCTTAAAAACTTGAAAACTTAAAAACTTTGTTTGTACATTACAGTAATCCTTAAAACATGTATAATGTTAATAAATACATAGGTTTGATGAAACAAAGTAGCTGTACTTATGTGCCCGTGCTTAATTTGTGTTTTCGATGATTTACCTTCTACAAAAAAAAAACTCGCATGTCTCGCACCCCCAGAAAGGGCATCTCACAACCCCAGGGAGTGCGTGCACCCCAGGTTAAGAACCACTGCACTAAACTGATAAGATCTGCATTTTAATTTAATTTTAAATGAAGGTTCTTAAACATTTTTAAAAACTTGTTTACTTTACATACAACAATAGTTTAGTTATATAATACAGACTTATAGAGAGAGATCTTCTAAAAACGTTAAAATGTATTACCGGCATGCAAAACCTTAAATTAGAGTGAATAAATGAAGACTCGGCACACCCCTTCTGAAAGGTTGCCGACCCCTGTTCTATACAGTGTAGCTACGTAGATACAGTGACTCCTCACTTAAAGTCATCCCGGTTAAGGTTGTTTCGTTGTTACGTTGCTGATCAATTAGGGAACACGCTTGTTTAAAGTTGTGCAATGCTCCCTTCTAATGTCGTTTGGCAGCCGCCTGCTTTGTCCACTGCTTGCAGGAATAGCTAGCTGCTGGGGGCTTGGAACCAGGGTGGACCGGTAGCACCCCTATCAGCTCCCCGCTCCCCTAAGTTCCCTGTGTAGCGGCCACCCAGCAGGCTATCAATTGCAGGGCAGTTCAGCTGTCCCTCCCCCCACTGCCATGTGCTGCTCCTGCCCTCTGCCTTGGAGCTGCTCCCCGGAGCCTCCTGCTTGCTTTGGGGGAAGAGGTAGGGGAAGGGGGGGTTTAATGTCAGGATGTCCCCCTCCCCTCTGCACCTGCAGCCCCCTTACCCCATCTTCCATAGAGCAGGGGGGACACAGAACAGGGTTCAGGACGGAGGGAGCTTCCTGGCAGCAGCTGCCGACTCAGCTTGCTGATCAACTTAAAAAGGCAGTGTACTTAGAGTGGGGTCAGCATACTTAAAGGAGCAATGCGCATCTCTCTCTCACACACAGCGTGTGTGTGTCTGTCTGCCATGCTGTCTCCCCTCCCTCCATTCCTGCTGCCTTGTAGAGTGTGAGGCTACAATAACAACGAGTTAACCCTTGAGGGCTCAGTCAATTGCTAGTTCATCATTTAGCAGTAAGGCATTCCCTGGGAAATATCCCACCCTCTGACTTCACCACCTCAACCAAGCTTCACAATCATCATCGCTGTGTACCAGCATTAAATTGTTTGTTTAAAACTTATACTGTGTGTGTGTATATATACATATAAAATACATATAAAATATAGTCTTTTGTCTGGTTAAATTTTTTCCCCTGGAACCTAACCCCCCCCCCCCCCCATTTACATTAATTCTTATGGGGAAATTTAGGGTTACCATTCGTCCGGATTCCCCCGGACATGTCCGGCTTTTTGAGCTAAAAATAGCGTCCGGGGGGAATTTGTAAATGTCCGGACTCCCCCCCCATTGCAGAGCGCGCGCGGCTAACAGGGCAGCCGGCCGGATGGTGCCACTTACATGGGGCTCCGACAGCCAGAGAGAGCCCCTCCTCCTCTCCCCTGCAGCAGAGATCACTCCCTCCCTGCATTCGCAGATCGCCTCCGGCAGTCTGGAGCTCCTCCCCCCCCGCTCCCCAGAGTGCTTTCTGGGGGTGGAGGTGTGGATAAGGTTTTGGGCAGTCAGGGTACAGGTAGGGGGTAGGGTGCTGGGGGGCATTTGGGGGGGGTCTTAGAAGGGGGCAGTTAGGGGACAAGGAACAGAGAGGCTTAGGTAGGGGGTGGGGTTCTGGAGGGCAGTTAGGAGCAAGGGTCCCAGGAGGGGGCAGTCAGGGGACAAGGAGCGGGTGGGGGGGTGTTTGGGAGTTCTGGGGGGGGGGGCTGTCAGGTGGCAGGGGTGGGGAGAGGGATCGGAGCAGTCAGGGGACGGAGCAGAGGGGTTTAGATGGGTCGGGAGTTCTGGGGGGGCTGTCAGGGGGTGGGGAGTGGTTGGATGGGACGTGGGAGTCCCAGGGGTCTGTCTGGGGATGGGGGTGTGGATAAGGGTTGGGGCAGTCAGGGGACAAGAGGCAGGGAGGCTTAGGTAGGGGGTGGAGTCCTGGGGGGCAGTTAGGGGCAGGGGTCCCAGGAGGGGGCAGTCAGGGGACAAGGAGCGGGGGGAGGGTTGGGGGTTCTGAGGGGGGGAAGTGGGAAGGGCAGGGGCGGGGCTAGGGCAGGATGGGGCGGGGCTAGGGCAGGATGGGGCGGGGCTAGGGCAGGACAGGGGCGGGGATAGGGCGGGGCTCCTCCCATCCTCTTTTTTGCTTGCTGAAATATGGTAACCCTAGGGAAATTGGATTCGCTTAACATCGTTTCACTTAAAGTCGCATTTTTCAGGAACATAACTACAACATTAAGCGAGGAGTTACTGTACTATGTTACAACCACATGGTGAGGGGTCTATTTAGGTTCTTCAAATCACCCTACTACATAATACTAAATATATCAGATTTCTACAGGGTCTTTACAAACCTAAATATAATGGCTACTGGCTCAGCTGTTTGATGCAACATATTATTCTCCAGTCCAGTAGAGGATGTTCTTATCACTCAAGACTCTTCATCACTATCGTCTGCTGCTATTGAGGACAGCTAGATGTTACTGCCCATAGAAGCCCATTAACTGTTACTTCTAGCTTCATCTCAGAGATTACTGTTGAACTACACCAGGTAATCCCACCTCTCTAAGACATTAGCTTGAGTACTGTATTGTCAGTTTTGGAAAACTGCTGGTTGAACTCCATTCCCCTGCAGAATCATTCCAGATTGCCAGCCCATAATGACTCTAATTGTCATCCCCCACATTTACATTTGCTTGCTTGCCATGTGCTTGCTTGATTAAAGATTACAGTGTGGTGTGGTGTGGGGGCTGTGTGCTGTGCTAAGCTTACTGAGGCTCCAAACTGCTATCCTTTGATCGCTAACCCTTTTAGAATCCCTTGAAAAGGGGGCAGAGAACTCAGGGGGAACAGGGAGAGACAGCGCCTAAGCAATGAGAGGAGCTAATGAACAGGAGCAGCGAACAGGAGAGGTTAGAGAGAGAGAGAGAGAGAGAGAGAGAGAGAGAGCGCGCGCGCGCAAGAGGCAGATACACTTAACAAACAGTCTAAACCAGGGGTCGGCAACCTTTCAGAAGTGGTGTGCCGAGTCTTCATTTATTCACTCTAATTTAAGGTTTCGCGTGCCAGTAATACATTTTAACGTTTTTAGAAGGTCTCTTTCTATAAGTCTATAATATATAACTAAACTATTGTTGTATGTAAAGTAAATAAGGTTTTTAAAATGTTTAAGAAGCTTCGTTTAAAATTAAATTAAAATGCAGAGCCCTCCGGACCGGAAGCCAGGACCCGGGCAGTGTGAGTGCCACTGAAAATCAGCTCCCGTGCCGCCTTCGGCACACGTGCCATAGGTTGCCTACCCCTGGTCTAAACTTTGGCCACTAACGCACACACAAACAAACAAAAAAATCCCTGCAAGAGTAAAAATAATGCAGGCAAAAGTCCAGCAGCAGAGTGCGGGACTACCCAGTTTATTGCACTGAATGCAGCATGTATGATTACTTGCCTTGTGGGCAGGTAGCATATGTGTGCATACAGTACAAACAGCTCTGGGGCCCTCAGAGAAACAATCCAGGCTTTTGAGGCCAAAGTGGCTGAACTAGAGAAGCTACGGGGGACAGAGAGGTACATAGATGAGACTTTCAGGGACATCATAGAGCAATCCCGCCCCCAATCAGACAGAATCTGTGCTATTAAGGAGGATGAAAGTCTCATGGAAGGAGAGGACAGAAACCATCCCATAGTTGGGAATCTCTTTCCACATGATGTCATGGTATCTTCTTGCACTTAGGATACCTCTCCAGGGAAGGGAGCCCCAATTATTAGGAAGAAACAGATAATAGTAATGGAAGATTTGATTATTAGAAATATAGATAGTTGAGTCTGTGATGACTTGGAGAACCACATTGTAAATTGTCTGCCAGGTGGCAAGGTTGCAGATCTCACAAGGCGTCTAGACAGGCTTATATGCAGTACTGGGGAGGAGCTGGTGGTCATGGTACATGTAGGCACCAGTGACATAGGGAAAGGTAAGACAGAGGTCCTGGTGGCCAAATTTAGGCTGCTAGATAAGACATTGAAGTCCGGGACCTCCATGGTAGCATTCTCTGAAATGCTTCCAGTTACATGAGCAGGGGCCAGAAAGACAGGCAGAACTGTAGGGTCTCAATGTGTGGATGAGATGAGAGTGTAGGGAGGAGGGTTTTAGGTTTATTAAGAACTGGGGAACCTTAGGGGAAAGAAGGAGCCAATACATTAAGGGTGGGCTTCACTTAAACCAAAGTGGAACCAGACTGCTGGCATGTAAAATTTAAAAGGCTGTAGAGATTTTTTTTTAAAAAGGGTTGGGGGAAAGCTAACAGGTGTGGTGAATCACATGGTTTGGGCAGAGGCATCCCTTAGGGATTACTTTAATAAAGGGGAAATTCTGTATCCTAGAAAAAAGGATAGGGAAGAAGTTGGTAAAGTACAGGTAGGAGCGAATGAAGAACAGACAAACGCAAAAGTGTCCCATTTAAATATAACACATGAAGGCAAGCAACTGACTATTGACAAAATGTACAACTGTTTGTATACAAATGCTAGAAGTCTAAATACTAAACGGGATGAACTAGCGTGCCTGGCTTAAAAGGAGGGTATTGATATAATAGGCATCATGGAAACTTGGGGACAAGGTAATACCATGTACAAAATATATGGGAATGACAGAATAGGTCACATTGGTGGGGGAGTGGCACCATATGTGAAAGAAAGCATAGAGTCAAAGTAAAAATCTTAAATGAATCAAAATTGTACCATATAATCTCTAAGGATAGAAATTCTATGCTTGATCAATAAGAGTATAGCAGTAGGAATACACTAACGACCACCTGACTAGGATGGTGACAAGGACTGTGAAATGATCAGGGAGATTCGAGAGGCTGATTTAAACTATCCTCATACTGACTGGGTATATGTCACCTCAAAAAGGGATGCAGAGATAAAAATTTCTAGACACCATAAATAACTGTTTCTTGGAAAAGCTCGTCCTGGAACCCACCATGGGAGATGCAATTCTTGATTTAGTTCTAAATGGAGCACAGGATCTGGTCCAGGAGGTGAATATAGCTGAACCGGTCAGTAATAGCACAATTAAATTTAACATCCTTGTAAGAGGAAAAGCACCAAAGAAACTCATCACAGTAGCATTTAACTTCAAAAAAGGGGAACTACACAGAAATAAGGAAGCTAGTTATATGGAAATGTAAAGGAATAGTCACAAGGGTGAAATGCCTGCAAACTGCACGAAGACAATTTAAAAATGCCATAATGGAGGCTCAAACTAATTGTAGATCCCCAAATTTCAAAAAATCAAAGAAAACCAGTAAGAGGACCACAAAATGCTTCCAGGGCTAATTAGCAGAGTAAAAGAGGCAGTTAGAGGCAAAAAGGCATCCTATAAAAATTGGACATTAAATCCTATTGAGAGTAATAGAAAGGAACATAAACTCTGGCAAGTCAAGTGAAAAGATGTGACAAGGCAGGTCAAAAAAGAATCGGAAGAGCAACTACCAAGACACAAAAAGTAACAGCAAATATGTTTTTAAGTACATCAGAAACAGGAAGCTTTCCACAGTCAGTGGGTCACTAAAGGAACACTAAAGGAAGAGAAGGCCATTGCACAGAAGTTAAATGAATTCTTTGCATCATTCTTTACTGCACAGGACATAGGGGAGAGCCCTATACCCAAGTCATTCTTTTTAGGTGACAAATCTGAGGAACTGTCACAGACTGAGGTGTCAATAGAGGAAGTTTTGGACCAAACTGAAAAATTATATGTCATCAGGACCAGACGGTACTCACCCAAGAGTTCTGAAGGAACTCAAATATGAACTTGCAGATATATTAACTGTGGGATGTAACCTATTGCTTAAATCAGGCTCCATACCAGATGATTGGAAGATAGCTAATGTAGCACCTATTTTTTAAAAAGGCTCCACAAGCGATCCTGGCAATTATAGGCTGGTAAGCCTAACTTCAGTACCCATCAAATTGTTTGAAACTGTAATAAACAACAAGATTATAAAACATAAACATGATACGTGGGGAAGAGTCAACATGGCTTTTGTAAGGGGAAATCATGCCTCACCAATCTACTGACTGCTTGATGGAGTCAACCAGCATGTGGATACGGGTGATCCAGTTGATATAGTGTATTTAGACTTTCAGAAAGCTTTTGACAAGGTCCATTACCAAAGGCTTTTAAACAAATTAAGGATAGGATAGGATAAAAAATAGGATAAGAGGAAAGATCCTCTCATGGATCAGTAACTGGTTAAAAGATAGGAAATAGGATAGGAATAAATGGTCAGTTGGGCACTGTGCAATAAAATGGGAGATGAAATTCAATGTTGATAAGTAATGCACACTGGAAAAAATAATCCCAATTATACATACAAAATGATTGGATCTAAATTAGCTATTGCTACTTAAGAAAGATCTTGAGCCACTGAAAGTCCAAATAATTCTCTCAAAACATCTGCTCAATGTACAGCAACAGTCAAAAAAGCTAACAGAGTGCTAGGAACCATTAGGAAAGGAATAGATGGGGCATGCAACAGCTTCCATACAAGGAAAGATTAAAAAGACTGGGACTGTTCATCTTAGAAAAGAGATGACTAAGGGGGCACATGATAGAGGTCTATGAAATCATGAGTGGTATGGAGAAAGTGAATAGCGAAGTGTTGTTTACCCCTTCATATAACACAAGAACTAGGGATATCGCCCGATGAAATTAACAGACAGCAGGTTTAAAAAAAAAAAAAAAAAAAAAGCCACATAGAAGGAAGTACTTCTTCACACAACACACAGTCAAGCTGTGGAACTCTTCCCAGGGGATACTGAGAAGGCCAAAAGTATAACTGGGTTTAAAAAAAAAAAAAAAAGAGAGAGATACGTTCCTAGAAGATAGGTCCACCAATGGCTATTAGCCAAGATGGTCAGGGACACAACCCCATGTGCCATGTGTCCCTAAACCTCCAACTGTGAGAAGGATCTGGCACTGGCCACTGTTAAGACAGAATACTGAGCTAGATGGACCAATGTCTGACCAAGTACGGCCATTCTTGTGCACATATGCCTGCCTCTGGTTAGAGTCCATTTGTCAAAGGCATGGGCCAACATCTTTAGTTTGGTCATACAAATCTTGACAGAAGCACGTACAAGCAGACAGAGCTGACCTTCACATTTTTGAGCAGGTTTGAGAAACAATTTGTGCCCAACCAAAACCAGATTCCTGTTCACCATGCTACACCAATATGCATACGCCAGAGCTAAGAATTATGGGGAAGGATTAACAAGACATCTCAAATCAACTCATTTTACATAAGAGTGGGTGTGAGAGAAGGATTGCTTAGGTACCTTAGCCTCGTGCTGCAGCAGAAGAGCCCAGCATTCAATTCATTTCAACCCAAACAATAGGCTTCATAGATTCATATCAATTTACAGTTTCAAAACATTCCTTGCAAGGAAAAGAAAGGATGAGAAACATCTGTTAAATGAAAATGGGCTTTTCCCCCTTTACGTGTCCAATGTCCTGGAACCGGGATGGCCCACGGGCATTAGGCCTCAAAAGCCAACACTGTAAGCAGTATGTTACAGGAAATAGTTCATGCTAGGTACCAATGTTCCATATCAGCAGTTACTAGAAGTCCTTTGCAAAATTGCTAGCTGCCACACCACAAGTAGATGGTTTTGGAATAGGTTATTGGAACTTGATATACAACGTGTCCAAAAGGGCAAGTCAGCCAAAGACTAGAGGTGCCCTAGAGGACAGTCTACTCCTGGGGTCACCTTTGTGGGAAAAGTCGTATATTATGGACAGTGAACCCATCTGTAAGTTGTCTGAACCATCCTATATAAAATGTAATAGAGTTATAGTTCTTCAGTAGGATAGAGCAAAAGCATCCAGAAGAGTTATAGTTTTCTCTTTTATATTCTACAAGGTTTTTAGAGTCATTTCTATAAAACCCTATTAGGGTTTTATTCACAAGGACAAAGACTGGGAGAAGAGCTATATTCATCAGTTATTTGGGGCAGGGCAATGGTTTTGAATGCTACTTGGAATTCTGGACCATTTGGATTAAATATGTTGGTTTATAGCTGTGGCATACAGACTTTGTTTTGCCAAAAACTGTGTAGTGTTTTACTGTCTATAGTTTGATGATGGCAACTAAAGAACCTTTTAAATCTATCAAGTCCAAATGGAAGATTACGAGTACTGTAATGTTGTGCTAGCCAAAATACAACAGAAGTGCCTAAGCACAATAAGCTCATCATACACAGTACTATTTTTATAAAGGAAAGAGCACTGCATTCATTCCCTCTGTTCTAAATTTTACTGTGGGAAGAATTCCTTTTTAAAGAGAGATATCAAGTACCTTTTCCAGAGAAGAATTAGGTTTTTAAATTCAGCCATTACCTTTCCATGTATTCAAATCTCATGCCAGTTAATCGCTTAACTCTGTGGCTCCCAGGGAATTGTCGCCTTAGCTCCTGAAGACAAAACTACATAAATAAAATAAATTCCTCAGAGTTAGTGATTCGGCTTGTGACAAATACTACTTATCACATTAAAAAAAAAATCAGAATCAGAAGGCATATTTGTCACCAGCACTTCCTACTACAACCAGAGAAAAAGCACATCAACGCCTAGAAAAAGTCTACTACTTCCTGTCCAGTGATGTCACAAGGATTCCAGAATATGTAGCCAGACCATAGACTCCAAGCTGAGAAAGACTCATGGCCAGCCATTTAAAAAAAATAGTATTAATTATTTTCAGAGTTTAAACTATTTAATTCAGCCAATACCCTGTGAATATAATTATTCAACACATGGAATAAAAAGAAAAAAAAAAACAGTCCTTGACTGACTAAGTCAACAACCTGGAATGTGACTTTTGATTAAAACAAAACAGCAACTTCTGGGATAAGCCATAAAATGTATTAATAAAGACAAGCTCAGAAACTGAAACCTTGTCAGCTGGAAGACTTAATTACAAGATGAATTTTCCATGAAAGTAGCTAGACCATCAGAGCTCCTTGGAAACAGTTATTTAGCTTGAAAATTAAGCTTGTTTTAAAAAACTCTTTGGTGCTTTTCAGATTTGAGGCCTTCCTAAATCAGTGCACACACAAAAAACAACAACAACAAAAAAACCCACCTATAAAGACAATAAGAGTTCAGGTGGCACTTTTTTGTTTAATGAATGTCTTTATTATAATGGAAAAAATTGCCTTTGAAAGAAGCTGTTTATAATGGTTTGCAATACAAAGTAAACATTTATATAGTATAATGTTTGTGTCCCTGGGTTCAATCAATCTTACAGGCACAGGAGATGCAGTCTGCACACTCCTGCAAACAATGAAACAGCTGGGCAGGAGAAGGTATTCACACCCTAGTACTGTATTTGCTTTTTTTTTTTTTGGGGGGGTCTCTGCTGCTACCTGATTGTGTACTTCTGGTTCCAAATGAGGTGTGTGGTTGATTGGTCAGTTCATAACTCTGGTGTTTGTGACGCTGAAGTTCTACTGTACTTCAACAGGTAGGTTTCTTAATCTTAAGTGTCTGGTTTAATCCTACAAAGGCAAAGAAAATGTAACTCTAGCATGTTAGACACAGGTTTTGCAGGTGTCTGCCAATAGTAGGTGATCTCACTAAAGCCAGGTGTTTTACAAAGATGGAATTGGCTATGCGTGGGTTATGAACAGCTGTTTGGTGCAAGGGAATGAAGAAAATAAGAGGACAAAAAAGAAAGAAAGGAGGTGAAAACCATCTCAGACTTCTCATTTGGAACAGACGACACCAGTCCCTTAGGAAAGATGCATCACAGCTGTCAAGTGCTTCACTGATTGGAATTCAAAGACTATTCACATACTCAGGGGCTGCAGCTGTAACAAAAAGCCACTATGATCTTAGCCAGTTTGAATTAAATGTGTGGACCTATAACAAAACTAAAATAACCCCAACCCAGATGTCAGGCTTACACAAAGCCTTTAGCTTATACTCAGTGCTGTGGAGAAGCAGCTATACTCTCAGATCATGCTGTGTTCCTCATAGGACACTAAGAGGCCAGTAGTTCAAACTGAAAGCTGCTACTTGGGTTATTAGTAAACACAACATTTGGCAACTTTTGATTTTTTTTCCAATGTTGGTCCATTTAAGCATTTCACAAAAGCATTATTAAAAAAACCACAGAGATCAAAAATACCTCAAAAATAAGTGGAAAAATAGTATAAAAAGAGGCTTCTCTCTCATCCTATTCATTTATTTCCTTAGTGGAAGAGAAGACTTATCTATGAGAGGAATTCATGAGGCTTGCAGAAAGTGCAATATGGTATATTACGTTACTGCATATATTGAAGTTAACCCTAAACGTGGAACTCAAGATCGTTACACTTTTCTAATCCTGGCTATTCGAGAGACTGACCCTCTCCCAGTTCTATACTGCCATAGCTGTGGTCAGTGAAGGCACTTGAACTGAACCCCTGGCATTACAAGGCACTGTAACAGCAGTCTCCATGCAGGACTCTGAACTGTGGAATTCTCTCTCTTCTTGGTTTGAAGAAGCCCAGGCCTGTTGACCTTCTGGGCACAACAAAACACAGTTTCTTCTCCCAGGCCAGGCAGGAGAATGCACAGAGGGTTGAAATGCGTGCACAGAGGTCCTTTTGTCATTTTTCTATCCTGATTTTGGGAAAGTTGCTGAGTTTGCTTTTGTTTGCATTTTTAATCCATTGCAATGGTGCTTAGAGCCCTGGATAGACTCTTTGTCTTCAGTCCTCTGACATAATATGCTGGAGAAAGAATTAGTTCACTACCCGCACAACAATGTTAAGAATTATTAGCTAAAAATCTTACTTTCTCCCCCTGCATCTAAGTAGTAATGTTAAAAACAAATGGCTGAATGAGATATCCAAAAGGCTTTTTAAGCTTTAGAGACTGATTGTGGCCTGTAACAAACAAATTAAAATATAAAAAGGCTCCCTTAATTTACTTAACTGGCTATTTCTAACAACAAGGCTATTCACAAGAATGCTGATTTATTAAGAAAGCATACTGAAGTATTCTGCAATAAAGTTTTTCTACTGCTGACCAACTTCTATGGCTGAAATGCAGTAACTTTAAAAAATGATTAATGGCAAGGGCACTTGTTTTTTGGCTTTGATACATCAAACATTTGTTAAACCACTTCTCCCCCTCATTCCCAGTTGTTTTACATGGGCGTAATCCTGTTCTCATTCAAGGCAATGAGAAAAAAAAGTCCACTGATTTTAAAGGTGTAGGACCAAGCCTCATGTGACTATCAGGTCCTCCCTTTTGTCTTTGCAGGAGGACTCTGGTGTGCTTTCAGGGGGTGAAAAGTGATGCCACATAAGGCTGCAACTTCAGCTCCAGCTCTTCCTCCTCAGGACGCATGGGGAGGAGGGAAGGAAAGAATACAACTCAATATATTTGTAGTATAAAAAAACAAAGCATGTTTAAGTTTCTGACTCTTTAAATATCATGAAGGAGTAATAAAGGGTACAGCCAAAATTTTTGCTTTAATATTCATCTTTAAAAATGCTGCAAGCAGCTGAATCATACATATTGGCCTTCTTAATGCACTGTGCAAGCATTTAGCTACATGACTCCTGTTAATGTTAACATTTATCATGCAGCTAAATTCACATGCACAGCACTGACACTTTATCTCAAAGTGTTTGAAAACGTGATACAATTTGAGAGGTTTCCAACAAATATTCTCTGGATAATATGGCAGTTTTAATATTATTCCTGACTTTCAGCCCATATCAGAGTAGCTATAAATATTTTCACAGCAAGAAGAAACATGATCTGCCCAAATAAGAGTTACACATTAAAGTGGGTGGAGAAGGTTTCTCCCCAGCAGTATATTTCTTGAGATTCTACAAGTCCGAGCTACATAGTTCCTAGCATCCTATAAAACTGTCCAAAGAACTAATCTGGAAGAGGTTCATGTGAAAAAAAAAAACACAAGGTTTGAGTGAAAAATAGCTTGACAACTTACCGATGCCAAGTCATCCCGACTGCAGTCCAGGGCAGCAAGCATCACCTGTTCATATATTATCCATACTAGACACAAGAGAGACATATTAAATGTGGAGAATTGATTTTTCAAAATGGTGGGAAACACCTAAAATGTAAATAAGATTAATGAATTCCGTCTTTGTATATTTTCCCCTACCACTCCTGTACATCATTACTGAAACAGGGACATTTAAACGCACTGCTGGAATTAATTAAAAGTACACTTATGCGATTTTATTGCTTCAGTAACAAAGTATCTTTTGACATCTTGAAAGGCAAAAAACTCTTTCTTTGCTTTTCTTAACATTGTATCTACAGTTTTCTGTTGAAACAGACCCATTATGAAATGCACTGTGACCAGATCTGGAGAGCAGCCATACGTGCTAGAAAGAAAACAACTTTTCCCTTAACTGTTTCACTACCTTACTGTAAGTACAATATTGCCTTCTTCCCTTTTCTGCAGGAATTAGCTTATTCCACTGACACATGTTATTTGTTTTAGGATAGTGTGTAGGAGGCAACTGAACATGAGGCCCCACTGTGCTAGGCACTGTACAGAGTGAGAGACAGTCCCTGCCAGGGATAGCTTACAGTCCTGTTAGACAAGACAGAGAACCCAGGGGGAAGGGGAGGGGAGTATGTAACATACTCCCCAGAGTGAGCTGAGTATTAAGTTAATGGGAGGCAAGGGTGCTCAGCTCCTTGCAGGATCAGGCCTGAAGCGAAAATCTTCCACAAAGAGGACAAATAGCCAACACCACTGGTGCCCAGAGAACCTGAGGGAAAACAAATTAATCTTTTTTATAGGAATTTTAAAAGAAAGAAAGCACAAATCTAAACAATAAAGTTAACCTTTTCCCCTACCAGAATAAAGGCTATTGCTCACTGTACAGGTATTTCTAATTTCATTCAAAGAAAAGTTACATTTAAAAAAAAAAATTCTAAGTTACTACAAAGTAAATCAGATTTCATTGGAGCACATCAAGCCGTAGTCCACTAGTCTGGTATCCTGTCTCTAGAAGTAGCTAGCTCCAGATGCTTAGCACAAGAACCCCTGCAGCTGACAGTTATACAATAAGCTTCCCCTGGGGGAAGCCAAGGGCTTTTATATATTTTTAAATCCCATCCAATAGGACTTGGATTTTCTGACCATCCATATAAAAGTGCAGTCCTTCTTTGACCACTATTAAACACTCAACAGCTTTTGCCAAGTTCCACAGGATAAATAAGGTGTTCTTTTAAATGATGTTTCTTTATCAATTTGAAAATGGTTTCCTTTCAGTTTTATTGGATATCCTCTGTATGATGGGACAGTGTAAACAGAGATATTCAATTTACCCTCTCTGTGGCATTCATTAATTTCTATTCTATATAGGTTTGTAGTGCCTTCCAGTAGTGCATTAAGCGACATGGCTAACACATGTCACATATGGTTCATTCTCTCTTATGTCTCCCCAGGGGAGTTGGTGGGGAAATTGGGAAATATATGGGACACAGTCCAGTCTACACACTTACTCTGAAAATGATGAAAATTGGACTGGACAACACAGGGCATGATGAGAGTGACTCAGCCTGTGATGCAGGGCAATGGAGTGGCCTACTGTGCAAGGGCTCTGGTAAAGAAGGGGTGGGGAGGCACCCCACAAAGCCAGAGCACCCCACAAAGCCAGCACCAGCCCATAATAAAATGTAGTTTTCCTCATGAGTGATTAACAAGATCCTAATAAAATAAGCTAATCCACGGTGAGTTTCTGTTTATTTACAGAGACAAAAATGGCAATAGCCTCTTTGTTATGCCCTGCGTTAATTTCACCACCAACTTCCTGCTGGAGCCACTATCAAATCCACCCATGGAGTCAGGGCTGCTGAGAACCATTGAACCAAACTGTAAACCCTGTATATAATGGAAACTACTTCAAGCCAGGGGGTGCGGCAGCACTCCAGCACCTATGCATGCAGTCCTACAATGCATTTATAATACACCGCTACCTCGATATAACGTGACCCGATATAACACGAATTCTGATATAACACGGTAAAGCAGTGCTCCGGGGGGGCAGGGCTGCGCACTCCGGTGGATCAAATCAAGTTCAATATAACGCGGTAAGATTTTTTGGCTCCCGAGGACAGCGTTATATCAAGGTAGAGGTGTAGTTGCAGAAGGGAGGCAGCACATGCAAGACTCTTATCAGCTACTTAAAGACTCTTCGTCCCAAGAAGCTTGTGCTATAATATACATAGGGAAGTCTGTTTGCAAAGATTATCCATAGAACTATCTAAAGAGGATTACTATTCGTAATGGTTAGGGTTTTAAGATCCCTCTCATTGCAAGAAATCTGGAGGAAATACCATGGTACAGGGAGCCACCTTTATAGTTTCCAGGAACATTGCAAGTTGAAAGATTTCTGGTCAAATATTAAGAAAATGAGTGCAAGAGTTAGTCCAGGATATATTTTGCCAGATTTTTAATCACTGGTCTGTTAAAGAAATAATAATTTATTAAAATTAAACAGGGACTTGTTTAAAGCTCTTCAGACTTCAACTAATAAATATATTTCATCACTATGGTTGCAAAACTTCAATAGCAACTGTAAAAGCAAGGCTGGCAAATGAAAAAAATTAAAAAGGAAAATGTACTGCTTGTATTAGGTTAACCAAATTATAAAAAGGAAAGCCAAAGAAAGAGGAATGAACATTAAAAACAAATCATGGCTATTTATCCCTTCCTGCCTGTATGGGATTCATATGCAAACCCATAAAGCATTCTTGCCATGAAGTATTTTGTTTTTTCTACTGCTCTTACATAAATGTGATATTGCATTGTTATTTCTGAACAATTCCCTTCTGGTCTGAAGCACTGTATGCCAAGTTTCTGTCCAGAGAGACATAGTGTCAAGTAATTAAAATCCCCTGAAAATAGCCATTTTATGTATTGCAGAAACCCAGACATGCCCTAAACTATAGCATCACAAATGCAATTCTATCATAAGAACAGCTTTCATATTAATTTCTACAATATAGTATCACTTATGGCTTAATTTAAGAAATAACATTCCCTTCTCCTTATTAAAAAACTCCCCTCATATTTTTTGACATTCCTCTGAAGTGTAGATGACCTGTTGAGTGACAGCTAGATAACAGATCTCTGTCAAATGTTCACAGTATATTCTTATGACTGGTCACTATGTGCCAACCTAAAAGCCCAATCATAGGTGCTGGAACTGGGGGTGCAGCAGCACCCCCTGGCTTGAAGTGGTTACCATTATATACAGGGTTTACAGTTTGGTTCAATGGCTCTCAACACCTTCATTATAAAAATTGTTCCAGCACCCCTACGCTCAATTAGGTATTTTTTTCACCGACTTCCTCTACACACCATCTTTGAGAAGCAAACTAAGAGCTTGGAATACTGGCAAATTAGAAAATTGAGAAAATAATGTATGTACTCAACATTAGTAGATGCAGAATCACAACAAAAGGGTAAAAATAATATGGAGAGTATAACAGGAGAATAGCAGAGTAACAAAACTAACATATACTAACAGTTACAGACAGTGAAAGCTTTTCAAATAATTTCAACCTACTGTCATCCCCAAGCTTAGATGCATATTCGTTAATTAACTCTTCTCCAACTTCCACTATCTGCTCGCTGTTCCGATAGTTTTCTTCCCTCCACTTCCTCATTTTATCACGCATCTCTGAAAAACAAAATATAAGATTTTCATGCAATAACATAATGTGAAGTCTATTTCTGGAACTCACTTTGAGGGGTATAATCTATTCTCAGACATATACAGGAGATCCACAGAAGTAATTTCCACTAATACCAAAATCGTTTGTGGACAGATTGATCCCTGGAACTTTGAAATTGTTATCTTGCAATTCTTGTGAAGACTGTCCAAAAGCAAGGAGGGTCGGGGGGGAGAGAAGTAATCCACTGAATTTGTGAGTTCAGAGGATATTGGGCTAACATCATCAGATGTGAAAAAGACTCTCTGAGAATACAGATTCAGCTCCGAGCATGGTCAATTCAAGTCCTATGATCCAGTGTAGATCAATTTAGTACCAAACTGTTAATATGTATAGCGCTTCAAACCAACAAAAAATAAACCAACCAACCAAACAAAAACCTTAAAAACTGAGGTCCTCCCCTACTGGGGATGGCAACAGGTGGAAGATCTTATTAAATCTTGCTAAGGGCTTATCCTGGCATTCTTAGTCATAATTACCCTCTCTCAACCATGGGTGCCATTTGTCCATCTGGATGTCACCCTCTCCAACCCTGAGTGAGTTATATTGAGTGATGCTGCAAGGATATACTTTGGAGGGCACTCAGATTCTCCTGGATGGAAAGCACTATTATATAAGATATTATTGTTCATCATTACAGGGAAGGAAGGATAGTCCATGGAAAGTGGACAAGGAAAAAAACCAAAAACAAGAAGCAGAGTTCCACCTTAGAACTGTTCTAAGCTACCAATACAAAACTTCACCATACAAACAAGAATCACAGAACTCCCATTTTCAAACTTGTGATTAGTATCTTCAACATAACTTTCAAAGTAAATTTCATCATCCCCATGAATTATAACTTTCCTATAGCTAATAGATCTTGCTATTTGTTTTTCGATTTGACATTTCAGTTGCAATGGTAAAATATAATAGAAACTAGTATTTTATGTTACTGTACCAACTATTATATACAATGATTTAACAAAACTAGACTCAAACACTGAATTCCAGATTGAGGCAATTCAGTTGTACTACTAAAATTAAATCAGACAAAAGCACTGTATGCATGTACATATTTTATAGACTTTTTACTGGACAGATTTTCTGGACATCCCAATAAGTAATTTAACTTTATGAACATGACATCATCCTCCGTTACAGAAAACAGGCTCAGAGAGCTTTTAAAGTAAAATTCTTATTGATGTTATACTTATCATATTTGCAAGCCACCACTAAAACTGCTTTTTATTTATTTATAACAGCTCTATGAGAATAAATTTGATTTTGGAAGAGATCAGCAATAATATGAAAACTCAACTGATAAATATGAGAAGCATATTTTTACAGTAAAAATAAATAACTGCTGTAAAATTCCATTCTAGGAATGTTCTGTATGTTCCTATGATGATATGCAGCATGAAAAAGGAGGCATGAGAATAAAGACTTTCTTTCTGCAAAAGTAAATGGGATCCAAATGTGAAAACGATCAAAGCAAACCACTTCAAATCTGAGATGGAAAGAAGACCAGATTTTCAATTTTAAAATTTTAAAAGTGCATTTACTATGGACTCAATCTTAAAAGGTGCAAGACCTGATTTTAAGGTCAATGGGAGTAGAGGGCACTCACCATCTTACTGACAGTGGCTTTGTTCATCCTCAAAAACACCAAACACTAAGACTATAATTTGATACCACTCCCATAGATGGGGAGGGGAAGGAAAAAGTTTTGTTTTCTACTTCTTACTATGAAAACACACTATGCAAAATTATTGCCAATGTTATTTTTAAATTTACATCATTTGGGGGGGAAATACGACAAAGGGGAATTTTGACAGTTTTCCTTGCATTTCAAAATGCACAAATTAACAAAATTTGACAGTTTAAGAGTAAACGTAGACCCTTTTCCATCTACCAGAAGTGATCTCAGATCTCTCATAAAACTGTTACTGTGTCACATTTTGTATTCTGAAAGTCAACCAAAACCACCACAGGGTTACATTTCATGTGCATGAGTAAAATTAAATGGTTCTTGACATGACGATCCTTGGCAATTTAAAAGTTAGACAGCAAGAATGTGACTGAACACAAATGTATCACACAAACTGACAGTCTAAAAATACACAAAATAAATAAGTCATCCAATTTTCACCAATTCATTTACTTGACAACTATTAAAGACTCCATACCAGTATAACTTTCAAATGTAATACTATCTAAGCTACTAATAACATTCATGCCAACTATTAATCACCAAAGTAGGCTTTGCAGTGATGGAAAAAAGCAAAACACAGAGAGCATGCTGTATCCTTTGATCACTGAAAGTGAGAATACAAGTAAAAATAAATGTTCTAGTATACATAAATATAATGAAAGATATGTTAGCTAGATTATAAAGTGCTGCACTCTGAACAGAAGGCAAAACAAATGAAAAATGTTGGTAACAACCTAAGCAGACTCATTTTTGGGGGTGGGGGGTTAAGAAACTTATCGGTTGTGTCAGCCAATCATACTTTAAATATTTAGGGCAAGTACACCTGTACTTGGTAACACAGGGCTGGGCAGTAGCAGTATTGGACTCTGGTAGTGGTGCGGGGAGGCTGATTAATTTCAGTTATATTTATGTCATTATGTGTATATAAGTGGATCTAGAAGAACTCATGGGTCTATTTATTTTAATGTAGTTTAAAACAAAAATGGTCAAGGTCATCCAGAGTTATGGATATATAAATGGAAGTGTAAGAAACCCACTGCAACAGACACTTTGTCACAATGGTGGTGCATTATAACAGAACTGAGCACACTGGGGCCATTCTATGCAAGAAGTAAAATGCAATCTCCGCTATGGAGAGTTTACAGTCTGAAAGGATGACACGGGGCACACTGGAAAACAAAAAGGTATAGTTTGTAGTTACTCAACTTTTACTAGGTTTTCGGTTCACATTTTCTGGGTATCAAAGTCGCTAGACTTAAATCTTAATTTTTCCAAGTATTTTAAGATTTTAATTCTCTTTGTTTGTTCAGTGTGCATTTTGGAATATAGTTTTCAAGTCTTTACCATTAAAAACACAACTGAAGAAAATAAAACCAAGGGTAGGGGCATTATTACCGAATAGCGGATATTCACATTTTCTGCACTTTTACTTTGATGTAACTAACTGTGATCAATCATTAGGCAGCTGGGCCCACAACAAGGAGGACTGTATACTTAATGATTTATACCACCAATTTTTATACTGCTTTCTTAAAGTCCTTTACAATGGTATATATAAGTTCTTCACCCTCATATGTAAAAAAGCAACAGATTAAACAACTTGTCCAAGGTCACACACTAGGAAGTAGCAGAGCAACTGTGTTGTATTCAGGTTCTTATCTCCTTGCCCTATACCAGGGTATCCAAGCTTCTGAATGGCAGTCTTGCCAAGAAAGAAAATCCTCACCTACTAACAAAGACCAGTGCTTTATCCAATGGCCCATGTTGCCTCTAACTGTGACAGCTCAACATCTGCAGTTAGCTAAGTTAATGTTTAAGAACCTCACTTTTCTGTGGCAATCCCAGTTTTAGAGTGATCTCATTTGGTGTATAAAATAAATGTAAACTAAATACTGTCTTATGACAGTAACAAATGAAGGATGCTTAGAAGCAAGTTCGAACAATTTACAGAGCATAACAAAAATATCCACAATCTTTTAATGTGTACATGGAGAATATAAAGGTAAAATCAGAATATAAAGGTAAACAGAAAGTTAAAGAATTCTTTTAATAGTTAAAGTTGACATCAGTTCAAATTGACATCTGTTACACTGTCCAATTGCTGCTGCACAACACTAGTTCCTGATATGGCTTTTATATAAAATCGTTTTTATTTTTTCTTTCATGCGTCAAACTCATCCCTGCAGTAACTTTAACTAAATCAATGGAGTCACACCAGGGATGTATCTAACCTATACTTAGTTTGCATGAAAAAATTAGAAGAATTCAAGTAAAATGCAATAAAGTGATATCTTTGATAAGCATTGATTATTGACAAAAGCAATACAAATAACTGTACAGTTTATGGGCACACTGAGAAATTTATTAATAAAGGAGTATTGCCTTTGGAAAGCACTATTCTAGACTTCAGCAATGATCCACCTACTAGGCTGTGCTTGTAATACCTTCAATTTAGAATATCCAATTTTTTCTATTTTGTATTCAATTTTCTCCAATTCAAATTCATTAATGTGTCACACTCCACACTGACATTAACATAGGAATGCTGCTATTGATTTGCTTCAAAAGATGGTACACAAAGAGAACTAAAAAAAACACCTAAATTAACTATAGAACTGAATGCCCTAAATATCATTATTTATATTACTGTAGTGTCCAGAGGCCCCAGCAAGGATTGGAGATCCTTTGAGGCACTGAACACTCAAAGTACGAGTTGTTGCCTGACCCAAGAACTTACAGAATCCAATTTAAAAAAAAAACAAGACCCAACAAGTGAATGTAACAAACAAAAGTAAGTAGAAGGAAGGATGAGGGTAACAGCAATAGGAATTACACTGTCACTTCCATGCCTTGTTTCATGCAGCCTCCTATGCACGATTAAATGTGAGCTCATCAAAATGCCCCTACCCTGCCCCCCATGGAGGTCACTCTTAAACACCCACTTCCGCCATGCTGCCTACAGTGAATCACATTGAACTGAACTGTATATCAGTGGTTCCCAAACCTGTTCCGCCGCTTGTTCAGGGAAAGCCCCTAGCGGGGCGGGCCAGGCCGGTTTGTGTACCTGCCGCGTCCGCAGGTTCGGCCGATCGCGGCTCCCAGTGGCTGCGGTTCGCTGCTCCAGGCCAATGGGAGCTGCTGGAAGCAGCGGCCAGTATGTCCCTCGGCCCGCGCCGCTTCCAGCAGCTCCCATTGGCCTGGAGCAGCGAACCGCAGCCACTGGGAGCCGCGATCGGCCGAACCTGCGGACGCGACAGGTACACAAACCAGCCCGGCCCACCAGGGGTTTTCCCTGCACAAGCGGCGGAACAAATTTAGGAACCACTGCTGTATATCAATTGCCTATTATTATTCTCTTTTCCCTGATCTCCAACTGTTTGTTTGTCATTGAACTGTAAGGTCCTTGGAGCAGGGTCTCCCTTTTTTAAGTGTTTAGAAAGCACCTAGCACAGTGGGCACCACTGACAGCAGCAACAAGGATACAGCATTTAGTATAGAATTCACTTTACCCAAATTTTCTACAACTTCCTCGGACTCTCTTCGCAATGTCCTCCAGCATGCACTCTGCTTGTGTCATTACATCAGCCTCAGCGCCTCATTGGAGCATGGAGCTTGACTAATGGAGGAGGAGAAGAGGTCTGGGTAAAGCCTTTTTACAGCAGACTACGGGAATTTGCTTAGTTTTTAACCACCTTTAGTTTGTAGTCTGGGCATGAAACAAGATTTAATATTTTATGTACATCCATCCTAAAGAGAGGGAGAGAAACCCAACAACCTCACCCCTTCCACATCAGCTCCTCTACATGTGTCCCTTGTTCTTGTCCAGGGCTCTCCTCCAGCTGCCAGTCAGAGCAGCCAACACTCACTGCTGCAGGTTGTCAGCCTGACTTGCAGGGAAGACCAGAATATATCAACTTAAAAAAATCAATTAATGACAAAACTCCCCAACTACTTCCCCTCAAATTTCATGCTCATTAACGCCTAGTAAATACCACCAGGCTATGAAGGTCAATTATTATGGCTCTGTTGAACAAACTGTGAAAGCAAATCCCAGAGTTGAGACACCTCTGTTGAGTGTACCTAGATTTGTTTACCAAGGTGAGGTATTATCAGCTTGAGTATCCTACTCCTGCTTGACCTCAGATATGTTAAAGTTCAGAGAAGCTGTTTCTGCAAAAGTCCAGACCCAAACTATGAAGAGCCTACTAATTAATCCTCAGAACATATTCATGAGGTAGGCAAGTATTTAACCCTATTTAAGAACTGAGGCCCATCTTCTCTGATAAAAGATCCCTGTGGATTTGGGGATTATTATTTTTTTTTAAGTGTCCATCAGCACTGTTTCTCACACTGGATAGTTATAAACCTCTTCCAGGATAGATGCAAGAATGTTTCAGTTGTCTTCTGTTTTAAGGAATCCCTTTTCCTGTATTCACGTTCATGAATACACTGTGTTCACTTAAAGGGACACTAGCAACTTGCTTCTTTTGAAAAACTGATTAATTTCAAATAATTCAGTTTTCTGATAAAGCTCCAACCTTCTAAATAGTGTGGGTTTTTTAAATTTTATAAGCGACTTCTGCGCACCTAATGATGTTGAGAAGGGTCTTTTGGACAGGTCCAAGAGTAAAACTATCAGTGCATCCCTCCAGTTCCCTTTCTGTGTGTGCAAGTGTCTGTCTATCTCCTGTTCTGTTTCAGCTTTGCTGCAGCTGCTGCTGCAATAACCTTCTTGCAGGGTCCCCATAAAAGCACACAGATGAGCTTTCCCTCCCAAGCAGTAAATGCGCATAATGACATTATCTTAGGGCAAATGACAGGAAGCACAAATGACTATCGATAAAATAGCAAAACTGACAAAGGACTGTCAAAGGCATGAAATAAACAATTTGGTAAAAAAGCCCACTTCCCTCTCCTCTAATCTTTCAGTTATAGTGATCTTGTGTTATCTGTAACAATTGTAGAAGCAATGTTTTCTGATGGAAATGTGATTTCAGGTTGACAGTGTTCCTTTAAGATTCAGTCAAAATAGTTCTGCTTGTGAGTCAGTGAAAAGGAAGCAGCAGAGATGAAATAAAAGCAGGCACCATTTTCAAATGTGTAGGTTATTGCCAGACTATTTCCTTTTCCAATATCCCTCCCATCCTCAAATTTAAACAAAGAGAACCACCATCTATCTATGTGCAGGGCATACCTCCCTTAAGTCTACTTTTAAAATTGCTTACATCAAGAAGTTCAACTCTTTCTTCAGAGGTTTAAAAAAAAAAAAAAAAATTACCAGTCATGTAGTCACTGTCTGGCAACACATGATTGCTCTCTATTATATATTATCTAGTTTTAGGCCTCATCTATAGAGCCAAAACAACATACATTAATAATAATTTAACTCAATTATGGATCCAACAGGTCATAATGCTATACAGGGTGGATAAAAATCAATGATTTAGAAAAAAAATCAGATTTTTATTTAAATCGGATTTTTTTGATAAAATGCTTTTGGCGGAACAAACCTATCTAAAGATATTTTTAATTAAGATACATTATAGCTCAAAGATATCTAATCATGGAATAGGGATTATAAATTCTAATTCTATAGTCTGGGACAATATATTCATGTAATGTTTAAGAAAAGTTTTGTAAATGAGTTCCAATAGTTCATGGACTAGGGACCCAATCTTATGGGGTTCCAGGGGCTTCTGTATAGATTATTTAGGTTAATCTTTTTATCTACCCAATGGGACTCGGTATCTTCTAGACTGAGCACTATCAGATATGCTTTGTTTTGCAGTTCTCAAACTGTGGATTTGTGTCTCTAGAGATAACATGCTTGTTAACAGCAAAAATGTTTTTAAATAAATAAATAAATATATAAAGGTGAGAAATAACAGACCTCGCCCTATTGTCCCTCTGCAAATTTGTGTACACAGAGTCAATCCCTTACCTCTCTCTAAAAGTGCAAAGTTTCAAAAAGTTAAATGAATAGAAGATTGTTGGGGGTGGAATAGATCTGGACAAGGAGAAGAAGTCTGGAGATAAATGTGAGAAAGGAGGGACAGGCAGTAGAAACAAAAGTGAAACTATTTGAGCAGCATATTCCAGAAGTCTTGAGGTCTATCTGAATGTAGCCTTCATTGATTTGAGTTCTACCATACCATTCTCTCACTAGAAGGGAAAACCTATAATTGCATCAGGCAGTAAAAGAGACCCAGTTTGGGAATATTTTAATGAAGTTCCTCTACCCGTGGGTAAGACAGGCATGCGTGCAAAATGCAAACAGTGCAACAAAGAAATGCAATGCCTGGTTGCCCGAATGAAACAACATCATGAGAAGTGTTCCTTTTCAGGAGGAAGCTGCGTTGAAGATGATGAAAGGAACATGTCTGAACATGCAGGATCTTCAGGTTGGTAAACCTTTTTATTTCATACTTCTTTCTTAAGGACTGCCTGTCTTCCTTCTGGACTATTCTTGAATTCTCATGTTTGAGCAAAACATATACACCTCTATCCCGATATAACACTGTCCTCGGGAGCCAAAAAATCTTACCGTGTTATAGGTGAAACCACGTTATATCGAACTTGCTTTGATCCACCAGAGTGCACAGGCCCCCCCCCCCCCCCCCCGCAGCGCTGCTTTACCGCGTTACATCCGAATTCATGTTATATCGGGTCGCATTATATCGGGGTAGAGGTGTACTCTATGGTACTATCATTTTAGATGCAGTTGTGATAAAAAATAAATAGCTGAAATAGGCAGATCTTCCTTTTACAATTTCATCTTTAAAGTAGTACTGAGGGTCAGTGAATGCAATGAGTAATACTAAATGAGCAGTATGGTAATAATCATTAAATAATTGCATTGACTTATTTTGTTTAGGAGAATCCATCCTCAACATACAAGATTCTGAAGACTATCCACCTTCAAGATCACCATCATTTTCTATAGTTTCAGAGTTATCTGCCACTGATAGCGTTTCAGTCACATCATATATGTCACATAGCCACAGTATATCACCTGTAGCAAAAAGAAATAAAAAATCTCCATCATCCAGAAACAACCATAGATAAGTTTGTGATAAGAACGAGCAGATTACAAAAAGAAGTAACTGATGACAATATTGCCTGGTTTGTTTATGCAACAAACTCTCCTTTCCATATGATTGAGAACCCACACTTCATTAACATGGTTCAATCATTAAGACCAGGATACAGTCCACCCAAAAGAACAAATGTCGCAGGCAAATTGCTGGATAAAGTGTACAAATGAGAAACTGAGCAGTGTGCAAAAGGTCTAGAGGGTAAAAATTGTTAACCTGAGACTTGATGGGTGGAGCAATGTCCACAATGATCCTATTGTATGTGCTCGTGTGACAACAGAAGAAGGGAATGTCGTCCTTAAAGAAACAATTGATACATCAGGAAATGCCCATGCAGCAGAATACTTACAAGAAGTAGCAGTAAAAGCTATAACAAACTGTGAAAAAAAAATTCAAATGTCTAGTACGCAGCTTGGTCACAGACAATGCTGCAAATGTATCCAATATGGGAAGAAATCTTTAGAAGAGAGTCCGAAGCTAATAACATACAGTTGCAGTGCTCATTTGATGCACCTCCTAGCCAAAATTTTCAAAATAAATCACTTAAAAAATGTATAGTGTGTACCTTCTAAAAATGAAACCTACATCTATCTCTGAGTTGTGAAGAATACACTTTTATGTAGAAATCCATGATTAAATCGAGTCTTCCTGACCAGTGATTTAAATCTTTCTGACTAGTGCTTTAAATCAAATCCACCCTGATGCTAAATGATCTGGCATTTGTGGATGCAAGATTAAATTAGTTGTTTGTTACCAAGTACTTTGAGGACTTTAGACAAAAGCCCCAAAGTAAAATAATTTTCTATAATATGAAATGCACCTAGAAAGTGTAAGGATGAAACTTTCAGAAGCAACTACGTGACTTCAAAGCACCAGTCCCATTGCAGCTTGTACTCATAAGTCACTTAGGAGCTTTTGAAAAACCAACACATAATTCTCACGGACACTGTAGGGAATTATCTGTCATTCTTGATAACATTCACGGGTGTCAGTTGCCTACAACTTTCTGTAAAGTTTTCTTCGGGGCTTGAAATTTTCCATCTATTTTCTTTTATTTGAAAATCTGAGTTAAATCTGTTCAGCCATTTTTGAGGCCATGTCTACACTAAAAAGGGTTTGCCAGTGTAGATACAAGCTTATACAAGAGTTCTTTTGCTGGTATAGGTTATACCAATTCCCCAAATGAAATAAACTATAACAACTGGTGTAACTGTGCCTAAACCAGGGCTTTTTGCAAGTATAAAAATGTCATTTTAAAAAAAGTTACACCCCTCTACTGGAAAAGTTTCTAGTATAGACCTGCCCTGAGTTATTGGACAATTTCAAGTGTAAGAGTGTAGTTTCTCATCAAGGCTTTTTTCTCTCAACAATGAAAGGACAGTTGCTAGTGGGCTGTCTGCCAACAGGTCCAGATACCCTGCAGGTTTAACAACAACGTGAGCTAAATGTATTAACAGAAATTTTGTAACAGAGCACATGTGCGAGAAGGTTTGGAACAGGAGTCCTGTTCCACACATGTGATGTTACAGTCAGGGAGAGAGAACAAAGTTTTCCCTGCCAATCCTCATTTGGGAAATGCTGGCAAGCAAGGTAGCGTAAATACTGAGAAGAGGGCCAGGAAGGGGGATGGGGCAGGGAGAGGAAGGGGAAAGGGATAGGACAGGCAGCAGTGGGGAGGGAAGCGCAATGGGGAAAGAGGGAGAGCAGGAACTTTGCATGTGATATCCCCTCAGCAGAAGCAGCTGGGATCCACTGTTAAGCAGGCCCATCGAATCCCCACTCCAATGAGCCCATCCACCACACACCTGGACCTCCCCAAGCCCCTCACACCACACCTGGGACCCCATCCCACTAAGTCACAACCAGCTCCACCCAGACCCCAGACCCCTTGCAGAGCCCCATTTTCCCACACCCAAATCCCCTCTGCTCAGCCCCAAGCACCTTCACCTGGACACCTCACACCCTCCCGCAGAGTCCCATTGCCCCTGCACCGAGAAGTCCTGAATGAGCACCTGTGCATTCAGATCCCCCACACACCCAGACTGGCCCACACAGAACCCTCTCATCCCACCCGGAACCACCCCCGCACTAAGCCCCTCCACACTTGGATCCTGCTAAGCTGAGCCTGCTTGCCCCACACCTGGTGCACCTGGCCCCCCAGGATGCTTCTGGGGCAGGCCCAAAACCTGTGCTGTGTCACGGTCAGGTGCAGCCTCACCCCCAGAGTCCCTGTCCCGGGAAGGAGGCGCTTGGGGGGCTGCAGGGTGATCTCCCACGTTCATGCAGCCAGTGGCCTGTGCTCCCTACTGTCATGCTGGAGCCACCATGTTTATTTATTGACAAATAAAAATTGCAGAATTTTAAAATATTATGTGAAGAATTTTTGGCTTTTTTGGCACAGGATCCCCCCCGGCAGGTACCAGACCCTTCCCTGCCCCACAGCTCGGCATTCCAGCTGTCCATTCAGAACCCCCGCCTGGGGGCGGCAGCTGCTCCACCCCAGAGCCAGCGCTACGGCGAGCCAGGAGCACCCGGCGCTGACCGCGGCTCGCGCAGGGGTACGAGGCGGGGAAGGGCTGAGGCTCCCCATCGCCCGCCCCGCGGGGCTCCCAGGCCCACTGCCAGCTGGGAAGGCCGGCGGCGCTGGCCGCTCGCGGGGAGCTCAGCGCACTCCGCAGGCCCCAGCCAGACGAGACCCCCCCCCAGCCGGGCAGCCCGTGCTAGTGACCCGAGGGAGGGAGGCAAGTCACCCCCTACGCCCGGGAGCAGTTACCTTCCCAGGTCACATCGTACAAGTCCGAGACCTTCGCCATCTTGCCGGCGTAACGTCCACTTCTGCGCCCCTGCGCGAGCACTCTCTGAGCATGCGCCTGTGGGCTGCGCACGCGTAATGATGTCTGCTGAAGCCTCTGCCCTGCCTTGGGCTTTGCCTGGGCTCCCCGCTGTTAGGTTAACGGGCGGCGGGATGGGGGAACGTGGCTGCGCAGGAGCGGCAAACAACAGCTGGAGGCAGGGGAAGGCCGGGGCAGAAGCAGGGGTGGGGTAGGACTGGAGCTGGGGTGAGGCGCTTTCAGACAGGGGCAGCTGGGGGAACCCCAGGCAAAGTTCCCGCGAAGGGGGTGAGCCCGCTGCCGTGGCAGCAGAAATAGGGGGTGGGTGGCAGAGGGGCTGTTTTCCCAACCTGGGCGGGACGGTACCCGCTTCCCAGGGCTGAGTGCTTACAGGCTCAGCGCAGCCCAATGCCTGGACAAGGCCGGGCTTCTCGATCTGCAAGCATGGATTGAGCTGCTGAAAGAGACTGGATCTGGTGAAATATTTTACATACACGCACACCCCTAAAAACTCTGATGGCCATACATATTTGTAGGATTAAAAGAATTGGTTATTAGCTAATATGTCTGCATAAAGCCTCATTATAGCTTGTCTCAGCTGCTGTTCTGACTGCCTGCATTGGACTGTCTTTTTCTTGCAGTCCACTGTAAATGTAGTTTCATGCCTTTAAATTACTTACCTTTTAAAATGTTATTTTTTATTACTCTTCTTATTCTTAGCACTTCATCACTTACCTTCATTAATACTGTGCAGATGGATGACGTGCTATTTAACTTACATTTTAATACTAGATCATCCTTGAACATATTAATAGTTGCTAGTAGCTTCAGCAATCACATCTGACAATATTTCTAGAATAACTCTTCCTGTGTTTTTACTGCAGTTTTGTCATCTACAATTTTTAATTCTTTTTTTTTTATAATAGATTTATTCTTTGAGATCACATCACTTCAAGGCTGACTAATTTGCTGGGTTAGTGTCAAAACTTTAGCTTCCTTTGATCTGCCAATGAGGATTGCCTTTGTCAACTTGTATTTTGCCTCCGTATCCATCACCCTAGTGCGTTTTCACATGTCACCATTGTGTGTAGAACTTCATTCCCAGATATTAACTAAAGGCCAGATTTTTAAAGGTTGAAAGCATCTAGATGCTTTTAAAAATTCCACCAGTGACCTAAATGCCTTTAGAAATGTGGCCATAAGGGCACTGTACCATCTTGTATGAAACCCTTCTCAAAGCCAAATTTCTACGTAATTTTTACTAAACATAGTAAAGGCAAATTGAACCACAAGAATTCTAAAATTGACCCCAAAATCATGAAATTTAAAAAAAATAGTTTGGTTAGTTTTTTGTTTTGTTTCTGAGTCTTTAGGGTGCACTAACATCATACTTTTGCTGTTACCTCTCCCAAAGAATCCATATACCTAAAATGGTTGTACATACATATAACATTCAATACTGCTTTGGACTTCCAGAAATATGTGATTTATCACCCCCCTTTTAATTGAAATTGTATTAAAAAATCCTTATTTCTGTAAGTAATCACCCATCCCGCAAACACTGCAGAGGCAGATTAGGATTTATTGGGCCCTGCACACAAAGAACATTTTGGCTCCCTATATCTCCACCTGCCCTGGGTGGCATGCCTCAGAGGGAAGGGACATAGGCCAGGGGCTGCTCTCAAGTACCCTGGACCCCCGCCCAGGGTAGGTGGAGGGTCCAGGGCTCCCCACAGTGGCCCAGGCTTCCCGCGTGGCTCTTGCTATGGCCCAGTTTGTGGCCTGGCCAGAGGGTGGGGCCTCGGGGGGAAGAGGAGGGGCAGAAGGTGGTGCCACAGTTCCAGCACCGGTGGCTCCCTCATTTCTACACAGGTTCTGGCACTCCTGCGAGGGCCCCCAAAAGTCGTGACACCCTGGCACCCCAATATACACCATTGTCATGTAATTAGGATATGTTTTGTACAAAGTATGCCTTGTATGGTATCATTCTAAAAGTCTTGATCTGCTAGAAGACAGTAATATCTCGTTGGATTGTATGTTCCACCGGCGTATGTGAAGTTATGAAGTTTGGCTATGTATGTGTTACTGAAACATGTGAGGTTGAAAACACCCACAAGCAGCCTTTCAAGTAGAACAGTAAAAAGGCCAAACAATGTTAATGGCTTATTGAGGAAATGCACACAAGCAAGAAGGATTGCCCCAGGAACTGTGTATAGTACAAACCTCTCAGAGATAGCACTACACAATGGGAACTGTTTGACCCAGGTCACAGCAAAAGAGCTTTCCACTAAGTGGGAAGAAGATATAAAAGGGGAAAATGACATCATGATGGTACCTCACTCTCCCTACAACAACACACCTGGAAACATCTGAGGGGCAAGGACTGAACTGTGGGAAGTGATGGTCCTAGGCTAGAGGGATTTTTAGCCTGTGTATGAAAACCTGTTAAAGCCAAGGCAACTTATGCCTTAAGAATCTGCCAGCCTGTTTATCACTCAGGGTGAGAATTTGCTAATTCATATCCCACCTGTCTAGTGTGTTAAACTCAGTTTGCGGTTTTGTTTATTTACAAAGGTAATCTGCTTTGATCTGTTTGCTATCACTTATAATCACTTAAAATCTATCTTTTGTAGTTAATAAACTTATTTTTGTTTTGTCTAAAACCAGTATGTGGAAATTATAACTTGCGGTGGAAAGCTGTTGCATATCTCGTTCCACATTGAGGGAGGGGGTGAATTTTATGAGCTTACGCTGTACAGTTCCCTGTGCAGTGCAAGACGGTATAATTTTGGGTTTACACTCCAGAGGGGGGTGCGTGCCTTAGCAACTGGGAGGTGCCTTAGCTGAGCCTTCCCATGCAGAGCTGGTCTCAGCATCTGTGTGTAAAGCTGCAGCTGGGTGTGTCCCTATCTGTGTGCATGCTGGTGAAAGAGCAAGCTTGGAGAGCTTGGCAATTTATCACAGCACCACAGTGTGAAAGGGAGCCCAGGCTGGTGGGTGAGGCGGGCTCAGTGGTACCCCAGTTTCAGGTGGCACCTGGGGGGAACCTGTCACACCCGTGCATTAATCTGCCACTGAAACACTGGAGCACACATACTTACTTTTCTATTACTTCAATTGTTGCATACACAGATGCTGTTATTCTACCAAATTGTTTATATTTCTAATTCCATATCTTACTTGTATAGCTTTTTATGTCTGCTACATATTTTGTTAGGATATATTCTCATTCTGAAAAATTCACAGTTTTGTTCTACCAAAAATCAACGATTTTTAAACGTGAATTATTCTGTCACTCCTTTGCATTGGTCTGGGTGGGTGCATAATGGCAAAACTTAAGTGCCTTGTTTCCACTATGGATTTATAGAGGGATAGCTAATGCATGTTAGCTACACAGCAGTAAAAAAAATACACATTTTCTTAACAGTGAGGACACACACTATAATGCTGACTCAGAGATGTTTAATGCACCATTATTATTTGTGGCTTGACAGTTCTGATTATGTCGATAACTGCTGTTTTGCCATCAGAGGTATTTGCATCTGAATGTCTGCAGCCCCCCACTGGAGTGGTTCTCATGGAAAACTTTTAAAACATTTGTAAACTAAAGGAATGAATAAAGGCTTTCCCCCCTCAATTTCCTATATTCCTTTCCCCATTACTTACTAAGGGCTTGTCTACATGGTTACCCTGAAGGTCTGAAGTTAATAACCATAAGTTACAATGCCTTATCCCCTGTGTGGACGCTATCGTTCAGACGTAAAGTGTCTTTAGTTTAGACAACAACAGTCAGGGTAACCATAAAAGATAGCAGCAGTTCTTCCCCAAAACACTGTTAATCATCAGGCCCTTGACCTATCTTGAACATTTAAAAAAATTTGTATAGTCCAGGTGTAGCCCACGTTTGATTGTTCTCTAAGTCCAAAGAGAAGGAGGGAAGCAGTGGAGCACTCATCTTAACTTTCCTGAGAGTTACCCTCTGAAGGAACACCGTTACAGTATTTCACAGGTGTCAGTTTTGGCCTGACAAACTTTCAACACATGGTTTAAGGTTCAAATTTAAGGTGATCTCACTGCTTCTCTCTGCCCTGTGCTGGTCAGGACATATTTCATGATCAGGAGAATGAAGGTCTGACACTGTTGTGGTATATCCTGATGTGTTTATAGAGGATGTTGGCCTACCTGTACAGTGATCCCCACTATAAGTAATGTATAGAATTGGTGGCACTTTTTTCTATTCGAATTAACCAATTGATCCACATTTTTGGTGATGTAAACTATAAAGTGTCCTCTTTGATCTTAGCCTCTACCTGTACGCTAACCACACATGATGTAAACCTTATCTTTTACTAACTATGTGCCTCTAGGAAAATTTAATTTGCAAACACCACATTGTCTCTTATACTTTTCTTACATTTTGATGGTAATATTAATGAGTTCATCATTGCGATATTCACAAAGGTGCAAGGACACAGTCCTGTAGGCTGCAACAGAAACGTTTTCGGGTCTCTTAGAACATTGTGATGTTGTGTCTCAGCACATGTGCTGAGTGCAGGGCTAATCACCTGGCCCAGAAACATCCAGAAATAGGGTGTAGGATCACCTGACCCAGAAATAGGGTGTGGCAGCTATTAGACATATTCTATATATTTCACTCAGAAGCAGTATGGGATGTTTTCATTGTAGGTAAGCTGCCTGGCAGGCCACTCCATATTTATTCACCTGATAGCTGAGCCAATCAGTCCTCAACGGGGGAAATGTTATAAATACAACTTTAAGGCAGCCATGTGACATCAGTGGCTGATCAATGCAAGAGCAAGCATGTCTGCTCTGAGGGATGGTTTGGTGACAACACTGAAAAGTGTTTGAAAAGAAGGAGGATGCTGACTTCCTTATCAAGATCTGGAGAAGCCAGGTGCATCCACTACATATTATAGCACATTATAAGGTATGTCTATACTACAACTGGAAGCAAGCCTCTGAGCCTGGGTCCACAAACTGGTGGTAGCAGAGCTTGCACTAACGCACCAAAAATAGCTGTGTAGACATTATTTTGAGGTTGCAGATTAGGCTGGAGCTTGGGTTCTCAAGCCTGGTGGTGACTTGAGAACTCTACACCTAAGTGTCGGAGGGGTGGGCTTAGGACACACCCTCTCATCAGCATCTCCCATTGTCTAGCTTAAGTGGCTCCCACTAGAGTGCTGGCTTTTGTGAATCTAATCTTAGGCACCTAGCTCTCTCCATTCAGTGTATAGGGATCATAGATGCCTAACTCAGGATTTGTGAATTGCAAGTGTTGTTGCTGTGCTTTCTAGGCACCTAAAAGTTAGGTGTTGCAACGCTCAACATCTCAATGCCTACATGCCTTTGTGAATATAGCCCTTGGGCATTTTGCTTACTGCTAAAAAAGATTGGGGGGAAGTTGGTTTTTTTTTACCTCAGGATAACTCAGGTGCATGAGCTATTGTCTATTATAAGGTAAAAAAGCAGTGAGAACAAGGCGCTTTAGTGGTAACAGTGAGGGAAAGGCCAGAGAAAATGTCTCTGAAATAAGATCAGAGCACGATGCACTCACATGTGTACCAAAGCACAGAAGTGCAAATTTTGTATTGAAAACTTGTTGTTTAGTATGTATAACAGTGACCATGGGGGAAGTCTGTATAAGGAACAGTGGTAGATTTTCTGCATACTAGCTTATGTTTAATAAGTATTCCAAATACTCTTTACAATGCTTTACACTATTTTCTGTGTTTTAAATGTTTGTTTTGTATAGAAACTGTATGGCCTAATCTATACTAGAAAGAGACGAATAAAAAAATAACACCTTTGTGATGGATTTTACATACCATAGCCCTGCGGTTTAACACTGTAGAATTCTTTTTCCAAATTACAAAAGAACCTTTATTTGTGTCCATATTTAAAATAGAGTTTTCACAATGGTAGCCAATTGTGATAGTATGATAGTAGCTAATTCGGTTTAAACTAAATGGAAGGATTAACAGAAATAAAACTGTGACTAAGGTTTACGATTTCAAAAAGGCCAACTTTAATAAATTAAGGCAACTACTTAGGGAAGTGGATTGGGCTAACATACTTAGGGATCTAAAGGCAGATGACGCCTGGGATTATTTCAAGCTGAAGTTGCACGAGCTGTCCGAGGCCTGTATCCCGAGAAAGGGAAAACGGTTAGTAGGCAGGAGAATTAGACCTAGCTGGATGAGCGGGCGTCTCAAAGGGGCGATTAAGAAAAAACAGAAAGCGTACAAAGAATGGAAGAGGGGAGAGATCAGCAAGGAAACCTACCTTATTGAGGTCAGAGCATGTAGGGATGCAGTGAGAAAGGCCAAAAGCCGTGTAGAGTTGGACCTCGCGAGGGGAATTAAAACCAATAGTAAGAGGTTTTATAGCCATATAAATAGGAAGAAAACAAAGAAAGAGGAAGTGGGACCGCTGAAGAATGTAGATGGAGTGGAGATTAAGGATAATCTAGGCATGGCACAATATCTAAATGAATATTTTGCATCGGTCTTTAATAAGGCTAATGAAGGGCTTAGGAATAGAGGGAGCAGGACAGAGGGGAATAAAGGAGGGGCAATTGACATTACAGTATCAGAGGTGGAAGCCAAACTTGACCAGCTAAATGGGACTAAATCGGGCGGACCGGATGATCTTCATCCTAGAATATTGAAGGAACTGGCGCGAGAAATTGCAAGCCCCTTAGCGATAATTTTTAATGAATCTGTAAACTCGGGGGTGGTACCGTTGGACTGGAAAATAGCTAATGTGGTTCCTATTTTCAAGAAGGGGGGAAAAAGTGACCCGGGTAACTACAGGCCTGTTAGTTTAACTTCTGTAGTATGCAAGGTCTTGGAAAAAATTTTGAAGGAGAAAGTGGTTAAGGACCTTGAGGTGAATGGCAATTGGGACAAACTACAACATGGGTTCATGAAAGGCAGATCGTGCCAAACCAATCTGATCTCCTTCTTTGAGAAAGTAACAGACCTTCTAGATAAAGGAAATGCGGTGGATCTAATATACCTCGATTTTAGTAAAGCGTTTGATACTGTGCCGCATGAGGAATTATTGGTTAAATTAGAAAAGATGAGGATCGATATGAAAATCCAGAGGTGGATAAAGAACTGGTTAAAGGGGAGACTGCAGCGGGTAGTACTGAAAGGTGAACTGTCAGGTTGGAGGGAGGTCACCAGTGGGGTTCCTCAAGGTTCGGTTTTGGGTCCGATTTTATTTAATCTATTCATTACTGACCTCGGAACCGAATGTAGGAGTGGGCTGATAAAGTTTGCGGATGACACAAAGTTGGGAGATATTGCCAATTCGAAGAAGGATCGGGATATTCTGCAGGGAGACTTGGATGACCTTGTAAATTGGAGTAATAATAATAGGATGAGATTTAATAGTGAGAAGTGTAAGGTGATGCATTTAGGGATGACTAACAAGAATTTTAGTTATAAGCTGGGGACGCATCAGTTGGAAGTGACGGAGGAGGAGAAGGACCTCGGAGTCCTGGTTGATCGCAGGATGACTATGAGTCGGCAATGTGACGTGGCTGTGAAAAAAGCTAATGCGATCTTGGGATACGTTAGGCGAGGTATTTCTAGTAGGGACAAGGAGGTGCTGCTTTCGTTATACAAGGCACTGGTGAGACCTCATTTGGAGTACTGTGTGCAGTTCTGGTCTCCTATGTTTAAAAAGGATGAACTCAAACTAGAACGGGTACAGAGAAGGGCCACTAGGATGATCCGAGGAATGGAAAACCTTTCCTATGAAAGGAGACTCGAGGAGCTCGGTTTGTTTAGCCTAACCAAAAGAAGGCTGAGGGGGGATATGATTGCTCTCTTTAAATATATCAAAGGGATAAATACCAAGGAGGGAGAGGAATTATTTCAGCTCAGTACTAATGTGGACACGAGAACAAATGGATATAAACTGGCCGTGGGGAAGTTTAGGCTTGAAATTAGACGAAGGTTTCTAACTGTCAGAGGGGTGAAATTTTGGAACAGCCTTCCGAGGGAAACGGTGGGGGCGAAAGACCTCTCTGGCTTCAAGAGTAGGCTAGATAAGTTTATGGAGGGAATGGTTTGATGGGATAACGTGATTTTAGTCAGTTAGGCATTAACGAGCCATCACTGGTAAAATAAGGGTCCAGCTGTAGAATCTTGCTTGTATGCTCGGGGTTCTACTGATCGCCATATTTGGGGTCGGGAAGGAATTTTCCTCCAGGGTAGATTGGCAGAGGCCCTGGAGGTTTTTCGCCTTCCTCCGCAGCATAGGGCAGGGGTCGCAGGCTGGAGGATTCTCTGCGACTTAATTTAAAGACTTCAAGGGAAAGTGGGTGGGTCAGCTTTTGTGGCCTGCATCATGCGGGAGGTCAGACTAGATGACCATATTGGTCCCTTCTGACCTTAAAGTCTATGAGTCTATGAGTCTAGTTCCCCCCATCCATCACAAATAGCTGCCCCCTGGCCCAGAGGATGTGGAAAGGTAAAGACAGTGAGCACTTAGGATAGAGTGGAGAGTAAAGATAACCTAGGTCTGGTCCAATACTTAAATTAATACTTTGCCTCAGTTTTTAGTAAGGGTAATGAGGAACTTGGGGGCAGTGGCAGGGTTTGGGAACAATGATATGGAAATAGAAATTACCACAGCCAAGATGGAAGCCAAGCTCAAACAGCTTAATGGGACCAAATTGAAGGGTCCGGATAATCTCTGTTCAAGAATATTAAAGGAAAGGGCACATGAAATTGCAGGCACAATAGCAATGATTTTTAATGAATCTGTAAACTTCGGGGTCATACCCGATGACTGGAGAACTGTAAATATAGTATCTATAGTATCTATTTTTAAGAAAGAGAAAAAAAGTGATCTAGGAAACTACAGGCCCATTGGTTTGACCTCAGTTGTATGCAAGGTCTTAGAACAAATTTAGAAAGCAGGAATAATTAATGACATAGCGGTAACAGCAATTGGGATAAAATACAACATGTTTTTACAAAAGGTAAATCATGCCAGACCAACCTGATCTCTTTCTTTGAGACGATAACTGATTTTCTAGACAAAGGAAATGTAGTACACCTCTACCCCAATATAACGCTGTCCTCAGGAGCCAAAAAATCTTACCGCATTATAGGTGAAACCACGTTATATCGAACTTGCTTTGATCTGCCGGAGTGCGCAGCCCCACCCCCCGGAGCACTGCTTTACCATATTATATCCAAATTCGTGTTATATCCGGTCATGTTATATTGGGGTAGAGATGTAGATCTAATCTACCTGGATTTCAGTAAAGTTTTGATACAGTTCCACATGGGAAATTATTAGTTACATTGGAGAAGATGGGAATTAATATGAGAATTGAAAGGTGGGTAAGGAACTGGTTAAAGGGAAGACTACAATAGGTCATGCTGAAAGGTGTCAGGCTGGAAGGAAGTTACTAGTGAAGTTCATCAAGGATCAGTCTTGGGACCAGTCTTATTTAACATTTTCATTAATGACCTTGGCACAAAAAGGTGGGAGTGTGCTAATAAAATTTGCAGATGACACAAAGTTGGGAGATATTGCCAATATGGAGGAGGGCCAGAATATCATGCAAGAGGTTTTGGATGACCTGAAAAACTGGAGTAATAGAAATAGGATGAAATGTAATAGTGCAAAGTGCAAGGTCATGCACTTAGGGAATAAACAAAATTTTTGCTATTAGCTGCTGATGTATTAGTTCTAAGCAACAGAGGAATAGAAAGACCTGGGTGTCTTGGTCAATCACAGGATGATTATAAGCCACCATGTGATGTGGCTGTGAAAAAGCCTAACACAATCCTAGGATGCATCAAGTGAGGTATTTCCAGATGCCTCACTTGATACATACTAGGATTGGAGATAGGAAGTGTTATTACCATTATACAAGACACTGGTGAGACCTCATCTGGAATCTGTGTTCAGTTCTGGCCTCCCATGTTTAAGAAAGTTGACTTTAAACTAGAACAGGGGCAAAGAAAGACAACTAGGATGATCAGAGGAATAGAGAAACTACCTTACCAGAGGAGACTTAGGGTATGTCTACACTACGAGAGTAGTTCGATTTTACTTAAATCGAATATGTGGAATCGATATTACAAAGTCGAACGTGTGTGTCCACACTAAGGACAGTAATTCGACTTTGTGAGTCCACACTAACGGGGCAAGCGTCAACATTGGAAGCGGTGCACTGTGGGCAGCTATCCCACAGTTCCCGTTGCCCATTGGAATTCTGGGTCGAGCCCCCAATGCCTTCTGGGGAAAAAAATGTGTCGAGGGTGCTTTTGGGTAACTGTCGTCATCCAACCGTCACTCCCGCCCTCCCTCCCTGAAAGCGCCGGCGGGAAATCAATTCGCGCACTTTTCTGGTCAGTGACAGCGCGGACGCCACAGCACTGCGAGCATGGAGCCCGCTGCGACCATCGCTGCAGTTATGGCCGTTGTCAACACCTCGCACCTTATCATCCACCTTTCCCAGAGGCAGATGCTGAGAAATCGGGCGAGGAGGCTACGGCAGCGCGGTGAGGACCTGAAGTCTGAGAGTGGCACAGACTTGTCACAAAGCACGGGACCCCGCGCCGAGGACATCATGGTGGCAATGGGTCATGTTGATGTTGTGGAACGGCGATTCTGGGCCCGGGAAACAAGCACGGACTGGTGGGACCGCATAGTGCTGCAGGTCTGGGATGAATCACAGTGACTGCGAAACTTTCGCATGCGGAAGGGGACTTTCATGGAACTTTGTGAGTTGCTGTCCCCTGCCCTGAAGCGCAAGGACACCCGGATGCGAGCAGCCCTGAGTGTCCAGAAGCGAGTGGCCATAGCCCTCTGGAAGCTTGCAACGCCGGACAGCTACCGGTCAGTCGCGAACCACTTTGGCGTGGGCAAATCTACTGTGGGGGTTGTTGTCATGCAAGTAGCCAACGCAATCGTTGAGCTACTGCTCTCAAAGGTAGTGACCCTGGGAAACGTGGAGGTCATCATAGATGGCTTCGCCGCAATGGGATTCCCAAACTGCGGTGGGGCTATAGATGGAACTCACATCCCTATCCTGGGACCGGACTACCAGGCCAGCCAGTACATTAACAGAAAGGGCTACTTTTCAATGGTGCTGCAAGCACTGGTGGACCATAGGGGACGTTTTACAAACATCAACGTTGGATGGCCAGGCAAGGTTCATGACGCTCGTGTTTTCAGGAACTCTGGTCTGTTTAGACGGCTGCAGGAAGGTATTTACTTCCCGGACCACAAAATAACTCTTGGGGATGTGGAGATGCCTATAGTCATCCTCGGGGACCCAGCCTACCCGCTAATGCCCTGGCTCATGAAGCCCTATACTGGCGCCCTGGACACTGAAAAAGAACTCTTCAACTACCGGCTGAGCAAGTGCAGAATGGTGGTGGAGTGTGCTTTTGGACGTCTCAAGGGGAGATGGAGAACCTTACTGACTCGCTGTGATCTCAGCGAAACCAATATCCCCATTGTTATTGCAGCTTGCTGTGTGCTCCACAATCTGTGTGAGAGCAAGGGGGAGACCTTTATGGCGGGGTGGGAGGTTGAGGCAAATAGCCTGGCTGCTGATTACGCCCAGCCAGACAGCCGGGCGATTAGAAGAGCCCAGCGGGACGCGCTGTGCATCCGGGAGGCTTTGAAAGCTAGGTTCCTGAGTGAGCAGGGTAACCTGTGACTATTAAGTTTGTTTACAGAGAAGCTGAACCTGCCCCCGTTTCTTTACCCAGTAAATGTTCACTATCCTCTCCAGTTACATACCCCGTTCACCCCGTTCACCCCCTTCCAACACACGTTTAAAAATAAAATCACTTGAATTTTGTTAATGAACACCATTTTCTTTATTACTGTTTTCTCGGTAAAGTGTTGAACCTGGGACGCAGACTGTGGTGGGGAGCGGGTGTAGTGTAGTGATGCAAAGGACGCTTCTAAACTCCAGGAATGACAGGCTCCGCAGTGGTGGACTGGTTATTTCAACGGAGCCTGCCACCCCTCCTGTTCGGGACTCTGTGTGTGGGGGCTATGTGACTTTGTGGCAGGGGGAGGACGGTTACAGATCCCCTGCTGCGTGGCTCTGTGATCCAGGATAAGGACCGCTGCATAAGATCTCTAACCGCCCTCCCCCGCCACAAAGTCACATAGCCCCCCCCCCCCCCCCACAGAACATGAAAACCACCTCCCAGACTGACCAGGGTAACTAGTGACTGCAATGTGTGTGTGCCCTGCTGCTGAACCTGCCCCCGCCTCTGTACCCTGGTAAAGGTGACTGTCCTGTCCAATTACCAACTCCCTTCCCCCCCTTCAGACAGACTCTCCTCTAAAAGAACATGATGGAAACAGTAATTAACAGAAACGTATTTTTTATTAGCAACTACACATGAAACTGGGGGATGAAACTGGGACGGGGGCTTGGGTGAGGCGGAAAGTAAAGGACTTTTCAAATTTTGGGGAATGAGAGCCTTCTGGTACTTGAGCAGTCTGCAGGGGTGGAGTGAGAGTTTTCACGGACTCTGCCGCCCCTCCTTCTTGGGACTTTGGGTGAGGGGGGTATGGGACTTTGTGGCGGGGGAGGGCGGTTAGAGATAGACTGCAGCGGGGCTCTGTCCTCCTGCCTCCGGTCCTGCAGAACATCCACAAGGCGCCGGAGCATGTCCGTTTGCTCCCTCATTAGTCCAAGCAGCGTTTGAGTCGCCTGCTGGTCTTCCTGCCGCCACCTCTCCTCCCGTTCCATGTGTGATCGGTGCATTTGGGACAAGATCTCCCTCCACTGGGTCTGCTGGGCTGCCTGGGCTCGGGAGCAGCCCATAAGTTCCGAGAACATGTCCTCCCGTGTCCTCTTCTTCCTACGCCTAATCTGCGCTAGCCTCTGGGAGTGTGATGCCAGGCTAGGTCGGGAGACAGTCGCAGCTGTGGGATGGGAAAAAGGGAGTGAATTCCTCAGAAAGATAAATTTAGTTGTGAACAAAGAACATAGTCTTTCTCTGTGAACAAGACCATGCACAGCACCTATCACATGCGCACTCAGGACAAGGTCGAATTTTCGGCCTTCGCATTCAGTGCCTGGGGTCTTGCAGTGCAGATCAGAGAAGCGGGGCAGGACAGCGGAATTTGTGTAGCAGGCAGACATGGTAAGCCATAGACTTGTGGCTGCTTAAAACTTTAATAGTTGCACTGGCCTCCTTTCACGTTCAAAGCAATGCCAGTCCCTGCTGCCAGCAAGCCGGCAAGCATGAACTCTGCCCCTGTCCCACCCCCTCGCGGCTGTCCCAGGGAAAGATCCCTGTATGCTGCCCCTCTCCCGCCTCCACCGCGTGGCTGTAAACCGCCGGTTACAGTTCTGTAAAGGAACAGGCAAGCAGTCCCAATACTAACATTCCCCTACCTAATTCAAAGCAGGTCACCATGAGCGACATCACTCTGATGAGGATTTCAGAGACGGAGAAAGAAAGGATGCTTCGGGAAAGCATGCAAAGACCAGGGCCATATGCCACCATGCTCTGCAAGGCAATGATCCCGGAGTACTTGCTTGTCTCCTGGCGCGGAAACGTTTCGTACCACGGAGGACCCAATAAGGCCGCTCTCCCCAGGAACCTGATGCAAAGGCTTTCCAATTACCTCCAGGAGAGCTTCGTGGAGATGTCCCAGGAGGATTTCTGCTCTATCCCCGGACATATAGACCGGATTTTACTGTAGCTGCACTGGCAGGGACTAAACAGTAGAGCGCCTAGGGCAAAACAATCATGCTAAACCGGACATTGTTAGATTTTTTTTCAGTAGTTGCACTGCCAAGGACTGAAACGTGAAGCGTCTAGGGCAAACTAATCATGAAAAACCCATTGTTAATATTGTTAATATTCCTGTTCTGTTAAAAATAAATGTTTACATGTTTAAAACACTTACTGACTGATCCGTCCTCTGATTCTGTGTCCGGGTTAACGCCTGGGGATGGTTGGTAGGGGATCTCTGTAAGGGTGATGAAGAGATCCTGGCTGTCGGGGAAATCAGCGTTGTAAGCGCAGTCGACTGCCTCGTCCTCCTCATCTCCTTCCTCATCTTCTCCGTCCGCTAACATGTCAGAGGAAGCGGCCGTCGACAATATCCCATCCTCAGAGTCCACGGTCAGTGGTGGGGTAGTGGTGGCGGCCGCACCTAGGATGGAATGCAGTGCCTCGTAGAAACGGGATGTCTGGGGCTGGGATCCGGAGCGTCCGTTTGCCTCTTTGGTCTTCTGGTAGCCTTGTCTCAGCTCCTTGATTTTCACGCGGCACTGCGTTGCATCCCGGCTGTATCCTCTCTCTGCCATGGCTTTAGAGATCTTCTCGTAGATCTTTGCATTCCGTCTTTTTGATCGCAGCTCGGAAAGCACGGACTCATCGCCCCACACAGCGATCAGATCCATGACTTCCCGATCAGTCCATGCTGGGGCCCTCTTTCTATTCTGAGATTGCATGGCCATCTCTGCTGGAGAGCTCTGCATCGTTGCCAGTGCTGCTGAGCTCGCCACGATGTCCAAACAGGAAATGAGATTCAAACTGCCCAGACAGGAAAAGGAATTCAAATTTTCCCGGGGCTTTTCCTGTGTGGCTGGTCAGAACATCCGAGCTCGGACTGCTGTCCAGAGCGTCAACAGAGTGGTGCACTGTGGGATAGCTCCCGGAGCTATTACCGTCGATTTCCATCCACACCTAGCCTAATTCGACATGGCCATGTTGAATTTAGCGCTACTCCCCTCGTTGGGGAGGAGTACAGAAGTCGAATTTAAGAGACCTCTATGTCGAACTAAATAGCTTCGTGGTGTGGACGGGTGCAGAGTTAATTCGATGTAACGGTGCTAAATTCGACATAAACTCCTAGTGTAGACCAGGCCTTAAGGAAGCTTGGCTTGTTTAGCTTAACAAAATGATGGATATGGGGAGATATTGCTCTTTATCAATACATCAGAGGGATAAATACCAGGAAGGAAGAGGAGTTATTTAAGTTAAGGGCCAATGTTGGCCCAAGATCAACTGGATATAAACTGGCCATTAATAGGTTTAGGTTTGAAATTAGGCACAGGTTTCTAACCATCAGAGGAATGAAGTTCTGGAACAGCCTTCCAAGCAGAGTAGTAGGGGCAAAATACCTAACTTGTTTTAAGACTGAGCTTGATATGGAGGGAATGGTATGATGAGATTGCCTACAATGGCATATAGACCATCTGCAACTACTATTAGCAAATATCTCCAGTGGCTGGAGATGGGACACTAGATGGGGAGGGCTCTGAGTTACTACACAGAATTCTTTCCCAGATGTCTGGCTGGTGGGTCTTGCCAACATGCTTAGGGGCTAAATGATCACCATATCTGGGATCTGGAAGGAATTTCCCCCAGGGTCAGATTGACAAAGATCCTGGGTTTTTTTTACCTTCCTCTGCAGTAGGGGGCACGGGTCACTTGCTGGTTTGACCTAGAGTAAATGATGGATTCTCTGTAACTTGAAGTCTTTAAATTGTGATTTGAAGACTTCATTAACTCAGCCAGAGGTTATGGATGTATTACATGAGTGGGTGGGAGAGGTTCTGTGGCCTATGACATGCAGGAGATCAGACAAGATGATCATGATGGTCCCTTCTGACCTTGAAGTCTATGAGCAAGTTATGACTAAGCAGCAAAAGAGAATTCCTAGATATCAGTAACTGCTACCAGCAGCAAATTGTGCCGGCTCATAACAGCCCAGCTCACGTTATTCTTGGTCCTGCGGAGAAAGGGACTGGGATAGCCCTCATTGGAGGATAGTGCCAGGCAGGGTCCATGTGGACCACAGGTGGGCGGCTCAGTCATGGCACTGGGCTTGCGGTTCAGAGCTGTTCTAGGAAATGGGAAGGGGTGGGGATTATTGAAAATGAGATGTGACACAATCACAAATCCACACCCAGCAGCACTCTGCCCCCCTGTACAACCACACACCCAGCCCCCTGTACAATTATACACACAACACAGTCATACCCACAGCCCCCTCTGCACAGTCACACCTCATGTAAAATGTCCCCCAACCGCCTTGCACATACCTCTCCCCCTCCCCCCACTTCACAATCACACACACACAGAGCCCTACAATATCATCCCAACTTCCCTGAAAAATCACATATACACCTCAGGCCAAATCATCCCACAACACATACACTGCAACTGCTTTGCATAATTACACTGCAAAAAAACACACTGAAAAAAAAATCACTCACAACTATAGAGTGCACTTCTAGTTTGCACACATATGCAAAATCTGTCACAAACACAAATTTGATTTGCGAGTGAAGTCTTTAAAACTGCCTTAAAATGAATCCACAACTAAATGAGACTGATCAGGTCTGGATAATTGAAAAGAAAAAAGTGAAAGTCTGATAAGTTCCTATCAGATGTCTCTGCTTTGCTTCAAGAATGAAATAGTTACGGTGAGAGGGGAGAAATCATTGACTTTTCCAGTTTGGCCTATTTGACCTAAACTCAGTTAGAAAGATCTGGTTTTACTCATTAAATGTGTACAGATTATGAGGTACCTACTAATCTAGTTTCCTCTTTTAATATTAGGCATTCTGCTTTAGCCCATCACCAGTGTGACTCTGTCATCCAAGCATCCTTACATATGAACTGCCTGTGACTAAGATAAAAGCAGAGAGATCAGAGAGAGGAGATTGTTAGGATCTGCAACTTCTCAAAGGTCAGGCCTACAAAAGCATTTTTCTTAAAAATCTTCCACTGTTGCAGTAGGACATTGCAGCTCCACCAGTAGTAGCAAAGGTGAAAGCTCTACTGCAGAGCAATCCCCGCTGTTTTAACCCTTGGATTATCTAACTCTGCTTGTCATAGGGATCCTGAAAAAACTGCCCCACATGGTGACATTCACATTCATATCACAAACATCGACAGCCCTGTTGGTTAAACTTCACATAAACACTTCAAGCGAACATTCTAATCCTGTTGAAGTCAGTGGGAGTTTTGCCATTGACTTCAATGGACCAGGATTTCATCTTTTTTTTTTTTCAGTTTCAGGTTGATTTAGCCTATGTTAGTTGATCTGAGTTACAGTAGCATTGGTAGGGTACTGGACTGTCACTCAGGAGAGCTGGGTTCTATTTCCTGGTCTGCTATGTGATCTTGGGCAAGTCACTTCACTTCTTTGTGCTTCTCTTTCCTGTCTCACCTTTCTTCTATCTTATCTCTTTAGTTTGTAAGCTCTTCAGGGCACAGACTGTCTCTCACCACATGTAAGTGCAGCACCTAGCACAATGGGGTCCCAATTTTGGTTAGGGCCTCCAGGCAAATAAGAAATAATAACAACAGTAGAGCTTAAAGAGGCACTATCATCTTAAAAGTCCATGATTAAGATTTTCAGAAATGACTAGTGATTTTTGTGCCCAACTTGAGACACCTTCAAGGATCCTGATTTGTTGAAAATGCTACGCAGAAGTATAAGCTTCCTAACACTGTCTCACAAATATTCCTCAACTCTGATCTGAAGAGATCTCCTCCAGGAATTAGTAGATATTTCAGGCTCTATCCTCCAAATCAAGCCTCAGTCTCTGTCAATACATTTACCAGTTATTGCCAAATTATGTTTTACTCGGTACAAATTATGTTGTTCATTCTGAACTGGACTGAGACCACCAATTGTTTTTACACAGTCTGTCAAACAGAAATTAGATGGTCAGGATTTTGGCCACTAAGGGACCTGAACTAGAATTGAAACTGATGGCCTGAAGGTGAGAGCATCTACATACTATATTTGCACTTTCCCCATAGGGTTATATGCCTTCCTCTGAAGCCACTGACAGGAGATAGGATACTGAATTAGAAGGGACATTGGTCTGATCTGGTACAGCAGATCCATCTTTCCAGGTATTTTTATGTCCCCAATATCCATAGTATCTGAGCGCTGCAACAACATTCATGGATTTATCCTCAAAGAACTCCTGTGAGGTAGAGAAGTATTGTCCATTTTTACAGAGAGGGAACTGAAGCACAGAATGTTTAAATAACTTGCCCAAAGTCACAGGAAAATTCTGTGGTAACACTGGAACTTGAACCAATCCTTCCTCTGTTTTCCTATGTCCTTACTGTGGAAGAGAGAATCTGTGTCACAGAAGCACACTCATATAGAGCAGGGAATTCCAAATCTTTATTGATACAATATCCAGGTGTAGGAGATAACCATTGTTATAGCTGGAAACACAGACATATGTTTTATGTCCTTTTTCTTCTTGGAAAGTAAAACCATTAAGGAATTGCTCATTAAGGCTGAGCAGTTCTGTCAGTTACCTTTTCCTTTCTAGATTTAAACTGGATTGTTGACAACAATTTAAAATATTGTTCTAGAAATGCTACTGCCATTGTAAAATTTGGTTTCTGGGTTTTGCTGTTGTATGTTCTTTTGTGCCAAACATCAGCAAGAAAGTAAACACAAAACATTAATCTTACCAGCACTTACCCATGACCCTAGCTGCAAGTTGTTTGCTGTTATGAATGACTCTTAAAAACTGAATGAAGCTCGCTTTAAGCTTTTTGTAGTCACCACAATTAATTCTAACAGTTACCAAATGAAAATAAATGAAAAACCATGCACAAAAATCTCATTACAAATGATTCTGTTTTTCATTATAAATGCTTTTTGTCAGCAGACTCTGACTTAGCAGCCTCTGGATAATAATTCAGTCAGAATTAGAGATCAGAGAAATGACGCATACCAAGGAGGGAGAGTTCAAGTACAGCTGCCTTAATTACAACCTACCAATAAACCCAAGCAAGCGACCATGCTGCCTGATGCTGAGTGTTCCATTGAGAGCTGTGCATGTTCATCACCTATCAAGATTAAGCACCTGCTTTAGTATCCTAATGTGATCATTTTTGTATTAGTGATGGTGACTGTATCATTGACAAGGGTGATGAGAGAGATAGGGTATAGGAAACAGCTCTGATATAGCTGTAGAGTAAGGAGGAATGTGGCAGTGGCATTGTACACTGTGCAGAAATTAAATTGTAATGTGGCCTTGACTTATTTGTGAGCTAACTAAAAACATTAATTCCTTTGTAAGAGGTAGCCATTTTTTTTGTTTCCCTTGTAAAGGGGGAAAAAGTCTGCTCTAATTATGGAGTATGTACAGATACAGCTAAATCAGGTAGTCAGGGCCGGATTAACGCAGGGACTTTAGGGGCTGCAGTCCAGGGCCCTGGCCTAAGGGGGCCCTGGTGCAGCAGGGCTCAGGCAGGCTGCCTGCATGCCGTGGCCCCACGCCACTCACGGAAGCAGCCAGCTGCTGTTATGTCTCTGCAGCCCCTGGCAGGCAGCGACTGGCAAGGCGGCTCCACATGCTGCCCCTGCCCCCAGAGCTCTCATTGGCCGGTTCCCAGCCAATGGGAGCTGTGGGGGCGGCACTTGCGGGCAGTGCATGGCGACACACTGTCCCCCTCCCCTCAGGGGTGCGCAAAGACGTGTCAGCAGCCGGCTGCTTCCGGGAGTGGTGTGGCGTTATGGCAGGCAGGCAGGCAGTCTGCCTGAGCCCTGCTGCACCGCCGGCCAGGAGCTGCCTGTGGTAAGTGCCTCCCGGTTGGACCTGACACCTCACACCCCCTCCTGCACCCCAACCCCCTGCCCCAGGTCAGAATTCTCTCCTGCACCCAAACTCCCTCCCAGAACCCGCACCCCTCTCCTGCATCCCAACACTCTGCCCCAGCCTGGAGCCCCCTCCTGCACCCAAATTCCCTCCCAGAAATAAACTAATATAACAGCTGTTCTAAGGTAAGAAGTAGACTATTTTGAATTAACTTAACTATATTCTACATGTTTTAAGACCACCGAATGGCTTTATGTTAATTAAAATGCAAGTTTAGTATAGCATTAATAGCCTCGATGCCATAATTGTGATAATTTTGTTTTAAATTAGGAAAAAGACTTGTATACAGGGGCCCCACAAAATCTAATAGCCACGGGCCCAGAGGAGAGTTCATCCAGCCTGCAGGTGGTGTTACGATGGTAGATATGAATACAAATGTTCAGTAGGGGGACAGTTAGCTAGTGGTCAACACTGAAGATTTCCCATTCATGAAGAATTTTGGTCACATGACTGATGCACACCATGCTAAAATGCAACTTCTTGTAGAGCCTGATACTAAGAGTCATTGAGCACTTCTCACAGTTGGGTCCTTAAACATTAACCAGTACGTAGAGACATTATTTCATTCACACTTTCCCTGCATGGTAGAGATGTATTTTAAAAACAAGCAAATAAGGAAAAAGAATGATAAGGAAGGGCAAATAAAGTCAAAGGAACACATTAAAAAGCATGCTTTTTATGTTTTGACAAAGCATTCCACAGTTATCAGACTAAAGATGGTTGAACAATGGCAAATAAAATTGTGTAAAACATCTTGAAAAATTCTTGGTTTTTTGTTGAATTTTTGAAAAATTTTGACTAGCAGTAACTGGAAGTGATAACAGAGGGCTAGATCATGTCCTGTAGCAATAAAGCCTTGGTAGGAGCTAAGGGGAAAAACATCTCCTTTTATGGAGATCGCCCCAGTGGAATCAGCCACTAGGCCTGACCCCAAACTTGGAAGATCCCCAGGGATCTGTACAGATCCCATGGCAACAGTGGGGTGCCAGGGCATTCTTCGCAGAGACCCTATTCAGTGAGGATGTGGGAAGTCACTATTACTGCCTATGCTTCCCTACCAGCTGTATGACCCCCCCACACACCCTGGCAATATAATTCCAGCACAGGGCTGTATCTTAGATCCTGAGGCTCCTAGTGACAGAATCATTTACCTTGGTCAGAGATAAGGTGTTGTGTTGTGAAGTAATATGCATTGCTTTATACCTGATAAGAAAAATGGACAAGATCATCAGCTGGTGTAAGCTGGCATATTCCATTGAAGTCAATAGAATTACATTGATTGACACCAGCCCAGGGTCCTGCCTAGTGTGAGCCATAATTACAATGCTGCCACATAGAAACCTTAACTGTTTTTTAAAATATTTTTTTGGCTGTTGGAATTTAAATATTGCATACACCAACATGTTGTAAATTCAGGGCCAGATTCTACCATCCTTCCTTACAGTGAGTAGTACCTTACTCTTTGAATAGTCCTTTTGATTTTAATTGGGGTAATCACAGAGTAAGGCACTACTCAATGTGAGTAAGGGTGGGAGAAGATGGTCCTCAGTGGATGTAATCTTGCAGTCCACTCAGAACTCCCAGTGAAATCAAAGGGAGTTTGGATTGAAAAAGGCAGACAGGATCTGGCCCTGTACATGTGTAACAGAATCTTTAGCCATCAGCCAGGGCCGGCTCCAGGCACCAGCTTGGCAAGCAGGTGCTTGGGGCGGCCACTCCGGAGAGGGGCGGCAGGTCCAGCTATTCGGCGGCAATTCGGCGGACGGTCCCTCACTCCCGCTCGGAGCGAAGGACCTTCCGCCGAATTGCCGCCGCAGATTGCGATCGCGGCTTTTTTTTTTTTTTTTTTTTTTTGGGCTGCTTGGGGCGGCCAAAATCCTGGAGCTGGCCCTGCCATCAGCACCACAAGATGGCTGCTCAGATTAATAGCTGTTGCATCTTTCCCTCAATTGCAGAGTAGTTGTACAATGAGAAGCAGCAAAGCATTATTACAGCAAATTAAAGTTTCAACAACATTATTTTTAAGGTATTACTGTAAAAAAAATTCATTAAATGGAAAAAGAACAAGAGCTTATTTCACTACATGTACCACAAACAATTTCCGGAGTAAAAATCTGCATAAGCTGTCAAAAAAGTAGCTACTCTTACCTCATCATACAAAGTATGTGGTAAAACTGAATCATTTATTCTGTGCTGAGCAGCTCAGCCGGCGGTTCGCAAGGAAAATTTTTGATCTCTGGAAATAAGAATGAAAGCAAGTGTTTCTGCTGGTGAAGGGAATTTATCATCAACTTTAATATTATCTTTCATTTTACTCTTTGATGTGTTTATTTTGGTTTAAGGCTTACTGACAGTTGAGGTTAAAATGTTTTACAATCTGATGACAAATCTAATAAAGATGATCTCATGAAATAGTTGATATTCACTGATGTATTGAAAAGATCCACAGATAACACATGTGGAGTTTGGCTTGTTTTGAATTTAGTCAATTTGATCCTGGTGTTAATAAAGCTCAGTTTCTATTTTCTGCTAGTATGCACAATGTTTAATTGCAAGCAGAGTAAAATATATATTTTGTCAGTAAATTAAAAGCAGGAGTTATCTTTTTTGAAACTTTTAACATTCAGTCATTTGGAGTGATGGCACATCCTTTCTATGTCACAGAACATTTATATTGCACATTTTTGGTATGAAGGGAGAGCTTGGTGTACACTAGCATGATTGATTTGTTAGAATTGTTTCAAAGGATCATTCAGAGGATTTTCACATTTTGCTCAGAGGTGAGTCTGACATATTGAAAACATTTCATGCACCAGTAAAAGAAGGGAATGGTGCGTTCAGCTATTTGCAAGCAGTGCACACAGCATCAAATGGCCCAACATGCAGTAAAGTGGTCAAAAACTTTTTGGACATGTGCTTTATTACATCAGTGTCATGGCACATTGCTTGATGTCAGTAAAAAAGAAAATCAACACATGAAACTGTGAGTGCCTTGTTTGAGTCAGAATTGTTTGTGTAACCCTTCCTTTGCAATTTCCATAGCTTTTAATGTTTGCATTTTTATGGATGCATTCAATGATACATCTTCTCTTGAACTGCTATTAGCAAACTTAACTGAAACTGAACTGAGTTTTTGCTTTGGAATAAATACTTAATATCCTATGTCATATTTAATAGGAATTTATGTTTCACTATTGTCTATTTTACTTTTCCATGTCCCTATTTTGCATCTTTATTCCTTATATGAATTACATTCATTTGTGTTGGCAGGGCCTGCCCAAAAGTCTGTGTACCACTAGAGTAGTACAAAAGTCCAATTGATGTCTAATAGAAGTTGTGTCGAAGTGTCTATTACATTTCTGAGTAAAGACTTCAGGATTTGGACCATAGTTACAGCTGAAATTTTTTTCCATTTTAAGTCCCTGTTTTCAGCTGAATGTAACTTTCTCATTCCTCCTCTATCCCCATTGCGGTTGAACTTTTCATTGCTTGGTTCTAGCCCAAAAGTGATTAATTTCCATTTCTTCTCCTTTGTCTTCTTTATTTGAGGAAATTCTATTCAAGTAATTTTCAGCTAAGAAGAACATGCTTCCCCTTTTATTAAATTCTAATCATGCTTTTTTTTAGTCACAACTACAGCAAACCAGGCTGAAGTTTGAAAGTCGAGATGCCCATGCTAAGTGTGGGTGGGCAGGGGAATAAAAATAAGTTACATGTGACTGAAAATCCTTTCTGGGCATGCTTACTGGCAGGGCTGGCTCCAGGCACCAGCTTAGCAAGCAGGTGCTTGGGGCAGCCAATTCAAAGGGGCAGCACTCCGTCCGGTATCGGGGCGGCACATCCGGGTCTTCGGCGGAAATTCGGCGGCGGGTCCGTCATTCCCTCTCTTCCTCTTTGAACTGTCGCTGAATTGCCGCTGAAGAGGAAGAGAGGGAGGACCCGCCGCCGAACTGCCGCAGAAGAAGCGGCGCGGTTGAGCTGCCGCCAAAGTGCCGCCGATCGGCTTTTTTTTGTTGTTGTTGCTTGGGGCAGCAGAAAAGCTGGAGCCGGCCCTGCTTACTGGGCATCTGTGAGGACTTCTATGCAGAGTCCAATGAAGCCCCTCCTCACTGAGACCACACGTTTTCTTTCTGCTCAGCCTGACAGGTCCAAGACTGCTGCTCTTAGGATGCGGTGGGGAAATGTCTGCATGAAGAAGATTGTAAATGCCTCATTAAAACCACACAACGAAATCCTCAAAAAAAAGTAACCTAGCCTTATCAGGGAGAGGAGAAAAAAATACAAGAGCTGAATGCAATATTAATAAAACACTGAGGGTACAGTCAACATTTTAAAAGGTCAGTAAATGCAAGCGATAATATTCCTACATCTCTGTTTTAACTCAGCCTCATTGCAAACGCTGTATATTTTATTATATAAATGTAACAACATCAATAAACAAATATATCAGGTTACTCATTTTACAAGGAAAACTGAAACAAAATGCATGACAACATTAATAGTGTGGTAGGAACATTCACTTTTCCATTTCCTTTTTCAATTTCAACTGTTCCATCTTAATGTTGTATTGCTGTAGTTTTTTGCAGTTATTTATTCACTTCAGTTATAGGTTTTATGAAATATTTACTGGATATTTGTACTTTGTAGCAGTTCCCTATCATAGCAATATTGTTTTTTTCCTACACTTTCACTCTCTCCTAGACTATTTGGAGCTTTCTTCCCACCACCAGATTTCCAGATTCCCCAGCTGTCCTTTCAGCAGCATTTTGTGGCCCAGCAGACAATTCCAGCTTTCACAGAAACTTAATTTGATGCTCATGGCCATCAGCCCTATTGAAGACAATGGGTCTCATTATGTTCATAGACATAAGCACCTCCATAAGAGTTTGCAGGACTGGGACCTAAATTTGGAATATTGTACAGCTCCTAATTTTGTTTGCACACAAGAAAGCAAGTTTAATATGTCTGAAAGGACCAGAAACTTATGAAAAGGAAGGTGGTTTTCTGAGGAGAGGAGATAATTAAAAATGGTCTCATATTCACTCTTAATATCTTATGGGGACTATGCAAATCTTTCAGCTGTGATTAGCTATTTTATTCTCTCTGCTAGGATTGGCTCCAGTAGTCAGAATGTTGAGGTTTTCGTTCCATTTGGCTGAATAAAATGAAAGAAACAAGGCTGTCAAACTACTGAAAGGGAAAATGCTTTAAAGATACTTTTAAACCCATTTGGCTTATTTCCATGCTTCAGGCCTGATGCAACTCCTGTTGAAGTCAATGGAGTTTTGTCACTGACTTCAGTGACAGTATAATTGTGCCCTTCCTCATATACCTCTGCCCCACCATCTCATCATTCTTCATTCATTGTAGGCCAGGAAGGCTTTTGTTCAACAATATATATTCGGTTTTCCATCGGGAGAATCCCAGCCACTCCATTCCAGTTTAGTTTTGAAACAAAATCTAACCAGATTAATAGAAATATAGGGCTAGAATGGACCTTGAGAGGTTATGTAGTCCACCTCCCTCACTGAGGCCAGATTAAGTATACCAGGACCATTTCTGATTGGTGTTTGTCTCACCTGCATTTAAAAAACTCCAGTAATGGGCATTCCACAACCTCTCTAAGTAACCTGTTCCAGTGCCTAACTATCATTATAGTTAGAAAGTTTTCCCTACTATCTAAATATATTACCATTTGTCTGGGTAGAAGAACCTTGCAGAAGGAAAAGAAGTGTGAAAGGGAGAACAGAGAGAGAGAGAGAGAGAGAGAGAGAGAGAGAGAGGACAGTTAGGAGGAATAGAAAGGGAGATGAAAGGGAGAAGGGCTAAAATAAACAATCTTTCATCCCTTTCAAAGCTCAGTTTTTTATTGCAAGATTTTTCCTTCTTTTTAATTTACAATATTAATATTGGATCTGATGAAAATGGAAGAAATTTTCTTGAAAAAAAATTATTTCAAATTTCAAAGTTTCAAAATTTTGGGGCTAGAGTAAAAGCTGCCCACAAAACAACAACAAAAAGTGGGAAAGATTTTTGAAAAAAAAAATCCATCAAAAGTTTTGCACTTAACTTTAAACATGTGCTTTTGTCCCATTGACCTGCACGTTTCCCAGGGTCACTACCTTTGAGAGCAGTACCTTGACGATTGCGTTGGCTACTTGCATCACAGCAACCCCCACGGTAGATTTGCCCATGCCAAAGTGGTTCGCGACTGACCGGTAGCTGTCTGGCGTTGCAAGCTTCCAGAGGGCTATGGCTACTCGCTTCTGGACAGTCAGGGCTGCTCGCATCCGGGTGTCCTTGCGCTTCAGGGCAGGGGACAGCAACTCACAAGTTCAAGGAAAGTTCCCTTACGCATGCGAAAGTTTCGCAGCCACTGTAATTCATCCCAGACCTGCAGCACTATGCAGTCCCACCAGTCTGTGCTTGTTTCCCGGGCCCAGAATCGCCGTTCCACAGCATCAACATGACCCATTGCCACCATGATGTCCACGGCGCGGGGTCCCGTGCTTTGCGAGAGGTCTGTGCCACTCTCAGACTTAATGTCCTCACCGCGCTGCTGTAGCCTCCTCGCCCGATTTCTCAGCATCTGCCTCTGAAAAAGGTGGATGATAAGGTGCGAGGTGTTGACAACGACCATAACTGCAGCGATGGTCGCAGCGGGCTCCATGCTCGCAGTGCTGTGGCGTCCGCGCTGTCACTCACCAGAAAAGTGAGCGAACTGATTGCCCGCTGGTGCTTTCAGGGAGGGAGGGCGGGAGTGACGGTTGAATGACGACAGTTACCCAAAACCACCCTCGACACATTTTTTTCCCCAGCAGGCATTCGGGGCTCGACCCAGAATTCCAATGGGTAGCGGGAACTGTGGGATAGCTGCCCACAGTGCACCGCTTCCAATGTCGACGCTTGCCCCGTTAGTGTGGACTCACAAAGTCGAATTACTGTTCTTAGTGTAGATACACACGTTTTCGACTTTGTAATATTGGTTCCACTAATTCGATTTAACTAAAATCGAACTACTCTCGTAGTGTAGACATACCCTGAGACTTAAAAGTGTGCTTGAAATTAAGTGCTTTGCTGAACTGGGCTCTACATCGGGTCAAGAATTCAACACAAGAATAACATCAGACCAGGTGAATAGAGGTAGGAAGCACTTTAACTTATTTGCCTATTTACATTTAGTGATAACTTCAAAATTAATAAAGAGCACTGAAAAGCAGTGGTTCAATTATGGAACAGGTGACTGGTCACTGCAAGTCATTATAATCAAATCACTGTTGAGTGGCTCTGTTAAATGAATTGATAGGCCATGTGATTTAGGAGGCTAAGTTCCCTAAGTTATAGTTTCATAAGCTATTTAGGCATTTAGGACCCTATGTCCCATTAACTTTAAATGATAGTTAGGCCCCAAAGCAATTTAAACGAACAGTAAAATTTTCTAAATTGCCTATTTCGGGCAGGTGTTCATGGCACGGAACTCACCACCACAGTAGGCACAGAGCAGTACTCTTTTTGACAATTTCAGCAAGGAGAACAAGAACTGAATGAACATGGAGACTGACTTACTCTCCCATTCCTAGAATCACCATTCCAGGTCCGGGTTAAGGCACATTTAACCCTGACCTGGGGTTGATTAAGTGCTGAGCACCCAGAAATTCCACTGAAGTCAGTGGAAGCTGCAAGTGGTCAGCATCTTTGAAAGTCAAGCCAATTGGTGGTCCAAGTGAGGTGGAATCTTGCACTGCTGATGCCAGTGGTATATCTTTTCTGTGGACAAATACGGGACTTCAGTCTCCTAGGGTGGCAATTAATCACTTTTCATTAACAATATATGAATCAAAACCAAAACCACTGGTAATTTTCAAGGAAAGACCATGGCCAAAATTTTCAAAAACAGGACCCTAAAGTTAAGCATCTAATAAGTGCATGATTTTCCAATGTGCTGAACACCTAATAGCTCCCATTGAGGTTCCATTCAGTTGTTGGGTGAGTGTTCAGCTCTTTTGAAAATAAGACCACTTGTACTGAGCACAAATCATGCGACTACTCATTTGCTTAAGTGCTTTGCTAAACTGGGTTGGCATGCTCATCACCTTGCAGGAGTGAGTCCATATTTAGGTGCCTATTAAGTATTATTTGTATAGCAACAATACCTAGAAGCCTCAGTCACGAATCAGGACCCCACTGTACAAGGCACTGTACAAACACAGAACAAAAAGGTGTCCCTGTATTTGGGCTCCTCTTTCCGAAAATCTTGGCTAGTATTACCAATGAGATTTGTAATGAATACAAATTGAGTTTCCAAAATATTCTGCCCATGAAAAATTGAGGTTGCAGACACATTTTATTTTCATTGGAAGTGATCACAGATTTGTAAGTGAACAATGCTTAGTGTGTGTTCATCTGGCTAGCCGGCACCACTTGCCTTGTAAGATATTATGTGTCCTATCACAGAAGTAGGTTGGGTTCTGCTGTGGGCAAATCCTGCAGATAATCCTCCCTGCCTTCCACAGCTGCTGTTTTGAGGGAAATGAAAACATTTTGTGGATTCCATGAATTACAACGATATAATCAAACAACCACAAAAAGCATTAAAAATTAAATGCAGCTCTACCTTGAGTTTCATTTTCTTTTCAGAAGGTCCCCGTAGTATTGTCTGCATTGGTATTAACCAACCGCAAATAACTTTATCGAGCTATTACAAGCTGCATTTCTCTGTCTGACAATGATGACCCAGCTGCATCGTCTAAAGATATCAGTTAAAAAGTAAAAACAGGCTATTACAAATGACCCAGTGAATACTCTTTTCCTGTTACAAATTCTGCATTAAAACTAAGTAATTACTTGGCTGCAGTGATACTTTGTCCCTGGAACAATAAGCTTGCAGACATTTAGCAACAGCAGATTACAATAATGTTTTCATATGGGTTTGATATTGGATGTTGTTAAAATAAATCACTGAGTCTAGACTGTAATTTAATGACAATTACTATAAACTGTTTCATGTGTTTTGCTTCAAATAAAGGTGAATGCATTAGATTGTCCTCAAAGGGAAGGAGGTTAATTCTGATTCCTCTCATTGTAACTGTAAGAACTGATTTGAAAGAAAAGTATAAACAGGATAATTTTTAGAACCATACAAAACCTCCCTTAATATACTAGTACTTTACACTCATCAGGATGTCAAAGTGCTTTGTAAACTGTTAATTAATTACCCCATCACTGCTGTGAGTTGGTCAATATTATTATATCCATTTCACAAATGGGTAAACTGAGGAGAAAGCATTTACCCAACATCACACAGCAAGTCAGTTGCACAGCTGGAAATGGAACCCAATGGGCAGATGCTCAGCTAGTGTAAATTGTCACTGATGTCAATGGAGCTATGGCAATTTATACCAACTGATATTCTGACTGTTCCCAGCAGTCCTGAGTCCCAGCCCCCTGTTTGAATAATTAGGCAAAATAAATTCTTTGAGTTTCTATGGAAACCTTCACTTTATGACTGACTTGCCAAGATTTTTTTCCACAGAAGAACAGAAAGTTGCCATTTTAAAGTTAATATTTCCAGATTTGACAAGTATTTTCCTTGTTTATTAGTAGTTAGAATACAATGTCAGAATCTATGAAACCCTTCACCGTAGGCTCATTCAAAAAGGACCAAGCTAATTATGTGTAGGAAACATATGATTGCACCTACAAAGAATTCAACATAGTATTATGCTAAGTAAACAAAGACCAAGCTCTCAAAAGTGAAAGAATACATTTCAATTCTCAATAAAGTTCTGATTTCCTTTCATTCCTCAGCCAGTGCAAAAATCTTCCCAACCCCCATGCAACTGGTGTCTGGCTCTCCCATTGTGGCTTACCTCTCACTGCAGAGCCCTCCCAGGTGGATGAACCTGTTTCAAAATCAAAAACCTAGACAGCTTCTGAGATTTTATCACACACCTTCATGAACACTGATTTCCCATTCTTATGCCCCCCAAACCCGCTCTCTTAAGCCTCCTTGTAAATTCAGGCCCCTCCTGGCTGTAGCTTTATGATGGGCAATGAATGACATGGCAACACCATAACATAAAATGGATTTATAGAAACCACCAGGCATTAACAAACTACTAGTTCCGAAAAGCTTATCTTTCTTTTCAAAGATATCATCTATTGCTCATTCCCTCAGGAAGGTCAATGTACATCAGAGATGAAAATGAATGTCCACATATGAATTACCAATCAGAAGAAAGAAAAAGCAGGATGCCAATTTCTAATGGTCTTGTATAATAAATCAGAGTAAAAATAGTAACATCACTGGCAGAGACCATGAGATTTGCAAATAAATCTAATATACGTTCCATGATAGTGACTGACTGCTCAGAATCAGCATCTACATCAGCATGGGAACTTTCTGCCTCTCCCTGGAAAATCTCTTCTTCCCACCCCTCATTGATCAAACAGAGCACAACATTGGACCAAACCTTTTAACTGTACATTATCATCCATCTATCTACATTAGGGTTTTGTACTGCTGCCCAATCACCATAGAATCTGAGCGCCTTCCATGTAAAATCTATAGCAATAGTGAAGTTCCTAGTAGACTTCACATAGTCTCTCGCACTTCTCCCTTTTTGGGATCAAAACTCTGCTGGGGGAGGGTTTGGGATTTTGACTTTTAATATTTTATTAATTTACTTTAGTGCATGTATGCTTAGGGTGGTTGATTTGTTTCTGGATACCTTTTTGTGGGGTTGGTTGCATAGGCGCCATCTTTGAGAGTTGCCGGGGGGTGCTCGACCCCCCACTCCGCATGAGGCCCCGCCCCCGCTCCACTCCACTCCTTCCTCCAAGCCCCCACCCCGTCACTCCTCTTCCCACCCCCATTCTGTCCCCGCCCTCCCCACTCCCCCAAGCACACCCTTCCCTGGCTCCTCCCCTCTCCCCCAGCACCTCCTGAATGCTGCTAAACAGCTGATTGCAGTGGGAGGGAGTTGCTGGAGGCTAGGGGGAGGAGCTGGCTGCTGGTGGGTGCTGATCACCCACTAGTTTTTTTCTGTGGGTGCTCCCACCCCTAAGCACCCACGATGTCAGCGTCTATGGTTCGTTGAGGTTTTTTGAATAGAAGGGGGTATCCATGTTGTGAGTGTCATTCTTATGATATGCAGTATAGTTGGGGCCATGTTGGTCCCAGGATATTAGAAAGACAAGGTGAGTGAGGTAATATCTTTTACCTGATAAGAAGAGCTCTGTGTGGCTTGTCTCTCTCACCAACAGAAGTTGTTCAATAAAAGATACTATCTCACCCACCTTGTCATTCTTATGATAGAACTGCTTTTTCAAAGCAGAAGGTTTTGTTGTATTTCTTAAAGATGGTCAAATATTGGATTCGACTAAAGAAGTTTATAGGAAACATTCATCATTTACACGTAGGTATAATGGACAAGATCCTCTGCTGGTATAAATCAGCATTGCTCTATTGACTTTAATGATCTGCACCAACTCTTTGTTCCCACAGAAACTGCTGTTACATTAGGAAAGATATCATTGTGTAATGGTTATACCATGACTCCTGGATTCTATTCCTAGCTCTTCCATTGACTTACTCTGTTTTTCATGATTCAACCTATCTGATACCAATGTATCACTGTAATTAAAAAGTGGAATAATATACTTTGCTCAATGTCTTTGATGGGAGGATCTCAAAGCACTTCATGAGCAATAGCTAATTATGCCTCACAAGACCCATTTGAGCCAAGGAGGAAGGATGTTGGCTAACCCACATAATTTCAAGCTATTGCTATTCTGATATCACTATGTTTGCCTATTTATTTATTTATAATATTTACTTTATACCTTCCTTTTGGCCTGCCCCTTGGGACCTAATATAGAACTGTTCTTTACCTTTGTCTGTAATTGCTAAACTCTAAGGTTTGTAGGTAGGGTATTTGCACCCTTTCATATCTGTCAGCCTTAAGGAAGAATTCTCCTTTGTTTATCAGAGGTGTGCGAATGTATAACAGAACTCCAAGAACAAGGGCTAGAGCCTGTAAAGTCTTGGGCTTGGAGTAGCTATGCATGCCTCCAAACTGCTATGCACGTGCTACCATACATCTAAAAGATCTGGTGTATTAAAACAGTCACTGACTGCACTGAGGTCAGTTAAAATATAATAATTGCATACACATCCCTAATTGTTCACAAGAACTACTTTCACTTAATACACTAAATTAGCACTCATAACTGGAAAAAATACTCTAAACTTCACTTTGGAGTTTGTTAAAAGCTTCTGCCCATATAAGACTATTTTAGAATCACAACAAGACATTCCAGGATGTGTGTCATTTCCACTTCTGAGAAGGATGAAGTCACTTGGCCTTTGGTCTTGTGCTTTCCAGCACACCCGAGGAAAGTAATATCTCATCACGAGCCAGGTCCTGTAACGTCTTCTTCCTTAATTACCACTTTAGCTTTGCCAAACCATATTAACCCCTATTTAGCAAGCATACTGTTCTGGTCCCTGAGGTGCCTGGAATAAGATAACCTTTAAACATTCTTATTGTTAAGATATACTTACCTGATATATTAGACAATCCCAGAATGAATTATTTCAATCTATTCAGTAAATAATACATATTTAGTATCTGAATGCTATTTTCCTTTAAATTTCCTTTATATAACACCAAAACAGTAAGTTTAAAAAACGTTGAAGTTGTGATAAAAATCAACAAAAGGCAGGAAACTCCAAGACCATCAGAATATTCTCAGGCACGATCAGTGCTGTTCCCCTAATCCTTTTCATTCTGAATACCTCGCTGAATGTGGGATGGTAACATCCGAATGGGTGGGAGCCCAGGATGAGGGAGCAGAACCAATAGCAGCAAAGGAAGGCTGTTTGAACAGTTACTGAACTTGATAGCCAATAGGCTGCAGACCCCAGTGCTAGTACCTGCATCTGCAACAGTACTAGTGGACTCTCCTCCACGCTATCACTTCCTGCAGCCAATGGAACCTCTGAAAACAATCATGGGGTGGGCCATGAGTCCAGAGGTAGTGCTAGCACATTGGGGGCCTGTAGAAGGGTTTGCGCCGGGGCTCGACCCTTCAGGACAGGAGGGGAGCCACACCGACTCCCTACTTCACGAATTAAACAATCAGTTAGCTCCGGACTCAGGCCTTCTGGTCCAGGGGGGCTGAGTACGCCACAGTCAGAGAGCCCAGGCCCTCTGGCGCAGGGGCTGGGCAGGCAAACAGTCACTTAGCTCAGGCCCTCTGGTGCAGGGGCTGAGTGCAAACAGTCAATAAGGTCAGGCCCTTTGTAGCAGGGGCTGAGCACAAGCAGGCAATAAGCTCAGGCCTCTACCTGATCGCGGGGTGAGGGGGAAGCCTGCCACCCGAGAGTGCGGGTGGCAGGGGGGGACACAGGCCCACCCGCTCCACTGTGTCCCAGCCCGGGGCCCTTAGCAGCGATTAGTGTCGCTGCCGGTCAGTGGGGTGTCCTGGCCGAAACACACTGCCATGGGCTCACAGGCCTCTGTAGCCTGACTGGGGTCGGCTACCCCCGGGCTACTTCCATTATCCCCCTCGGGGCCTACCTCGTCTGTGGCACCGGCTGCGGTCCAGTCCATCAGTGGAGCCTCCTCTCGGCCGGGGCTTGGTGGCAGGTCCGGTAGCTCTGTAGGGAAATCCGGCCACTGGCCCTCGGGCGGCTCCTCCGGATAACAGCAAGGGTTCTGGCGGGGCCTCCCCTTCGGGGTTGCTGTGGGGGAGTTCCAAGGGCGCCTCCCAGCGCCGGGAGCGAACGGGTTCCGGCGGCTCCTCCTCATAATGAGCTCTGGGCAGCTCCGGCCAGCTAGGGCACCCACCTCGGGCCTCCGAGGTATCCAGGCGGGGAGCTCTCGACCGCACGTCTGCTCCCTGCGGTGGCTGGGGCCTGACTGAGCTCTGGCTGCCGGCCTTTATACTTCCTGTCCCGCCCCTTGACTTCCGGGGGGCGGGGACAGGCGGCGGTGGCTCCGCCCACTTGGGTGTTTGCGCCGGGGCTCCCTCCTCAGGACAGGAGGGGAGCCACACCGACTCACTACACGGCCCTAAGCAGAAATATTTTTGCCCACCCCCCCACACAGCACATAAGAAAAAGCAAATGGGGGTGGGGGCTTGAGCTGCTCAGGACCCTAAGCAATTGCTTAGTCTGCTTCTGCCTAGTGCTGGCCCTGCATGAGTCTGTCCCTGCACTCCTGAAATAGAAGTGTGCATGGGCAGATATACCCTGTGTGACGTTGCAGTCTATATGATTTTTATAAAAATATGCTAATGAGTGAATATAATGTAACTGGAATATGCTTCATGCAAAAGGTGTCTTGTAAGGTAGCATTACAAAGCTTATAACCTACTGAGTGTATTCATCCTATTTCTATAAATGTATCACTCTTGTATCTAAAACTAGAAATATGAACTATAACTCTGAGAGCCATCAGGGGGAATCCCCTAGCTACCACCTGAGCTGGAACAAGGGCTGTACCAGGGGAAAGGATTGTGCCAGACTAGGAAGACATCCAGTCTGTGAAAGAAATGTATTGAAACATCTTTCAGGGTGAGATATTATCTGTACTCAATTGTATTACTGTATTAGGCTTAGATTTGCATGTTTTATTTTATTTTGCTTGGTAACTCACTTTGTTCTGTCTGTCACTACTTGGAACCGTCTTAAATCCTACTTTCTGTATTTAATAAAATCATTTTTTACTTATTAATTAACCCAGAGTATGTATTAATACCTGGAGGGATGGCAAAAACTGTGTATATCTCTCTATCAGTGTTATAGAGGGCGAACAATTTATGAGTTTACCCTGTATAAGCTTTATACAGGGTAAAATGGATTTATTTGGGTTTAGACCCCACTGGGAGTTGGGCATGTGAGTGTTAAAGACAAGAACACTTCTGTAAGCTGCTTTCAGCTAAGTCTGCAGCTTTGGGGCGAGTAATTCAGACCCTGGGTCTGTGTTGGAGCAGACGGGCGTGTCTGGCTCAGCAAGACAGGGTGCTGGGGTCCCGAGCTGGCAGGGAAAGCAGGGGCAGAAGTAGTCTTGGCACATCAGTTGGCAGCTCCCAAGGGGGGTTCTGTGATCTAACCCGTCACACCCTGTTCACTCTACCCCTGTGCAACTGTGTGGTAGGGAGAACAGTATGCTGGCAATGTGCAATTCCATTACCAGGGAGATTGCACTGATTGGTGTCACTGTTAGTAATAAGTGCAACATGCAATGAAAACTGTTTGCACACTTTACTTACTGGCAGTTGGGATGCCTATATTGCTTTTTAATAAATGATCTTTTAATAAAGATTTTGTTTTTACTCAAGATTGGGGTGGGAGTGCTTGGAAAATGAAGAAACAAGAAGTTTTATCCAAAGCTATTAAGAGAGTCTCTCAAACTCTCTTAAAAATCACATAAAAGCAACAGCAAACAGAAAAATTAGTATGTATACTACCATAATACAAAGCATCACATCTCCCTATGCAACACAAGGATATGGGCACACAAGGCATCCCTTACTTTCCTTGCTCTCCTGGACCCAGCTCCAGTGATCAGAGGTGCACTTTTTGTTTGCCTAAACCAGGCCTGTAAACCAACACTGTCTTGAACCACTCTTGGTGAAACCCTCTCCCTTATTCTCACATATGTTGTACGGTGCGCAGCATACCCCAGTAACAGGAATGTCATTGGAACACTGGCATCCAAACAGATTTGTGGACAGCACCATCTTGCCTTCAGTTGGCCAAATGCATATTCCACCACTGTCCTGCAACTGTTCAGTGTGTGATTAAACTTTCTCCTGCCAGGTGTTCGTATATCAGGGTACAACTTCATGAGCCAGGGCAGCAGAGGGTAGGTTGAGACCCTAAAATAACAGTGGGCACAGACATCCCATCAGTATCCATATTATCTGGAGGGAATAAAGTCCTTTCTTTTCCAAACACGTAAAAGCCATATTACCTGAGAACCCTAGTATCATGCACTCTGACAGCACATCCCACATTGGTAGGGCCCTACCAATTTCACGTGTCACAGACCATGAAATAAGCCCTTCTCCATGTAATCCGATCTCCTTGTGCTCCTGGCAGCACCCCAGCTGAGGGCTCCTACCTGCTATTCCAGCCAGGCTGGGAACAGACAGGACTTGTCCTTCCACAGCACGGCCGCTCTCAGTGGGGAGATCAGACGTGAGGGTAGTACAGTAATTCCTCGCTTAACGTTGTAGTTATGTTCCTGAAAAATGCGACTTTAAGCTAAACGATGTTAAGCGAATCCAATTTCCCCATAAGAATTAATGTAAACAGGGGGGGTTAGGTTCCAGGGAAATTTTTTTCACCAGACAAAAAACTATATATACACACACACACACAGACACACACAGTATACGTTTTAAACAAACAATTTAATACTGTTCACAGCTATGATAATTGTGAAGCTTGGTTGAGGTGGTGAAGTTAGAGGGTGGAAGAGGGTGGGATTTTCCCAGCGAATGCCTTGTTGCTAAATCAGTGGTTCTCAAACTTTTGTACTGGTGACCCCTTTCACATAGCAAGCCTCTGAGTGCGACCCCCCCCCATATAAGTTAAAAATACTTTTTTATATATTTAACACCATTATAAATGCTGAAGGCAAAGCAGGGTTTGGGATGGAGACTGACAGCTCGCGACCCCCCCATGTAATAACCTTGTGACCCCCTGAGGTGTCCCGACCCCCAGTTTGAGAACCCCTGTGCTAAATGCAGGGCCGGCTCCAGGGACCAGCAAAACAAGCAGGTGCTTGGGGTGGCACATTTCTAGGGGCAGCATTCTGGCACCGGCCATCATAGGTGCCAACTCCGGGGCATGGGGAAAAAGTGCCCTCGCCGCCCCAGCTCGCCTCCACTCCGCCTGCTCCCCTGAGCGCGCTGCTGCTGCTCCGCTTCTCCTCCCTCCCTCCCAGTCTTGCAGCAATGCTGGGAGGGAGGAGAAGCGAAGCGGTGGGGCGCTCGGGGGAGGCGGCGGAGGTGAGCTGGAGCGGGGAGTGGTTCCTCTACCCCCCCGTTACTTCCTGCGCCCCCCACCCTAGCTCACCTCCGCTCCGCCTGCTCCCCTGAACGTGCCGCCGCTCTGCTTCTCCCCCCTCCCTCCCAGGCTTGCCACGTGCGAAACCGCTATTTTGCGCAGCAAGGCTGGGAGGGAGGAGAAGCCGAGCGGCGGGCGCTCGGGGGAGGCGGTGGTGGTGGAGTGGAGGTGAGCTGGAGTGGGGAGCAGTTACTCTACCCCCTCGTTACTTCCTGCGCCCCCCCACCCTAGCTCACCTCTGCTCCGCCTGTTCCCCTGAACGCGCTGCTGCTCTGCTTCTCCGCCCTCCCTCGCCTGAGAGAGGTAATGGAGAAGCGAGGAGGCAGCCAAGGTGGGATGACGGGGAGGGAAGGTGAGGAGCTCAGAGATAGCTTTATTAAATTTGAGTTGGTAGCAAGACAGCCAGGAAATGATGTCAGAGAGAAAGATGTTAGTCTGAACAGGGATGGAAGGCAGATCTGGAAGTCACTGATAGCTAACAGGGGAATAGAATGGATGAGGTCACTCAGGGATAAGGTGTGCAGGGAAGTGGAAAGTGCCAAGGAGAATCCCTGTGAGACCTCAATAGAGAGAGAATATTAGGCAATTTAAGAAGAGAATCAGGAGAGGTCAGAATCTCTGCAGGGAAAATTTCTACCAAGAGAATGATCAGCTATGTTGAAGCCAGATGGTAGTTCAAGAAGGATAAGCGCAAGAGTAAGGCCATGCAACGTGGCCAGGAAGAGGTCACTGATAACTTTGGTGAGTGCTGGGGCAGAAGCAGATTGTAGGGAATGAGGAGAGAGTAAATAATGCAGGGGAAATAAATACAGCATTGCAGACAATACAGTCAAAAGTTTCACTCAATTATATTTCTTCAATATAAAATGGACAGTCATCCAAAATAAGGTGCATTGTGGCTGACTCCACATGAAATTAAATGGGACTTGAGTGTTTCTGGAAAGCAAGTTGATTCTTTGTAACTAGCAAAAATGACAGGGAACCTAAAAAGGTGATGTGGGATAGGGTGGGGCGGGGAGGGAGAAAAAGAGGCATGTTTAAATGTGTTAATCAAGAAATGATCTAACAATCATTTCAATAACTTCTGACACAGATGTGACTATACCAGGCAAGACATCATGTTTACTGAAACATAATGGATTCTGATATCTATTACTCAATGGCAGAAACAGCAGCTGGACCCCCTGGAAGCTGCAATGAATTATCAAGGTTTTGTTGTTGTTGTTGTTATTGTTTTTGTTGTTTTGTTTTGTTTTTTGCTTCACTTTGAAGACAGCAATTCGTTAAATCATGGAGTACAAAAGAGTGAGAGAACCCATAACTTTACTTTTAGAAAGTTTGGGATATAGTAGCCACGTGAAAAGTATTATTCCCTTTGGCTCCAGATCTGAGGATTCTTCATGTTCCCTCCGTTTATTTTGTTTCCTGTGTTGGGTCTGTGTACTAATCTATTATCTCCCAAGACCTGGGAAAGATAACTGGCTGCCTTTCAGTGGGTAAAGTTATCACTGGGCAAAACAAAATGGATTAATAGCAACTGGAGAGAATTGAAATGAAGTCTATTGAAAGCTCTCAGTTACTATTTTTATGGTGAATGAAGTGTTAGGTCATGAAATCTACACTGGAATCAGACAAAATGAGGACACCCTAGGTCTCTTAGCTGACAGAGTCATAATTCATGTTTAAGAGTTCAAACACATGTGGGTACTCAGCACTTCTGAAAATCAGGTCTTCAGCACTGAAGGACATTTTAATGGAGAGCTTAGAAAATCATTACCTCATTGTGTCACTTGTTACTTCAGAGGCAGATGTTCCTTTCAAATGTAGGTTAAAATAGTAGGCTTTTCTCTGGATAAGTCACCCCAGTTTGAATTGATTCTAACAGCCATGTGGCTGGTATCTGGAGTGAAAAAGCTTCACACAAAGGATTCATGGATTTTCTTTAAATTGTGCTTATCTTTTTTGCTTTGTTATGATGGAGCAGGTCTAAAAATGGTATTAGTTCTACATGAAAACATTCAAACAGAATAAAAACTGAAACATTTTTGGATTTTGGTTCCCCGCCCCTTTTCTCTCCCTATTTTTACTGAAGGGAGGGTAGGGAGAGGCAAAACAAGGTGACTGCACCCTCTATAGAAATAAGCATAGGTTTGGGATACAGGAATTCCCAAGTTCTAAGCATCCAATGTTGACTGTAGTTGCTATGTTCAAGGTAAATATATAAAATACTTTTACTGGAAGGTTGCAATGTAACATTGCTTTATTACTTAGGATTTACACTAGTAACACTAAGCAGGGACCTGACAGTGACTTGCTGAGTAGCATTGCTGGCTCAGTTTCCCCCTTCTCTAAAAAGGGAATAATACTACTAACCCACTTACCTCATACACTTGTTATAAGCATTACTTAATGTTTGCACTGTGCTTTAAACACTGAGGCACTCACCCAGAGCCTAACTTTGCTCCCACTAAATTCAAGTCTAGAACACCTTTTTATGTCAGTGGAATCAGACCTAGAACATTCTTGAGGGCTTTTGAAAACCCGACTCTTAAAGTTCGGTGCAAGTGTTATTACTGTTAGCCAAGATTTTCAAAAGTAACTGTGGTTTTGAGTTTCAGTTTGAGACCTAAAAGGGGCTTGATTATCAGACAGTGTGGATCACCCACCCTCTGATAATCAGGCACCTAGGGGGTCTTAAGATAGGTTTCCCAAAATTCAGGTACCAAAAAATCAAGCTTTTGAAAATCTTGGCTATGATCTTTCGCATCATTTACAGGGAATTATATTCAGGGTGGGATTTCCAAAGACACGTAAGCACAAATACCATTGAAAGTCAGCGGAACTAGTACTGCTAGGTAGAGCTGAGTAAAATGTGTTGTCCAAAACTCTTTTTCATTGAAAACATGCCAATTTGCTGATTTGTTTCGGTCAAAAAAAATATTGTTTTGGGTCAAACACATTTTTTGTACTTTTCAGTTGGCCAAAATTTTAAAAAAATGTTTTGCGCTGACCCAAAATGTAATGTTTTAATTTAATTTTTGGTACAGCCCAATGAACCAAAAAATCAGTTATTTACACAGCACTATTGGTAGGTCACTTAGGGTCAGATCCTCAAAGGTTTTTAGACACCTAGCTCTCATTGATTTCAAAGTGGGTTCAGCTACTAAACAAGAACAAGGCATTCTTAATCTGGAATAAGAATGTCCACACATGGAGTTAATCAGGAACTCCTCCAGGTGTACACAAGTACTTTGGTACTTTTGAGAATCCCACCCTAAGTCCTTAAAATAGTGTTAGATGTTACAGATGACTTCCTTTTTCAGGCCCTCAAGTGCACTTGCAACTTAATTAAACTGGCAGTTTAGTTCAGAAAATGTATAAACATAAAATTTTAAGTTTTTTCTTTCCAGTCTGCTTTTTATCATTTTAAATACCATATAATTTAGATAACTTTGTGTGTTGTCTAAATTTAAGATGTATCACAAATGTAGCTGGAAAAAAAGTTTAAAAAAACAACACCACAACAGAGCATAAAAAATAGTAAAAGTGTCCATTGGAGATAAATTGTAAAGGACAAGGGATTGACCTATTTTTCTGTGGAGAAGTGGGAGGTTAATGTGTAAATTCATGATGAATAACTAATGGTTATGAAATCTTCTGGTTACCACAAATAAGTGTATATTCATAGTGGTGTAATATGTAAATATTTTTTTTAAATGTAGACTGTCATTTTAAATGTCAAAATCTTTAAAATTATAATTGAGGCTTGTATTATATTAATTATATCATGCTGAGGCTTATAGGGTTGCAATTACCCCCTGAGCAATATGTAATAATAGTTTACTGTTCAGAATCAAAAATGAAATATCCACAATTAAACCACAATCTTTCTGGAAAGCATATAACATCTGGGTGTCCAGTAAACTCCATACCACTCAACCACCAGTTGGCTGATGCTTCTACAAGTTAAACCTCACTAGCTTCTACAAGTAGGAAGTACTATTTAATATTTTAAAGCTACGTTGAATATGGCAGAGAATATAAACAGAGGCCATAAGGGTATAAGTAGCAAATTCAGATTCTTTTTTGCCATTTATATAACATATGAAGCAAGATAGTGGTTGTTTAAAAAAAAAAAAAAAAAAGCAAAAAAACACTACCAGTAGACAAGAACATAAGAACATAAGAAAGGCCGACAGTGGCCAATGCCAGGTGCCCCAGAGGGAATGAACCTAACAGGCAATGATCAAGTGATCTCTCTCCTGCCATCCATCTCCATCCTCTGACGAACAGAGGCTAGGGACACCATTCTTACCCATCCTGGCTAATAGCCATTTATGGACTTTGCCACCATGAATTTATCCAGTCCCCTTTTAAACATTGTTATAGTCCTAGCCTTCACAACCTCCTCAGGTAAGGAGTTCCACAAGTTGACTGTGCGCTGCGTGAAGAACTTCCTTTTATTTGTTTTAAACCTGCTGCCTATTAATTTCATTTGGTGACCCCTAGTTCACCAAACAAGAGTAGACAAGAGTCTACTGTAGTAAACAATGCCCTATTTGTAATGAGTTTCACTTCAAATTACAATACAAAGTACGCAAAGTGGATGAAGCTAGCTGACTAGTTCCAAGTTTTCTTAGGTCAAACTTTTTTCCCCTTACCAATGGCTTTCACTTAATGCAGACTAACCCTGTGGCAGATGCCCAACCTAACGCTTAAATTATGTAATTTTCCAAAAGTAATGTCAAGTCCTGTTGCTGTTTCTCTAATATGGATTGATTAGACTGAGTGTCAGAACTCTATTAAAAACATCTGAAGATGGAGCATGCCTGGGGAAAAGTGGGTACATCAGCAGAAACATTAATATTTTCTTTCAAATGGAGAGACTGATTTTGTTGATGCTGCACATTTCTCTGTGCTGGAATGGATTGGATAGAATTTCAGACTCTGAGAAAATATGAACACTTATGTTTTGCTGCCTAGTTACTTTATAGGGCTCCATTGCTCTATGTGGAGAGTGTGTGTGTGTGTGTATATATACATACACATTATATATCAGTATATTGACGTATGTGAATGTTGACTGTAGTTGCTGTGTTCAAGGTAAATATATAAAATACTTTTACTGGAAGGTTGCAATGTAACATTGCTTTATTACTTAGGATTTACACTAGTAACACACAAGAAAGCAAGAACAGAGAAAGACAAAGCAGGCTGCTCCCTAAAACAGAGAGACACAACTCACCCTACATTACTCTAGGCTGGCTCTCTGCAGACTTACTCTGATCACAAGCTTCCTTGCAGAGCCCCCTGCTTGCAAGCAGGACCAGGAAATCTCTTCCCCCCCGTCCCCCAACTCTTCAAGTACTGACTTGCAGTTCCAAACATAGTCCTTAACACATCACAGAGTGGAAGTTTATCTGGATGGCCAGTTTATCAACTCATGTAAGTTAGTATTCTGATTTCAATAGAACTATGCCAATATACATCCAATGAGGACATGGCCTAGACACTAAGAGAGGGACCAAAAGTGGACACTGTGCCTGAATCCACAGAATGAAGTGCTCACTAGTTTACTTTTTCAAGCACAGAGACAAAGTTAACAAGCAGATATCTTAGGGTTTTCTATAGCAATTAGCACCATAGCACCTAAGTGTGTCCCAAGTCCCTTCTCTGGACTTCTCTGTTCCTAGTTATAGGAAGCTTTAGATAGTCCTATGATGTGATGTCTTCTTAGATCTGAATTCTCCTAAGTAAGCAAGACTTAGGCTTTGTCTTCACTACCCGCCGATCCGGCGGGTAGCAATCGGTTTTTCGGGGATCGACTTACCGCGTCTAGTGAAGCCGCGGTAAAATCGATCCCTGATCGCTCTGCCGTCGACTCCGGAAATCCACCTCGGCAAGAGGCGGCAGCGGAGTCGGCGGCAGCGCGGCAGCGGTCGGCTTTCCCGCGTCCTCACCGCCAGGTAAGCCGACCTAAAATACGCAACTTCAGCTACGGTATTCACGTAGCTGAAGTTGCGTATCTTAGGTCGGACCCCCGCTGCAGTGTAGACCTAGCCTTAGAGTATTTTATTTAATAATGTGAGATAAAAAATGATATAATTCTGAAATGCATAGTCAATCACCTCACACCAGTATTTGACAGAATTATTGCTAACTGACAGCTTAATGCCAGCTTTCATATTGCCATCCACTAACATTCTCTTCTGTGGAATTCTCAGCCAGCCTGCTGCCAGGAAGCCTGACAATAAAATTTAAGTTTACACAAAAATAAAGGATGACCAACAAGTCTTCCTCTGAGCTTTGTCACTCATCTGCTCGCCACAATCTCTAATGTTAATACCTAGAACAGCGTTTCCCAAACTGTGTTCCATGGAACACTGGTGTTCCACACAATGTGAATAGGTGTTCCATGAAAGAATCGTAATTAAAAAAAGGGTCTTTAAATTTTTTTTAATTTTAAATTTGGCAGAACGCAGAAACACCAATCCCATTAAATCCAAATTTGTATTTCTGTTTATAAAAATAGATTTTCCTAGTAAAAATCTAATTTGTTTGGTGTTTGTGTATATATAAAAACAGTTTTTTTTAAGTAGAACACTGTTTTTAATTTGGACTCTTGCACTTGATTTTTGTACTACTTTATACGCGCTTTCCAGTTAGAAAAATTGTTAGTTCAAGTTATTTTAAATTTGTATTTTTGCTTGTTTTATAAAATAAAATATATCTGAGCATAAATAACACAATTTTTTATTTGAAAACCAAACGACTACAAAATAATATTATAAGTGTTCCGTAATAGGCTAAAAAGTGTTCCGTGGCCAAAAAACTTTGGGAAACGCTGACCTAGAAAAAGGCACATTCCACTCTCTGCACATGGAGCTATTAGCAGCACATATTAACCAATGGAGCTATCAGACCAACCTTTCTGCAGATGGAGTGGTGGAGAGATGGCCCTGAGTTTTGGATTCTGCTTCAGATCCAGTGTTCAAGGGATTCACAATTAAGGCTTTGTTCAGGTCCATCGGTGACGGCAAGAACCATGAAAACATGCACATAGCCCCAGAGAAAAAGAGAGAGAAGGAGAAACCAATTGTGTAATGCACATGGCAGAGCTGAGTTCCTTCCTTTTTCTTCCCATATATTATAAAAGATACTGGGTACTCTTACTTCAGGGGAGTACTTTTGCCATTCTGTATTTCTTCAGCAACAAGAAGAAGCCACAGTACTTGATGGATGACTATTTACATACCTAAAGTTAAGCACTAGTGCAACAGCATTGGGGGCTACAATTTTAATCCACACTATTTTAACCCTTCTGCCAGGTGGAGTTAGCAGCAACAAGGGCCAGGGTCAATATCTAAGGGCTCCACTTAACAATACAAAACAGAACTGGCTCAAGCCCCCACTCAGTAATCTGGGAAAGCTGACCACCTCTGGGTGTCTCTAAGGGAAAATATCTCCCCATGCACAAGCCCCAAATCTTTGTATAATAAAAGAAAACTTTTAATAAAAGGGAAAGGGAACCGAGCATTAATTTGGGAAAACACCACAACCACAATTCAAAAGTATGTGACCATAAGTAAACACCCACCCTACAGTACATTGGGCAGTGATCTTTGCCCCAGTTTCCCATGTTGCGGTGTGAAAGGCCAACGGACAAATGTCCCTTTAACACACCACTCCCCTTTCCCTCTGTGGCACCCCACTCACAGGTGGTTGTCCTTGGTCAGTGAAGACCTGGGGTTCAGAGGTGCATTCACATGGGTCTGCCTCGCTCCCCTGAAAGGGATGGGGGATAAGCAATGGCTCTGCTGCTGCCATCTCTGCTGCCACTTGCGGCTGTACTCTGCCACCACTCACCACTGCTGCTGCCACTGGGGGAGGGATAGCTCAGTGGTTTGAGCATTGGCCTGCTAAACCCAGGATTGTGAGTTCAATCTTGAGGGGGCCACTTAGGGATCTGAGGCAAAATCAGTACTTGGTCCTGCTAGTGAAGGCAGGGGGCTGGACTTGATGACCTTTCAAGGTCCCTTCCAGTTCTAGGAGATGGGATATCTCCATCAAACAAACAAACAATCTCTGCCATGTCCACCACTTCCTGACGCTGTTATCTCTGCCACTGCGGTCCGCTCACTGCTACCTCTGCTGCTGTTATTTATGCTGCCATTCAGCTCTGTCAGTATTATCACTGCTGCTGCTTGCTGCTCACTGCCACTTCTGCAAAGCCAAATTCTGAGATTTGGCCACCTACCCCAGTTCTTAGTGATTTCATTGTCTTTTACTGCAACGCTGTCTCCATACCACATCTAAGACTTAGCCCCTAGACCTACTCAACAGCGATTTCAGCTCTAGTAATCATTGAACAGAAACAAGGACTCTCAATGGACGCTAATCAGCTTTGTCTTTAAACTCTGGAGAGGGGTCTAGGACTCTTGAAGCAGAGTCCACATCAGGGGTCCCCAACGCGGTGCCCGTGGGGGCCATGGCGCCCGCCAGGGCATCTAAGTGTGCCCGCGTACTGGCCAGTGGACGAGAATCCGCCAAAATGCCACCAAGAAGCAGTGTCATCCAGAGGCATCGCCGCCGAAATGACGCCGATTTTTGGCGTCATTTCGGCGATGGCGCTGCTTCTCGGTGGCATTTCGGCGGTGACACCTATTGACGTTGCCGCTTGTTGGTGGCATTTCAGCGGATGCTCGTCCGCCGCCACGGTCCTCCGTGGCTCGTCGTCTGGCGCCCGCCAGATAAAAAAGGTTGGGGACCACTGGTCCACATCATCAAGTAGGCATTCCTGTCTCCACTCCCTTCTCATTTTAACTGGGGTTTGCCATCTCTATCCTCTGCTTAGCAAGTGAGGTACAGTTTAGGGTGACCCCTTCAATCAGGGCATGCTAAGCACAGTACTGCTGCCCTTTACTCATACAGTAAGGAAAACATTTAATTACCCTGCATTCAGTGAACTGTAACCCAAAACCAGCCAAAATCAATCACTTTGGCAAAGCAGCTCTGTCCGCTGAACAGCTAGGCAGAGTAGGTGAGTCCATACAAACACAGTCTTCTCCTGAAGTTTTTTCCCCCAGTTCATCACTAGATGTTAGTGGAGAGCTCATTCAGAACATAAGAACAGCCATACTGGTCAGACCAAAGGTCCGTCTAGCCCACTGTCCTGTTTTTCAACAGTGGCCAATGCCAGGTGCCCCAGAGGGAATGAACAGAACAGGTAATCATCAAGTGATCCATTCCCTGTCACTCATTCCCAGCTTCTGGCAAACAGAGGCTAGGGACACCATCCCTGCCCATCCTGGCTAATAACCATAGATGGACCTATCCTCCATGAATTTATCTAGTTCAGAGCCTGCTTATGCTATTATTCAAATATAATATACAACTTCAGTCAGCAACTTCACTGTTTTTTTATATATTGCTCAGACTATAAACAAATATGAGTGCATTTCTGTTCCACTTTGTTAGAAGACAATCTCCATTAAAAAGGGGGGAATTATTTGTGCCTCTTCTTGCTGGAAGACTGGAGGTTTCTGTCTTCTTGCAAATATTAGGGATGTGAAGGTTTCTTTTTCCTCTGCTTTCTGGAAGACTTTTTGGATGACTCAGACATGTGGACTGGGAGTTTGCGGGGACAAGGTATAAAATTCTTATCAAAGGGAACTTTTCCCCCAAAAAAGACAAAGAGTTTTTAACAGTCTGAATTAAAAGACTTCAGAAACTATCCTTCCCAATTAATCAGGTTTCACTTTCTTGGAGTCAGTAATTTTACAATTCTACCAGTTCTCCAATCATACATACAGTCCGCCAGGGCACTCAAGGATTTTCTAATATCAACAGCAAGCAGAGAAAACATTTTTTTTTTTAAATCATATTAAAAAGCACAGGGCACAAGCCTAACTTTTTTCCTTTGCCGATCAGCTTTAAACAAATAATTTTGTCAGTCCCTTCAGTGGTCGTTTGTCACATAATGTGCCATTATCACATTCTGGGGTGCAGTCCAGACCAGTGAGGGATTGTATCACTTCCTGCCCCGTAAACTTGGGTGGCTCACAATGCTTCACTGATGTAGTGATCCACCTGGGCCACTCACAATCAGCCTATCAGCATGCAGGTCAGACCCAAGTGTCTGCAAGCTAGACAGCCTTGGTTCAGTAGCTCTGATCCCAGCAGCTTGTCTACAGCCCCACGGCCCCACTTTGGTTTCTGCCAGGCTTGGTTACTAGTTGCAGGGTGACTCCAACACACTCCCAATCCTGATTTTTCCCTAAACTGTATTCTCTGCAATGCCCAGCCCTTTCCTGGACAGTTCAGAGAAATAATATGGTTCATTTGCTCCTTTAAGGAGACAAAACACCAGTTTGCCACATTAACCAGAGTTGACATTCGTTTAGTATGAACACAGCACTGTTGGTTTAGATTAATAGTAAAGCAAGGATATTAACAAGAGAAGATAGGATTTTAAGTGAGTTCAAAGTTAGAAATGGTTGCAAGCAAATAAAAGTGAAACATGCCTCTAGAAGTCTAAAACTTAATCTAGCAAGTTTTGGTTCAAGGCTTTGTTCAAGATGGGGCTTTCTCACGCACAGCCTTCCGGCAAGATAGTGACTGACACGCTCCTCGATCAGGATCTCTTCTAAAGGAACAAAGGTGCTGGTGCCTTTGTCTTCTTAGGTGAAAGAGATAAAGGGGCAGAAAACCCCAAATTCTTTTATAGTCCATTGAATCTTTGAAGTGGATTGTTCTGAAGGTTACCCCTTAAAGTAAAGATTATTCAAGCAGTGAGGATGGCAACATGGACTCTGATGGTGAAGGAGGCTCCATGCTGTTTTTTCTCCCACTTGTGTTTGCTGAAATGCAAATTGTTCTGTTTCCTGCCATCTCCTCCTCCTGCTGTCTTGATGCCCTGGTTTACTACTTATATGCAAATAGAGGTAAACACACATTCCTTCGTTTAAGATAGACCTGTTTAACAACTTTTGCCTAAAAAAGCTGGGCTGTCTTGTTTTGAACAAGTAACATCATACAGGGGGAATTCATAACTTTACATATAATGTTACCACATTTCACCATGATATCAACCAGTGAGTTATTAGTTTTCAAATGATACTCACAAGGCACATTTTACACAAAGATTATTACAATAGTGTGTAGGGTGTGAATACAGGGGTGCTTTGGGTCACAGCCATACAATCTTTGGCTCTGATTTTGCAAAATGATCTGCATGGGTGGGTGCTAATGGAGTCCCTTTGCAGAATAGGAGGCTTATATACTGTAAATCCTTCCAAGGAGTCCCTAAAGAGAAATTTCAGAGTAGCAGCCGTGTTAGTCTGTATCCGCAAAAATAACAGGAGTACTTGTGGCACCTTAGAGACTAACAAATTTATTAGAGCATAAGCTTTCGTGGGCTACAACCCACTTCTTCGGATGCCCACGAAAGCTTATGCTCTAATAAATTTGTTAGTCTCTAAGGTGCCACAAGTACTCCTGTTATTTTTAAAGAGAAATTGGACTTTTCCACTGTCTCCTCTCCAATATCAGCATCGCCAGATGTAGCACACTTCATATTCTTAACTTCAAAACAGCTGTCAACAGTGTGTGCCAGACACTCAACCATCATGGCATACAGACAGTATTCCACATAACACAAGTGGCTAAATAAAATTAATGGAATAATGGCACACAATACTACAAGAAAAATGTAATGGATTCACAGAATGGTGGCACACCCACTGACTTTATAGAATTTAGATCTTCCGTGGTTGTAATGTATTTAACAACAGAAAGCTCTGAAAATGAGGATGCCATATATTCAGATGTTGCAGCCTTTATCAGAGAAACAAAATCTTGATCTCCTATGTAATTTAAAGACAGAGCTCACAACCATAATTTACCCTAAGCATTGAAGGATAAAATTCCACCCTAAAAGTCACTTCAGTTTGCTTTAGTTATTTCTTAGGGTGCACAAATCATGAGTGATGAAGTATCGTGTGTAACTTGCAATTTTCACATAATGGGGTAAAAGATCCTCGAAAACCCTGGCTCCATTCCGAATTTGGAAGGATTTTACCAGTTACTAAATGTAAGGAGAGTGTTTATATTATACTGTACTGGACCAGGTAGATTAAGGTGATACTTTTTATTAAACAAAGATATAGATGCCAATATAAAATCTTTCAGGCTAAAAGTGTCCCTTTTTAAGTAACTAGACAATGATTTCCATCTTGGCATATTTAAAAATGCCTTTTCAACTCTGTACTAGGGTACAGCTGTACCATTGTAAGTGACTCACACAGCAATGTATCGTAATATGTAATATGCTTGGTTCTGGCTAACAATCACAGAACAAAAACCTAGACTGCTCTGATCATGTGGTTTCCTTGTGGATATTTGTATATTTGCCAGATGCCATGACACGACAGGCAAAGAGCATGAAGTGAAAGTCAGGTAAATATTGGGGATTAAGATTTGCATTGGACTGAGAAATAAACATCATCATGCCAAAGACTCTGCTCTGCAAATTAGCTATGCAAGTTGTGAAACCAAGGATGAATGTGACAAAGCATTTCATTTCATGAACTTGCATTGTAATTAATTGGTTACACTGTATCAGAGACAACAAAGAAGAAACCCTATTGCAGGAGGTTCTCTGAACATTTTAAAATCAGGTTTGAAAAGATTTTGGTAGAAAAATAACAATGCATAAGCAGATAGAGGGAGGCCAGACTAAATGAATAATTGCCCTCTCTGGCTTTAAAATTCTATGAAAAATGTGTCAGAAGTGGTTATATATTTCCAAGTACTTTGAGTTTTAACCTTTTTTCTTTTGCCTTTACTGTGAGTAGTTGAAGTTTTCCTTCAGATTTTGCTGTGTACTTATGTACATTGTTTTTGCTTTCTTTGTGACTTTTAAATCTCCATTTGTCCGTTACTATCCCTGAATTCATTCATCTAATTGTCTCTATTCCTATTATGCCACTCTCTCACTACTCGTACATTATCTTACTAATTTTGTAAAACTTTCTTAATAAAAGATTTGAGTACAGAAAAACAATACGTTTAATCCCACATGCTAATTAAACGAATATTGTAAGCTACTGTTCTACATGATTTTTTTCTAACTCTGCTTTTTTTAAGTTGCTGGTTATCAGTTATTATCTTAAAAACCTGCCCATTGTCCAAAAGACTACACAAACCCAAGAGACTATAATAAAGTTTAGATAAACTTCCAAATCTGGGACACTGGACACTTTGAGAGCTGACCTGCACTATCAGGAATCAGGGCCTCCATCAGAGCCGGTTTCCAGGCAACCTATTGAGTCCAGCTGGTCTGTAATAGGCTGTCTGATTGGCTACACTGCCTGATTGGTGGAAAGAGTCAGCAGACCAGCTTTTGAAGCCTCAGCAGCAGCAGTTTGGTAGCTTCTTAAAGAATTTGCCCATAGATGTGATAGTGCCTACCCTGCCCTGCTTCACTCCAGGTGACTCAGCTCTGATTCCTGACTTTGGCTTTGACCCTTGGCTCTGTCATCTGACCGCTGACCCTAGATTCCTATTTCTGACTACTCATTCCTGCTCTAACTATGAGGCACGACTGCCCACATCCTGATCTCTGCCAAGCACTAGCACATCTGCTGTCAGTGACTTTTCATCCATCTTCCTGCTGAACATTCACATTTCATAAAGGATACAAGTTGGGAATTTCTTACAGCTTATAGACCATCCTGATGCTCACCTTAATTCCTATCTGGTCTTACTAACTTCATCAGTTATTGAAATCCCTGAGTTTCTCTTGTTAAAGGCATCTTCCATACCTAAGCGGACAACATCTCAGGTTTACTCAGGGTCACATGACCTCCATTGTAGCCATGGAACTATCCCAATTGGTTTCCAACAGAATTCATACCAGTGGGTATGGTCTGGATCTGATTTTGGTGATAGAGATGGAAATAGGGATTGTTAGAAACACACCATTATCATATGGTATGGTGGCTGGCTACAATGCTGTTCTATCAACATTATTCAATACAGATGTTTTGTTTAAACCCTAGGTTTATATAGGTACACATTTTTTCATTTATACTGATTATAACCACAATCTACTCCCTCCCAGAAATTAACTGCTAAAACTTGTCAAATGTTGTCATTTAATATGTGGGTCACTTCTATAACTGTGTTTTGCAGTGGAATGCTCCAGTTCCATAGAGACACATGTTTTAAGTTAGCAGCAAAAGAGCTAAACAAGTGCATGTGAAAGCATGGTGCAAATAATGTGTTTCATTTTAGTTATTTATAGCTGTCTACAGCTATATCATTTTTTATTTGAAAATTATTAAAGCAATTACAGGAGGTTTATTTATGTATACAGCCAAGAATGATTCACACTAGGCAACACATGTATATAAGCAACAGCTTCTGGTGACAGTATCTTCTTTTGGCCATTACAGAGGCTTTTGAAATTAATCCATATTTTTTGGAAGGATTGCAGTGTGACAGGATCTATACACCCATTCTCATGATAGATGGGAAAGAGTTAGCCTTCTTAGAGCTCCCCGCTCTAAATATAAGGATGTGCCAAGTAGCAGGGCTGACCCAGCTGTTAGCTAGTTCCCCAGCATATTTGAAAAGGGCAAATCTGGCTGGGAGGATGGGGAGAAAGGAACTCTAGGGAGAGGGCTGCAGCTGCAAAGAGACTGGGCCAAGGGTATGGCTTTGTTCCTTCTTCCTGTTGGACTTGGCTGAAGTGAGCCACACTTAATTTGGGGGCTACAGCTGAAAAAGTCTAATACTGTTCTACCTAGACCTTAAACAAGAGAGATTTTAAACAAAACCACCAATCACTTTTTACAATAACATCAATCACATCAGTGGGAATCTTTACTTAACCAACCCCACTTAGCTAGCTTTAAGCCACTGTAAAAGAGCCATTTGTTTGATAACAACAAAAAAGTGTATTGGGAAATATACAGTATGTCTACATACAGGTACAGACAATAATTATAAATATATGCATGCACCAAGATAGTTACGAGAGAGCTCTATTGTAGGGGGTGCAAATAGCAATGCTTACAGTTAAGGATGCCTGATATTTCTCATTATAAGACTCTACTTTAATTTGCTTGTAACTTTGCCAAACTAGCCATTTGGGCTGAAATTTTTCATGCTGAATGTTTCAGCCAAAATGGTTTAGCCATTTCTGAGAATGAGATTATGGACAAATATGTTTGTGACACTGAGCCAGAAAGGATTAAGCAATTTGCAGGCTAATTGATCCAGATTCAACCTTTAGAGACATATTAGTAGATAATAGGTGTGGTGTTTTGTGTAGTTACATATATATTGTTAGAGGTTGACAATGTACCCAAATGGTTCCTTTCTGTCGCTGTATTCTGTTAATTCAGAGATCAAAAGGAGATGTTAAATTTAGATGAACTGTGAATGTAGTAATATCACTATCTTCATTTTTCTTTGAAGCATGTAGTAAACTACCTGTAAATGGCTGGAGATGGGCAGTTGCCTTATGTTAATTCATGTAGCTAATTACCGGTGATGCTTAGGAAATAGGAGGTTACTTCAAAGCCACTATTCTTCATGTAAGGAATGCCTGCTGTCAAGAGGCTATTGATAGCCTGCTAGAGAACTATAAAAAAATACTTTTGGGCTCTGAAACTGTTATCTCAGAGATGCTTAAGCTTCAAGCAAGTTGCAAGTTGAAGTTTAAATTGCAAGATTGAGGTCTCCAATCCCATCTGGATCACTCTGATATTGGACATTGGACTGTAATCTATGGACTAATTCTGAAAGAACTTTTTGCAAATCTAAAGCTCACCATCTCTACTGTAAAATTCATCTAAGAACTCTATTTATATCTGTATGTATAATGTTCTTTTAACCAATACTCTTTTCTTTTTAATACATTTTAGTTTAGTTAATAAGAATTGGCTATAAGTGTGTATGTGGGTAAGATATGAAATATTCATTAACCTGGTGGGTAATGTGTCCAATCCTTTGGGATTGGTAGAACTTTTTATATGATAAACAAGATTTTCAGTAATCCTCATCATATTTGATTTAGCTGTTTGGGTGGGAGCTCAAGGCTGGGTTGCTTGAAGGGAACTGTGTTTGGCTTCTGGGTAACCAGTAAAGTATTGTAGAAGCTGTTTTATGGCTGGCTTGGTGAATCATTCTAAAGTATTAGAAAAACCACCAGTTTTGGGGATTGTCTGCCCCATTCTTTGCAGTTTGCCCTAATTGAGCAATCTCAGCGTGGCCTCCCTGAGACCCTGGTCACAATGTTCTTTTGCCCATGTTAATGAATTAGTTGTAAGAATATTTTTTGAAGCTGTAGTGCCTCCATGCTTTAGAGCACAAACTTGAAATTGGGCAGGGGATGGGTTGTCCTAGTGTCAGGGATGCACCTTTAGTTGTTCCTGAGAAAAACTACCCCAATTTGGCCAAATTATGAACCTCTGGGGAAAAAAATCCCAGTGTGCACATGCTTATTAGAGACTGGCTGAGTGTCAGGTTGCTAAATTTTCTGAAGATTCCATCTGTACTAAATATGCTCTAGCCCTACATAGCTCCTATGTGTGACTCATACCCTACAGAGCGGCTGAGCATGCTCCAGCCCAAGGCTGCCATAAATAAAAATAATTTACATTTGATCATTTGAAAATCCAATAAATTATTCCAAAAAAGTTACGATGGGTTGATCCACAAAGGCTTGATAGCAAAATGCTGAAAGGAGGTTTCATATTGCTAGGATTGTATTATATACTTAGGATTATAGACAGGTAAAAAAATGGTAGTTGACAACATAATTTATTTAGTAAATTTAATGCTTTTCTCTTCACATGCTTTTCACAGAAGGAGTTCTATAATTTTTTTATCTAATCAAAATTTGTCGATGTTAAATAAAATAAATAAATAAATAACTCCGCCTGTAGTAAAGCTCAGATCTTAAGTATTCATTTGATACTTGAAATTTAGAATTCAAATTGTGTGATTTGTCACTTTAAGTCATATGGCATTATTTTTGGTTTGGATGACTTAACCTTGATAAAACAAGTAGAAAGCCTCATTAAATCATTCGAGCATTTCTCTTGGGGGTGAGATGAGGGACAGAAAACAAGCAAGCAAGCAAACAAGCAAGCGTGTGTGGATGTTTGCACATTAGCAGGAGATAAGTAGAACAAGGACATTTTAGGAGAGTCTTTTTCCCCCCCATGAATAAAAACATGGCTATATACATTGCTCATATATTTAAGAATATAGGGTTCTTTCCTAACTGAGAGAACCAGGAAAAAAGTAATTAAAATCAGATGTATTGGGTTAGCACACCTCAATCCCAGTTTCTTCTATCATATATGCACAGCTGTGTTTGCAAAACATAGTCACATATCTTTCTAACTCTTTTATGATTATTTGCAACAGTGTCTGAGCTCTGGTTAAGGGGATTTGGGAAACCATCATTTTAAGTGGCTGGGTGAGGGCGGCTTACCTCACTGACATCAGATGTAAGCCATTGCTCAGTTTCCTTCTTCCATGCCTTGGTTCTCCACTGCTTGTACAGTAGTTAGCCCTCAGGCTAAACCAAGAAGTTCTCCACTTGAAAGGTAAGCAAAAGTTCAGTACAAACTACAAACCTTATTCTAACTCTGTCAGAGCCACTGATTTTCTTCCAAGAGTCTATGCAGCCTTCAACTATTTTGGCTCAATGAGGGGAATTTCTCCCTCTTGCTCCAGAATTCTTTGTCCTTTCTGGGACACACCATCTCCTACTGGGTTTGCCTTCTCCAGTAATACAGCTCTCCATGCAATTCCTCCAACAGCCCCTTCCAGGGCCCTTGGGTGGAGAAACCCACAAGCTATTCTTTGCTCCCACTGGTTTACCTGCCTTTATACCCTTGCTCTCAGGCCTACAACTCCACAGATTCCTGGACTACAAGTCCCAGAATTCCCTTGATCTATAAGGAAACCAGACAAGACCAGAGCTGGAGCTTGAACTCCTCTCCAAGGCTCCATTCATCCGGTGACAATGCCCCATTCCTAATACAATATTTCATGGATCTACCAAGTGCACTGTTTGAATTTGCTGCTCTCCATTTTTGTCATCTCCACATATGACTCACCACTGTCCTTCATCAAAAACAGTGTAGTAATAGGGCACAGGAGGAGGGGAATGTATGCATGCATTACCCTTTCAGCAAAACCCACTGCAGACATTGAACCCTTCCACCTTAAGCCCTGGCTCATGCACTATTAGCAGATGCAGGAACTCCTCTAAGACCCTCTGTGTAGTGAAGGTCCTGTTGCTTGATGGAGAGAGCAGCCAGATAGCACCTGGGAGATATTACCATCAAAAGTATGAATTTCCTCCCCCAATATACCTGTCTGCTGCATTCCTTGATATTTCTCCGGTGCTGCTGCTGGCCACACATACCCACCTCACTATTGTCTGGGAGCCAGATACTGTGAAGCATTGTCATAAATAATTAAAGCTAAAGTACACATGCTCAAATAAGTGAAAAACACTATGACACAGTCTCCTCTATTGTATTACTGGATTTGTTCATGTGCTCATTAATTTGGAAAATTAAATAATCCAAAATGGGTCTAATAGCTTCAGGGTTAGTGAGAGAATGGTTATCATTAAAATTTTCTGTTTACAAGCCTCTCTCTCTCTCTCTTTTTCTTAACTATGCTAATAGGACTGAATCCTGCAGTCCATGGGCGTCAACTCCCAATGAATGGAATCAATGCATGCACAGCATTGCAGGATCAGGCCATATTAAAATCAATGCAAGTTCTGCAAGCAACACAAATGCAGGACAGCAACCATTGATATCAATAGGAGTTCTAGATTAAATTCCTGCAGAATCTACATTTTATTTTCACCAGGGATTTTATCTTTTACAGAAAATTTAGATCAAAGATTTGCTCATTTCACTACCGTGTAGAGGTGTCTTGTTAAAAGAGAACTCATTCCACAGATAAAACAATGGGGAGTTCTTGTGGCACCTTGGAGACTAACAAATTTATTTGGGCATAAGCTTTCATGGGCTAGAACCCACTTCATCAGATGCATGAAGTGAAAAATACAGGAGCAGGTATAAATACATGAAAGGAAAGTGTGAGGTCAATCTAATGAGATAAATCAATTAACAGCAGGATACCAAGGGAGGAAAAATAACTTTTGAAGTGGTAAGAGAGTGACCCATTACAGACAGTTGACAAGAAGGTGTGAGTAACAGTAGGGAGAAATTAGTATTGGGGAAATTAAGTTTAGGTTTTGTAATGACCCAACCACTCCCAGTCTTTATTCAGCCTAATCTGATGGTATCCAATTTGCAAATTAATTCCAGTTCTGCAGCTTCACATTGGAGTCTGTTTTTGAAGTATTTTTGTTGAAGAATTGCCACTTTGAGGTCTGTTATTGAGTGACCAGAGAGATTGAAGTGTTCTCCTACTGGTTTTTGAATGTTATAATTCCTGATGTCAGATTTGTGTCCATTTATTCTTTTGCGTAGAGACTGTCCGGTTTGGCCAATGTACATGGCAGAGGAGCATTGCTAGCACATGATGGCATATATCACATTGGTGGATGTGCAGGTGAACGAGCCCCTGATGGTGTGGCTGATATGGTTAGGTCCTATGATGGTGTCCCTTGAATAGATATGTGGACAGAGTTGGCACCAGGGTTTGTAGCAGGGTTTGGTTCCTGGGCTGGTGTTTTTGTTGTGTGGTTGCTGGTGAGTATTTGCTTCAGGTTGGGAGGTTGTCTGTAGGCGAGGACTGGCCTGTCTCCCAAGGTCTGTGAGAGTGAGGGATCGTCCTTCAGGATAGGTTGTAGATCCTTGATGATGCGCTGGAGAGGTTTTAGTTGGGGGCTGTAGGTGACGGCTAGTGGCATTCTGTTATTTTCTTTGTTGGGCCTGTCTTGTAGTAGGAGACTTCTCGGTACCCTTCTGGCTATGTCAATCTCTTTCTTCAGTTCAACAGGTGGGTATTGCAGTTTTAAGAACGCTTGATAGAGATTCTGTAGGTGTTTGTCTCTGTCTGAGGGATCGGAGCAAATGCGGTTTTATTTTAGAGCTTGGCAGTAGACAATGGATCGTGTGATGTGGTCTGGATGAAAGCTGGAGGCATGTAGGTAAGTATAGCGGTGTAGCGGGGTGACCGCCCGCTCCAGCCCTGCAGAGGGCTGGGGCTGAGTAAAGGAGCAAAACCCCGGCTGATTGGGGAAGTGGCTGCAGCTGGGGCCACGCCCCAAATGGAGCAACTCAGCCTTATAAGAAGGCCAGGGTAGCCAGAGCAGAGTAGTCTCCCTCTGATAGGAGAGAGAGAGACAGGCTTGGCTGCAGGAAGCTCACTGGGAACCTAGATGCCCCTCTGCTATGTACATTGGCCAAACTGGACAGTCACTACGCAAGAGGATAAATGGACACAAGTCAGATATCAGGAATGGCAATATACAAAAACCTGTAGGAGAACACTTCAACCTCCCTGGCCACACAATAGCAGATGTTAAGGTAGCCATCTTACAGAAAAAAAACTTCAGGACCAGACTCCAAAGAGAAACTGCTGAGCTCCAGTTCATTTGCAAATTTGACACCATCAGATCAGGATTAAACAAAGACTGTGAATGGCTATCCAACTACAGAAGCAGTTTCTCCTCCCTTGATGTTCACACCTCTACTGCTAGCAGAGCACCTCACCCTCCCTGATTGAACTAACCTCGTTATCTCCATACTGATTTATACCTGCCTCTGGAGATTTCCATTACTTGCATCTGAAGAAGTGAGGTTCTTACCCACGAAAGCTTATGCTCCCAATACTTCTGTTAGTCTTAAAGGTGCCACAGGACCCTCTGTTGCTTTTTACAGATTCAGACTAACACGGCTACCCCTCTGATACTGGGAACCTAGAGTAAGGCAGAGCTAGGGAAAGGCCTTGGGGCTGGGAAGCCCTAGGCCAGCAACTCCCCAGGCTGCAGGGCCTGGTCCTAGGCCCATATAGGTATTGGGGTTGCAGAGGAGCAGCCTGAGGGTGGGTAAAGGCAGTCAGTCCAAACCCCTTGTTGCCAGTGATGATTGGCTGATAGACTGCAGTCTGCCCCAGCGGGGGCTAGATGGTGACTGGCAGTAGCCACGACTGAGGCGACATTCGGATGGGGGTGGGGGTTCCCCTGGGTGGGGAGACCCAGAGAAAGAGTGGGGTACTGCCAGGGGCGCAGCACCCAAGCCAAGGGCACCGGGGTCCGGGAGGGACACGGAGGCCAATGACAGGCGGGACACCTGGCCTGCAGAGGGCGCTCCGGACGCTGGGTGAGCTAATTCCCGAGACGACCAGCAGGAGGCGCCGCAGGGGTGAGTCCACGCCTGATTACAAGCGGTCAGTAGGTTTCCGGCATAGGGTGGTGTTTATGTGACCATTGCTTATTAGCAGTGTAGTGTCGAGGAAGTGGACCTCTTGTGTGGACTGGTCCAGGCTGAGGTTGATGGTAGGGTGGAAATTGTTGAAATCTTAGTGGAATTCCTCAAGGGCCTCCTTCCTATGGGTCCAGATGATGAAGATGTCATCAATGTAGAGTAGGGACGTAAGGGGACGGGAGCTGAGGAAGCGTTGTTCTAAGCCAGCCATAAAAATGTTGGCATACTGAAGGGCCATGCGGGTACCCAAAGCAGTCCCGCTGACTTGAAGGTATAAATTGTCCCCAAATCTGAAATAGTTGTGGGTGAGGACAAAGCCACAAAGTTCAGCCACCAGGTTTGCCGTGATTGTATCGGGGATGCTATTCCTGATGGCCTGTAGTCCATCTTTGTGTGGAATGTTGGTGTAGAAGGCTTCTACATCCATACTAGCTAGGATGATGTTTTCTGGAAGATCACTAAAGGATTGTAGTTTCCTCAGGAAGTCAGTGGTGTCTCGATGACAGCTAGGAGTGCTGGTAGCATAGGGCCTGAGGAGAGAGTCTCCAAATATTTTCTCTAACTAGAAAGCTCTGACTGCCTTGGAATGTTAGATCTACAAAGTTATGGCCCAATCTCAGTCCTAAAGCAAGCAAAACTCCCACTAGCTCCAGTAGCAGTTTTAGTTTTGGTGGGAGTTGATCAAGCATGGATTTTACAAAGGAGTAGACACGATTTAACAATTTCTGAGCTATAGTGAAACAATCAAGGGGAACTGGGCATTTGTCACTCCCAATTTTGGTTCTGGGAAGATGAACCATTTGAGATACACAATTGTGACAAGGGGCCTGATCCAAAGCCCATTTAAGTTAATGGAAAGACTACAACTGACTTCAGGCTGTGGATCAGCTTCTGTGTTGTTCTATCCAAAAATCTCACCACTGGTTTTAATTTACTTTGGTTATATAGATAATTTTGTTTGTATTTATTCTGGGAGGTTCCTTTTTCCAGTTTGGAATACAGTGAATAATGCTAAATTCCCCTGTAGGTAACAAAAAGCTGCTTTCCATTACTAGAAAAATTCAGGTTTGACTTTTATTTGGGGCTTCCTAGGTCTTTGAGTTACCGCTCCTTTGAGACCCTGTGAACCCAGGAAAAATTTCTCAACTCACTTTTTTATTTTGCATGCTTGTAGGTGAGACATTATGTTCTTTGTAAACTTTTCTTAATAGGATCCAATGTTCAGATTTTAATCTGCGCCATACTTTTATCTAACTAACATCAGGGAGGCAGTGGCTAGCCTTTTTTCTTAAAAGAACATAGTAAAAGCTCCTTCATTTTTATTTTATTTTAGCCATTTACCATTACATTTATGATCTTTTCTTCTTCTATGTAGTGTTGCCAGTGTATTATTAATTATTATTTGTATTACTATAGAACAGGGATTGGCAACCTTTGGCACGCGGCTCGCCAAGGTAAGCACCCTGGCGGGCCAGGCCGGTTTGTTTACCTGGCGTGTCCGCAGGTTCGGCCGATTGCGGCTCCCACTGGCCGCGGTTCACCGCTCCAGGCCAATGGGGGCAGCAGGAAGCGGTGACCAGCACATCCCTTGACCCGTACCGCTTCCCACAGCCCCCATTGGCCTGGGATGGCGAACCGCGGCCAGTGGGAGCTGCGATCGGCCGAAACTGTGGACGCGCCAGGTAAACAAACCGGCCCGGCCTGCCAGGGTGCTTACCGTGGCGAGCCGTGTGCCAAAGGTTGCTGATCCCTGCTATAGAGCCTAGAAGCCCTCTGTGAAAGGCCACTAGGTTTCCAACCCCAGGGATGAAACATTTCAGCAGCCCCTATATCGTTTCAGTCTATAGAGCTCTTTAAGATGCTTCTGGCTGAAAGCAACCATATCAAAATAATGTGTTTTAACAGTGATAGATATGAAATAATCTGAGGTTATGACTAGGTGAGATCTTAAACAACATATGGGATGTCATTTTACCGTCAATGCACCTAATTACAGTGAACACATTCTTCAAACAGACTTTGGTTTTGTACTGTACCTACGTTACTCCTTGTTATCCCTGCAAGATGTCCCACCTGCAAACACAGAAAACTGCAGTTTAGTTATTGGTGCTTTTCCTGCTTGCATACTTGTCTCTTCTATGATAAATGAGTTTCAGTCATGTATTTTTAATTATGTTGTCAAAAATGGCTTGGCCCTCTATCAGTGGCAGGCACTGGCTGATCAATCACAAGGCACCCAGCTGCAAAAGTCAAACTCAATGCAAATGTCTTCTCACCACCAGGGTTAAAAAAAAATAGAAAGCTTTGTGCAGCTAAGGACTTTAGATGGATATAAATGAGATCTTCCCTCACTTAGCTCCTACACTTCCCTGCTTTGGATCCTACACGCTTAGCTCAGTCAGTCTCTCTGTCCTGTCTGAGATCAACTCCCTGAGCATACAGTTATCACATCACCTCCTACAATACACTATACTTTCCCTTCCTAAGAGGGGAATTTACTACTGGAGCTATACCACTTTCCTACATCCCCTGCAATCACTGGCAAGAGGACAGATGCCTATTATCAGTCTCTTCATGTGGGACAGAGTATTGAACCCCTTCTGCCAAACACTGAGCAGGGTCTCTTCTAGGCCTAAATAAAACATTTACTACAGAATATGAACAACATGAAAATTGGGGTCTTCATATTTTGTTGCCAGATCACAAAAATGATTCAGTTTAATAAAAAACTTGTAAATGTCAGGGTTTTTCCCCTCTTAGAAACTGGACCTCTTTGGACTGAAAATATCTTTACACAGAAATAAACCTAGTTTGGAGTAAATCTCATGGATTTTTCAAAATTTCAAATTAAAAACTTTAATTCAGATTAAGATACTATTTTTGGTTGAAGTCCATGAGGTGACTTGGGTTTAATGGAGAGGTGAATTTGACACATGCAATTACACATTTTTTCTAAGACACGGGTAGTTTCATACATCTAGCTCTTTTTCACAGCCAGCTGGTTCATCAGGAATTCAATCAGCCCACTGAAAATTTTATTTTACAATGTATTTTATGTGATTGTAATAAAATAAATATTAACAATAGTAACGTTCATTCATATAGTGCTCAAAGATCCTACCATGCTTTACAAACTAAGATCCTGAGCCAAAGCCCACTGGAGCCCTAGGGGAGTCATTTCATTGACCTCACTAAGGTCTTTTGATCCTGAACCTACAATTTTAGGGCAGAGGGAATTTCTCCAGTGTGATCAAATCCACAAGCAGACAGATTTACAGTAGAAATGCCTGACAGAATTTGACTATAGTAATGCAAGTGAGCATAAGGGTTAACTCTTTAGGGTATGTCCAGACTACCCGCCATATCGGCGGGTAGCGATCGATCTATCGGGGATCGATATATCGCCTCTCGTCGAGACACGATATATCAATCCCTGAACGCACTCCCCGTCGACTCCAGAACTCCACCGGAGCGAGCGGCGGTAGCAGAGTCAACGGGGGAGCCGCGGCCGTCGATCCCACGCCGTGAGGACGGGAGGTAAGTCGGAATAAGATATGGCGACTTCAGCTACGGGATCTTACATCAACACCCCCCCCCTAGTGTAGACCAGAGACAGCGAGCCCTGATTCTCTTTCACTGTGTGCAAAGGGAGTGCAAAATGGGCATAAAGAGCTCAGCTACCAGATCAGAATGGTAGCAGACACACATACAAAGGGCTCAATTTATCTACCTTTGAAGGATGAAGAGCTCAACCTACCCGTCTGGGACCTGAAGTGTTGGTTCCAGGGATCTTTCAAACCTGAATCTCAGACCACTAAATCATCCCCCAAGTATTCCCAGTTCCTCACCATGAATAAGCAAATGATTTCTTCACCCTGGGAATGACTGGAATAATTACCCTATGCAGCTGCAGGTAGAGGACAATTCTCAGCTGGCCAGGTTCCAACTTCATCAAGATTTTCTTTTTCTTTCCTGTTACCTGGTCTTCAGCTACAAGGGAGTTTCTCCCATCTGTTGATGGGATCCATTATTTTTCCTTGCTTTGGCATACTTGTCGTATGTAGAGCTTTGTGAAATTTCTTGGTAGCTTGTAGACCTCAGCTGTGAGCTCAGCAAGGGAAAGTCTTATTTACTGTTAGTGAAAGCATTGCCTGCAATGGGTTGTAATTTCATGGATTCTTATGAAATTCAGTGGCTACCTCAAGAGAGTTAAGAAGAAAAATATGAAGATCTGATTTTAGGAGAATATCTATCAAACTCTTGCAGGAGTTAGGGATGTACAAATCTAACCACGAGCATCTCCTACACAACTTTTGACAAACTATATAACTTTACCGCTTAAGTCCATCCCTAATCTGCAAAGCACTTAAGCGTTTACTTAGGCCTTGGTTTAGCAAAGCATTTAAGTAGTGTACCTGCACATTCCTAATAGACCAGGATGGGTGGTCAGAGTGAAATATTTTATGCAGCATTTGCATCCATCTAACTCTCGAGATAAATCAGAGATATGGTCTATGGCTGCAGAGAAACAGAGCCTATGGAAATTTCTCATGGTGGCAGCTGCTTCCAAACCATATTTTTCTTCAGCACCCTTAAGGATCAGCTGAATCGTTATATATTAGAAATGGGGTGATCTTACATGTTGTAGGTCTTCATAATTCTAATTGTACTTAGTGTACCATTTTCCTGAAAAAGTCTTAAATCTTTCAGTTTTTTGATTGCAAGTATGTTCCTTGATAAATCTTGTTTTTTTGCTTCTGTATCAGTCTACTTTATATATATATATAGTGTGTGTGTGTGTGTGTGTGTGTATATGTATAATTGTGATTAACTGCATTGTTCTAATATTCAGGAAAATCACCCCCCATGATTACAGCATCCACCCCTTCTCCTCTCAGACCTGTGCTTTCTTTCTTTCTTTCTTTCTTTCTTTCTTTCTTTCTTTCTTTCTTTCTTTCTTTCTTTCTTTCTTTCTTTCTTTCTGTTATAGGGACAAGGAAGGAGAATAGAGAGAACTTAGTTTTCTTCTATAGCACTGTTTTCCCTTTCCCCAAACTCCTCTCTCCCCCTCTTACTCCTAGACCCATCTCCAGTTTATCTGTTTCTGCACACTTTTGTGTGAATATTTAAAAGATATGATAGATATCTGGCTTCCCTTTATGCAGACACAGTTTGTAGTCTGAAAATCTGGGCTCGCAGTTTTGCTTTTACAAAGAGTAAAATTCACTCTGTGTGGATGATTATCCCAATAGCTGGGACTTAAGTAGTATACAGGTTTTGTGCTGGCCTTCTGCACAGGGCTGAATTTCGCACAAAGTGAATTGCAGGTGCAAGTAGAGTTGCCAGCTCTCCAGGGTTGTCCTGGAGTCTCCAGGAATTAGAGATTAATCTTTAATTAGAGATTATGTTATGTGATAACATGTCCAACCAAAATTGGCAACCCTAGGTGCAAGTCTGATTCCCTGTGCATGTGCATTCTTGGTTTGTCTCATAATTGAATAGATAGCGGCACCAGGATTTAGATTAACTCTTGCAATTTAACTGTGGGTACAAATTTTATCGGTGTAAACTGTGGCTACTAGAGGCCACCTTTTTGAAAATTCAGATCACAAAACCTTATCCAAAACAGGCAAGAGTGTTCTCAATGGAGTATTGTATTCCATCAGCATCTTTTGTGGTCTAAGCACAAAGCGTAGTTTCCTTTGAGGCCTAAAGGTTATAATATTCTGCAGGTCCAGTCTTGTGGAGTGAACCACTTTCTTTAGACTTGACATGAAGAGCAAGCCACCCAGGCTAAAGCTTGCTAGATCACAAGACCCTTACAAACCCTGAGCTTGCTGCTGATGGGTAGCAGTTTGCAGCAGCTCTGCTGTATAGTTGATCCAATGTCATTTTTGAGCATGGCATATAATAATCTTTTTAGTAAAATTATTAACTATAAAAACTGAGTGACATGTAGGTGAGAGAAGAAATGTTCAAAATCCCACTGTAATTCATGAACATGTGTTGAACAGATGTTACATTGAGGTTTTTTTCCTCTGCTTTTAAAAAATTGGATCACATTTTCTCTTCCTCTCTCTTATGTTCATACTCTGTACTTGATGCTTTATTAAAAGTCTCTGAAGGGTAAATGGATGATTAATAATTGTCGATGACAGAAATTTGGTTTCTGTAAGCAGCAGAGTAAAAGATAAATACAATGGGAACATTTTTACCTATGTATGTTATGCTCATGACAGTTAAGCATCTCTAAGACTGTCTGTGTTAAGGTTACTCATGATTTATGGAGATGTCACCACTGACCCCCAGCTCTGGAAAATCTCTAACAATTCCTTTTATTGTAATCATCACTCCTACTTCAGGTATACCTGAGGGGAAATTCCCTCCAAAAAATCAGGAGAAAGGTCAGAAAATATTCTAAACAAAATCAACTTTTGCAGATATTAGAGCAGTTAGAACTTTCTTCATAACAATGCCCAAAATGTGTTGTTTCCTTTCAATTAAACTGGGATACGTGGTGGACAAAACTAGACCCAAATTTTAGTGAATCTGGGTCCAGGATTAAGTCACCACTTCTTTCCCCTATAGAATACTTCCTCCCTACAACAGATGCCAATCTCCACACCATTACTTTTTTCCAGATTTTTTTCCAGACATAGGGAAGGTCAACATCTCCATCCAGGTGCAATCAGACAACTGGCAATCACAGTCAAGTGTCCATTCACTGGCATATCAGAGGCTGTAGGGACAGATCAATTTGCATGGTAGAAAGGAAGAAACCAGCATGGAATTTTCTCCATCAGACCCCATTACACCTTTCCTCACAGCAGGGGCACTGGACTTTGAGATGTATACGTTTCAAAAGTTCACTGGACTATAAAAGAGAGGGGCAAGGAACAACAAGACCACAGGGGTGATCAGACATCTTGCTGAAAGTTAGCATGGTAAGAATCTTAACTTAAAGTAAGATTGCAGTATTGTTAAATCTTAGTCACTAGAAAGTGTTTTTCACTTTTATTTGCTTGTAACCATTTCTGACTTTATCCATTATATTGGAACTCACTTAAAATCCTATTTTTAATACACTTGTTTTACTTTTAATCTAAACAAATCCACTGCTGTGTTTGAATTGAAGTGATTGTTAACTCCAGCTAAAGCAACAAACTACTGTGGTTTTGTCTCTTTACATGAGCAACTGACCCTATTACTTCCCTAAATTTTCCAGGAGAGGGCAGAAGGTTTTGGGGAAATTTGGGACTGGGGATGTGCAGGGCTCACTTGGCTAGTAGTAACCAAGGCTGGTGAAGACCAGAGTGTGGCTGTGGTGTAACAAGCAGTCTGCTGGTGTCAGAGTTGCTGAACTAGGGCTGCTTATCACACAGGCACTCAGTGCATGCTTATATGCTGGCTGGGAGCATCCAGACAGAAAGCTACAGCAGCAAAGCATTTTAAGGCACCCAGGGTTACAGGACAAGTGGAGACACAACCTCATATATAATATATATTACTGGTTGGGACTCTCCTCTGTTTGCCCATATTGAATGTAATCACTGGTCATTAGGCAACCACCAATGTCCAGTCCAGTGATTAATTCATCTTTATTAGTCATAATGAGGCCTCTCAGATGCAGGCCATCACATTCATACAGACCCCTCTTCCACTGGAATATGTCCCAATGCTCCACAAAACTTTCACCTTCACACTCAACATGCAGCTAATGGTTCACCTCCAGTGTCTTCTGCCTTCTCTTTATCATGGGACTGGAAGGATTTATGAGAAGATCACTTGGACTTTCCTCTTCTTCAGCTCTATTCCAAGATCACTTAGTCTTCTGTAATCTGTGTACTTCCACATGATGTCATGTCATTGGTTCCAAAAGGTATCATCACCAGTGGAGACTTGCCAGACAACCTCATAATCTTGCAGTTACATCTTGTATTTTTGCTCTATGGAGACAGCATACCATCCTGTTGTCCTTGTGTCCCTTAGTGAATTCTCTGTTCACTTTTCTTAATGTGGAGTCACTGATGATGATTGCTTGCCTTCTTAGGGTGGTTGAAGAAACTCTCTTGGTAGCTGCTTGCTTCATACTGCAATGTCCCCTGTAGCTTTCAGTTCCATTCTGTCAGAGACAGGTTCCTCGGTAGTTGACTATTTGATAGCAATTGGATACTTACAGATAGGTTGAATGCCTCCTGGTTTCCTTTCTCTCTTGGTCATAAATCATTAATCCAAATATGTTGGAATACTTATGTAATAACAGCCTCTCTACTGATAGACACAAAAATAAGGCTTTGTAATGGAAACTAGATGCAATGCTGAAAATTGCCACATTTATGTTAAAGGCAAAGGAGAATGTTTAGTTAAGCAATACTACAATGCCCAGTCCCTGTATACATCTGTGAGAAAGTTAAATTTAACCCTAATAAAGTCCATATGTATTATTTATGGTCAAAATTACACCTATCCAGAGATTTGGCTGTATTGGTTACAGAGATAATACCAAAACATAAACTTCAGTCCAAACTTTCTCTTCAAATGTAGCTGTTCCAGCAGGACCTCCCTATCTCTGGCATTAGTTTCCTTAAGTGGCACCTGCCAGTATGAGTCACCCAGAATCAGCAGCTTTATGCAGATTCCTAACTCCTGCTAACTAAGTAGGTCAAGGGAAGAGCCTTGCATCCCAATGTGGTATTTTAGATTCTGCCACCATGTTACAGCATCGTAAGTTTGTGCTCAGTAAGGAAGGTGAAATGATGGGGGGGAAAGCCTCTACCCTTCGGAAGCAAGAGGCAACCTTTGTTTAGCTGAACATTCCAATATCTAGTGATGCAGAGAAATATATACATGCAATCAGTAGGAGAATTTCTTCAAGAGTTGGTGTTTATAACAAGAAAGCAAAATAAGTTAACATGGGAAGAAAAAGAAACAAAACTACACAGTCAAGGGTTCGTTCAACCTTATGTCCTGGGGTACAGAACATGATCTTCTTACTGGAATTCTGTCTTCTCTCTCCCTCAAGTAGAGAGTTTATAATCCTCCCCCAGAGCCCTTATGCAAGAAGAGGGAGAAGCTGATCTGAGGTTAACGCCTTGTTTACCAAGCACCAGAGAGTGCCTCCATCACTTGGCTCACCCTTTTTGTCAAATAAAGATGTCTTTGGATTGGAAGCTCTATTGGAGCATTTCATTGCAATCAGGGATGGGGAAAGGAGAAGAAGAAAAAGCATTATTTAACTATTTTATGTATAAGTGGAAAGTGATTCTGCTCAGACTAGATGCTTTTAAAAATACTAAAAGTTATTTCTGAGTCCATGTCTGTTAAGTTGTTAACCTGCTCTCTGTATGAGAACAGAATCACTCTATTGTCCTCTGTCCTCATTTTCATCTCAGTGAAATTCATAGCAGGTAAATTCAGTACAAATAAAAGGAATATTGGTTCACTCAGCAGATAACCTGTGAAATTCACTGCTGTTGGATTTTTTTTTTACAGGTCTTGCTAAATTTATGATTAATAATGACAGTTGCAGTTATGCATGCTACTGAAAAGGTAATCAGATCTCATGCTTCAGGGAGGAAACTGCCACAGGGCTTAAAAGTTATGCATTAAGCCCACTTGTTTCAATTTGCAAAGGAAATTACTGGTGGATTATTTCTGTACCTTTGTGGAACTGCCAGTTTTGCTTTGAGTTTGAGGTTTATGTGGACCTAAAAATGCAAAGCAAGACTCCATCAAACCAAACTAACTCTGTTAAATTTCAATGAGACTTATAAAGCTCACTAGCATAGCATGAGACGAAACTTTAATTTCTTTTCATTGAGATTATAAATAGTTTTCAGACGAATAAAATTCAGACTTAAGGTTGCCACCCTCTTTTGCAGTTCCTGCAGCTTCAGCTCATACCACCCACAGCTCCAAGCCCTGAGACAGAAGATCACATTGTTTAACAGGCAGAATGGGGATGAAGGAAGTGGATCAAAATAGGTGGAGGAGCTCACCAATTTTGGTGGCTGTTTTGACAGGTCTTGATATCATGTGGCTGTGTGTGTGTGTGGGGGGGCTCATTTCTGCTGTTCCCCACACCATTCCTGCAAAACCATCACTGAGTGTTGAGCTTTGCCTTTAAACATGCACATTTAGAACATAAAGTGTCCAATGACAGCCTAACAATATTAATTTATACAAAACCAAAGCTGGTTCTTTGCACTCTTCTATGTGAAAATAAAGTGCTCCTGTACTCATCTCCCATTTATATTCAGGTGTCTCAAGCTGCTCCCATTGCTGGAGCCACATCAGGGCTAGTGCAATGGTGGAAGATTTCCCCAAAACTTCTAACGTAGAGGGAGGTGGGACAAAGATAAGAACATACATAAGCAGGGCCGGCTCTGGCTTTTTTGCCGCCCCAAGCGCGCCAAAAAAACCCACAACCCTGCGGGGCAGCCAGAGCAGCGAAGCGCAAAAAAAACAACAACCATGCGTGGCGGCCGGAGCCAGGGTGCAGGGGGACTCCCTGCGCTGCAGATGTGCCCCGGGCAGCAGAGTGTGCGCCCCGGCTAGCAAGGGGGAGGGGGGAGAGAAAGAAGGGGGGCGGCCAGGGCTTCCTTCAGTGGGGCACTCGCCACACAGCCCCTCCATCCGCACCGCCTGCCGGGAGGGCTCCGCGCCACCCCGGTCGGCAGGCAGGGAAGGACGTGGGCTGCCCTGCCAGGCTTGCTGCAGACCTGGCACCGGCTGGGGCAGATGGAGTGTGCAGCCCGCTCCCAGCAGGGCGCTCCCCTCCTCCGCGCCACCACCCCCTACAGGGCGGCCGGAGCGGCAAACCAAAAAGAAGAAAAACCTGCGGGGCGGCCAGAGCGGCGAAGCAAAAAAAAGGATTGGAGGGAAGCCACCCCTTAGAATCTGCCGCCCCAAGCACAAGCTTGCTCAGCTGGTGCCTGGAGCCGGCCCTGTACATAAGAACGGCGTACTGGGTCAGACCAAAGGTCCATCTAGCCCAGTAGCCTGTCTACCGACAGTGGCCAATGCCAGGTGCCCCAGAGGGAGTGAACCTAACAAGTAATGATCAAGTGATCTCTCTCCTGCCATCCATCTCCACCCTCTGACAAACAGAGGCTAGGGACACCATTCCTTACCCATCCTGGCTAATAGCCATAATGGACTTAACCTCCGTGAATTTATCCAGTTCTCTTTTAAACGCTGTTATAGTCCTAGCCTTCACAACCGCCTCAGGCAAGGAGTTCCACAAGTTGACTGTGCGCTATGTGAAGAACTTCCTTTTATTTGTTTTAAACCTGCTGCCCATTAATTTCATTTGGTGGCCCCTAGTTCTTGTATTAAATTACATTGTTAGATAATGGAAATAATATCATGTGACTACATAGGTAGCTGTTGAATAACCTGATGATTCAAAATTATTGGAGAGGTTTGTTTGTGGTTTTTTTTTTTTCTAAAATCTATATATAAGTTAATGAATACTACAGTAATCTCTGACTAGCCCACAAACCCAGCCTTTTTGTTCTGTGTTTGTACATCTAGCACACTGGGGTCCTGGCCTCTAACAAGGATCCATAGGCACTATAGTAATACAAATAATAGGTATCAAAGCATAAGTCAGCCACTGACTTAGAGAGGATAGGGAGAAACTTCCCTTTGGGGAGATTATTCCATATGTGTCCACAACAGCAATTTTTACACCTTCCTTTGAAGCATTTGGTGCTGGCCACTGTCACGGACAGGATACCAGACATGACAAACCACTTGTGCAATCCAATATGGCAATGTCTAGGTTCTTATACTACAGCTCCCAGGGTCCCTTGGGTTCTGAGCTCCCTTGCTGGATCCTGCTGCTCAGAGGTTCCACTTGTGCAGCGCTGTGAGAGGGGAGGAAGCTAGTGTTATGGGCCCCCTTCTGAGCTTGGGACCACATAGTAAATCCAGTACTGTGAAGGGACAGTAGTAGGAAGTAGCCCAGGGCAATGGATTTTGACTCCCTGCTGGGAGGGCCCCCTGTTCATGAGTTGACTTACTCAGGGCCCTGGGCTGGGCCCCAGTGGAGAAGGAGGTCTGGGTTCCCCTACCCCACCACCTAAAAGACTGAAGCACCTCAACCAGGGAAACAAGAGGTCAGAGGTCAGGCGTGACAACCACTAGCCCACCCAGCCCTCCAAGCACCCTGTTACAAAGCCATATGTGATGCCAAAGGGTAGTTAGGATCTTGGCAATTCATGAGGCAATACAATTGACAGTGTAAGAGCACCTCTGCTTCATCGCTGCTCTTGGACATTAAGAATGCAATTGTTTCGGCCACAACAAATATCTGTTTAAAAGTGTGTGTGTGTGGGGGGGACGACTTGGGAAAAGGAGACATGCAAGAAGTCATGGTGCGGAAGGAGAGCCTGCTTGTGTCTAACGCACTGAAGAAATTGTTCAAGAGTAAGTCACCTTGTGTAAAAATTGCCCCATAATCTTGCAAGGGTCAGTGTCATCAGCCTGAACTATCTTCCATTTTAGCATTAGTTATGCAAATAAATTGACACATAATACTTTCAAAAAAATATTTATATGATGCATTTAATACTTGTTTGCTTATGCCAGCTATGCCTTTTCCACCCAAACCCCTTTCACCTCCTTCCATCCAATATCTCCATCAATGATCTGGAAGAAAGGAGGAAATTAGTGGAATTGGCAGGTAATACTAACTTGGAAGATGTTCAAAGTGCTCTAATTATGACCTCTTATAACAAAACAGCAGACCACATTCATATCCAGGAATTCAAAGAACACCACTAACAATTATTCTTAATTACAGCAATGCCCAGGGACCCCATCCGTGGAGCCTCACTTGCTAGGGGCCATACAAACATGGAGTAAGACAGCCCCTGCTCACAAAATTCCACAGTCCAGTCAAAGACAAGACTTGGCAAACAATCAGGAGGAAAAGGAGAGATCAGTCAAGGATAACAATGGTAAGAAAAATACATGTGTAGAGACTAGCTATGTGCACAAGTAGATGTTGAGTCAATTAATTTAAGATATAAATAAAGTCCTTACTGGCCATCTATCTACAATTATAGAAGGCCTATATGGTTTGATGGATGTTGAGATTTTAAAGGATCTGAAAATGTATAACACCGTAAATGACAAGTAATTGAAGGGTCCGGTTCAAGGAGAAGAATTCTATAGAGTGATCTATAGAAATAATGAGATTCTGTTAAGCAAAGAAAATATCACAAAATATATATTTGATTGTGGAATAATCTCCCAAGCAAAGTACACAGAGTCCCATTTCTCATGTTCTTTAAAACTGGACTGGGCAAATAATGCAGTGAATAAGCTTGCATTAGTAGCAAGGAGGATTAGGTGACCCAACAGGGCTTTTCTGTCATTGTACATTTCTTTTATTCCTTTTGAATTTTTTTCAGTCCCACTACATCAAGCCTTTCTGTGGCACAGAAGAGCCTAACAGTTTGCAACAATGGTCCTAGATAGGGTGACCAGACACCCCGTTTTTAAGGGACAGTCCTGTATTTAAGCCTTCTTCCATGTGTCCCAACGTTTTGTTAAATACAGGTAAATTGTCCCGTATTTTCTGGGATCACAACACAGAACAGGCAGCGGGGGGCAGCAAGCAGCTGTCCCCCCCACCCCCCTTTGCTCACCCCAGTGTGCGCTCACGTCTGAGTCTCCCTTGCCGCCTCCCCTAGCGGCAGCAGCAGCATCGGCGGCTGCAGCAGCACTGGGGAGGGGTTTCTTTTTGTGATGCTACACCTGGCTCCGCCACTCGCGCGGCTGCTCCTGCCCCGCGGCCCGGGACTCACCCCCACCGCGCCACTGTCAGCTCCCGCCTTGCAAGTCTGAGTAGCTGGGGCAGGGCGTGCCCCCCTTCCTCCATGCACCTGCTGTGCCCCCTGCCTGGCGCTTGGGGCAGCCCACGGGGCTGGGGGTCCCTGCTCAGTCCTGGCGAGAGAGCAGGCTGCGAGCTGTGTTTCACCTCGCTGCCGAACCCCCGAACGTGGGATGCCTAGTGGGGCACGGAGGAACAGGGGAGGGCAACGCCAGCCCTGCGCTGGAGGGAGGGCTAGGGAGAGCGGCGGGGGGGACTAGACCACTAGCCCCGCGGGCGGGCATGCGGCGGGGGCAGGCTTGGATCACCAGCCCTGCAGGTGGGCGGCAGGGGAGCTTGGAAGAGCAGCCACGCGCGGAGGAGAATGGGGGGACTCGGACCAGCCCTGCACCCGGGTGGGAAGGGGGCTGCGGGGGGGGGGGCTTAGAGGACCAGCCCCGCACACGGGCGGTAGCGGGGTAGCTCAGGCCAGTCCCGGGCGCCAGTGGGGAGGAGGACCTCAGGCTGGCCCAGCATGGCGGGAGGCAGGAAGGGCTCGGGTTGGCACAAGCGCAGCGGGGCGAGGGTGGCCTCGGCAGCCCCACGCATGGAGAAGCTGGGGGACCTCAGGGAGGGCTTGGGCTGGCCCGCATGGGCAGAGAGGGGGTGCGGGCCAGCCCGGGGGTGTCCTGTTTTCCTTTTGGGAAAATATGGTCAGCCTAGCGCAGTTTAGTGCAGGGGTAGGCAACCTATGTCACGCCTGCCAAAGGCAGCACAAGAGCTGATTTTCAGTGGCACTCACACTGCCTGGGTCCTGGCCACCGGTCTGGGGGGCTCTGCATTCTAATTTAATTTTAAGTGAAGCTTCTTAAACATTTTAAAACCTTATTTACTTTACATATAACAATAGTTTAGTTATATATTATAGACTTATAGAAAGAGACCTTCTAAAAATGTTAAAATGTATTACTGGCACTCGAAACCTTAAATCAGAGTGAATAAATGAAGACTCGGCACACGACTTCTGAAAGATTGCCAACCCCTGGTTTAGTGTGATCCTTGCTGAGTTTTCCCATCTTGCCCCTGTCTGCACCCCTCACTGACACAGGCTGGGGCCAGTGGGCCACAGTTGGGGGAAGCTGCAAAGTGCTGGGCTGAGGCCAGGAGCAGAGCCCCAGGCTGGCTGCCGGTACCCCAGGCCGGCAGCAGGCTGAACGGGGCCGGAACCCCAGACCGGCAGTGAAGTGAGCGGGACCAGCGGCTGGTATCCCAGGCCGGTAGCAGACTGAGCGGGGCTGGCGGACGGAACCCCAGACTGGCAGCGGGCTGAGACGCTCAACCCGCTGCCGGTCTGGGGTTCCAGCCGCTGGCCCCGCGCAGCCTGCTGCCAGTGGGGGGTTCCGGCTGCCAGCCCCTTGCCGGGCGGGGTCTCAGCCGCCGGCCCCATTCAGCCCACTGCCTGCCTAGATGAACGGAACCCCAGGCCGGTAGCGGGCTGAGCGGGACCCTGGCTGGCAGCAGAGTGCCACTAAAAATCAGCTCACGTGCCGCCTTTGGCACGCGTGCCACAGGTTGCCGACCCCTGCCCTAGCTGTAGAAGAATGAGCCAATGGGGAAGCCTTTGTGAGATGCATTTCACAAGCTACTTCAAGGCAAATATCAAATACTTGATAAGAAACGTTATTGACAATTGGGTTACTGACCAAAAAAACACATGGATTTTTTGGTTTCCGTGGTATTTTGCCTTCAATTCCCAACCCTGTGTAAAGATATTATTATACATAGTATTATATGGTTAAAATGGAAGCCAGGGACAGGAAAAAATGAAGAAAGCTAATCGTTTCCATAATTTCCTACTATTTTTAAAGAAGTCCATGCAGTGAAATATCAGACATTCCTATAATGAAAAAACCCATCATTTTTAGAAAGTTAAAAAATGACTTGTGGTTCTCTTAATACCAAATTTTATTAATTTAACAGACAGGGATTATTTAAACATTAAAAAGTACATTTTTGTAGAATCTCTTCACTTAACTATGGCAACAATTTAAAAAGTACTAGATGTGTATATAACAGTGACTAAACTGTAAGCTCTTTGACAGCCTTTTGAGTATTTATGTACAATACTTCATTTTAAAAAATGTGCCCAAGCTGATTCTTTTAGATCTGTTAGCTGCCTGTGATTCTCCGGCCTATAAAGTGTTGCTAAAACTCATTCAGCCCTCAAACCTGGTACACTGAAGTGAATAGGATTTCAGTGAGAGCAGGATCAAATTATCAGTTTCTATGGCCTGGGCTACACTAGCGGGGAGGCGGGGGAGGTTCGAACTAAGATACGCAACTTCAGCTACGCTATTCGTGTAGCTGAAGTCGAAGTATCTTAGTTTGACTTACCTGGCCATCCTCAAGGCGGCGAGTCAACCACCGCGGCTCCCCCATTGACTCCGCTCACTCCTCCTGCCGAGGTGGAGTACAGGCATCGATTCGCGGATCGATTTATCGTGTCTAGATGAGACACGATAAATGGATCCCCGATACATCAAACACTACCCGCCAATCTGGTGGGTAGTATAGACGTACCCTATGAGTAGATGGAATCACTATGAAGTGCTCCATTTTGGTGACCCAGCTAGGCTAGGCTATGCTAACTGTGAGGTGGGGCAGAGGCTAACCAAGACAAAAGGGATCATTTTAAATTTTTAGAACTTAACAAGGGAAAACTCCAAAATTGAACCAGGAGTATAAACAATATACGAAAGACTTACTACTTATAACAATCTCTAGGTTACCAACTCATTAACCTTTGTCAGCTTATACGTGCTGTGCAGTTAAGACCAAACACATTGTTATTAACAAGAACAAAAGAGATTACTTAACAATATATTGTGTCATTTTAGAGAAGAATCAACTTTTCCTCTCCTAGGCTGTAAGTCCAGCTCCACTCTTGCTGTCCTGTTCTTTGCTTCTGTTTGGCTTGAAGTGCTCATTAGATTTGATGTTTCTGTGGCTGTACCTCTTTTCACTGAGTTTATCCACAAGTGGGGTTTCTTCACCTAGTGGGCCCTCACTTGTCCACAAGGCACCTTTGAACTGTATTCTGTTCACAGTCATTCTCTCTGTTCATGTACTTTAGGTCCCTGGTGGGTAGGCTTCCTGTTTACCATTTTCAGGATCTGATTTAATCTAACAGCTTTTTGATCAATTACTTTCTTCACCAGAACCATCCCTTGGGTATGGCGAATCAGGGTGACCGCTCTGGGCCCCGTACTTTGGGGGACTCCGTGCTTCAGTGTGCCTATGTTGTGCGGGAGGTGCGACCTTTTGTATCCAGTTTAGTTCGAAGGCATCGGTTTAATTAACGCAAAGGACCAATCCTGTTATATACAGTAGCATACAATGGCTAGCACTAGCAGGGACAAAGACAAATGGAGAAAATATAGTTTGGGTGTGGAAAAAAGGCAGAAAAAAAAGAAGAGAGAAAAAATGGATAAGACACTGAAAGGTTTGCTGGAAAAGTTTATGGTTTCGAAAAGTGTTCTGGCTAGTGAGGAAAATGCTGAATTAATGGACTCCAGTGATTGTACCAAGGCTGAGGAAGAGAACAATAGTGCAAAATGTGCACAGGCTGTTGAAATAGAAAAATCTGCCAACTCTATTTTCGCTGAAGAAGATACGCATGATCCAGCAAATTGGCCAGATTTACTTGACAACAAGACAATAGATATTATAGTGGAGAGAGGACCTGTGAAAGTAACTGGTAATGACTATCATTTTCCAAAGAATGATGACAATTGACGCTTTTCAGAAGACTTATACACACGGAATTTACCAAATGGAGAAAGGGTTGAAAGAAATTGGCTGGTATAATCAAAGAAAGCTGATGCAGCTTTTTTACTTCTGCTGCAAATTGTATGGCGCAAAAACAGCACACAAATTAGTAAAGGAAGGCTGCAATGACTGGAAACATCTCAATGATAGATTGCGATCTCACAAATTATCCAATGAGCATATTGTAAACTCAACAAAATGGATTGAAATTCAGAGAAGATTGACTGCAATGAAAGCAATAGATGAGTATACACTGCAAGAAATAAACAAGGAGAACAAACATTGGCAATCAGTGTTGACGTGTTATAGCAGTTGTGCAGTACCTAGCTGAGCATAACTAGCAGTTTGTGGAACAAATGCAAGGCTTTATGAACATAATAATGGTAACTTTCTGGGATTAATTAAAATGATAACTAAATTCAATCCTATGATGCAAGAACATGTCTGATGCATCAAAAATGAAGAAATCCATGACCATTATCTTGGGACTCGTATTCAAAATGAGCTAATCTCGATGATGGCATTGCAGGTGAAGAAAATAATTCTTGAAAAGGTGAAGACTGCAAAATACTTTGCAGTTATTCTTAACTGTACCCCTGATCTGAGTCACCAAGAGCAGATGTCCCTTGTGCTTCATTATGCTGACGTGACTTTTGAAGAAGTGACAGTAAGGGAGGATTTTATTGACTTTCTTCCGGTTCAAGACAAAAGCGGACAACGACTGCTAGATTCTCTCATAGCTGCGCTGGATGGACTTGGCCTCCATATTAGTGATTGTAGGGGTCAGGGATACAACAATGGGACAAATATGAAGGGCCAGAAACAAGGTGTACAGGTGCATATCCTTCAACTCAACTGCCAAGCCTTTTTCAGTCCATGTGGCTGCCACAACTTAAATCTGGTATTGGAAGATATAGCGAAATGTAGTTCAAAAGCCATGACATTTCTTGGAGTTGTACAGCGAATTTACAATATATTTGCAGCTTCAACTAACAGATGGCAAATACTGAGAGTGCATGCTCCCTCTCTAATGCCAAAGCCGTTGTCAGACAGTAGGTGGGAGTGTCAAGTAGAGAGTGTAAAAGCAATTCGCTGCCAGACAAATGATATCAGGAACGCCTTGCTTCAAGTTGCTGAAGAATGCGACAACTCAAAAGCTAAAAGTGAGGCTGAGTCCTTGGTCAACTACGAACTTGAAAATTTTGAATTTCTGTTTGCAATGGTTATGCGGTATGACATCATGTTCGCTGTAAACACTGTGAGCAAGACACTTCAATCCAGGGAAATGCAGCTTGATGTGGCTATCATACACATCAAAGGACTAATTGTCTTTCTGCGGAAATAGAGGAACACTGGATTTACCTCAGTCAAGAACACAGCAACAGAAATAGCATCTGAAATGGACATTGAACCTAAATTCAAAGAATGACGTGTGAAATGAAAGAGAGGTGACGAGGAGCTGGAGAATTCGCCCAAGAAAGTACTTGAAACCAATTACTTTCTCGTCATCATGGATCAGACTTTCATGTCACTGATCACATGATTCGAACAAATGCAAGGGTACGCTGACAATTTCGGTTTCCTGTATGATATGAAGAAACTCAAAGAAATGACAGAAGATGACATGAGAAAGCTGTGCATGGATTTGGGCACTGGATTGTCTGATGGAGAATCTCACGATATCGACGGTGCGAACCTTTTCTCAGAGCTTTGGGTTCTACGAGAATTCATCCCTGAAGGAACAAGTACTGCACTTCAAGCCCTTCAGTTTCTTAAATCACTTGACAGTGCCTTCCCAAACATAGTAATAGCATACAGGATTTTGCTGACAATCTCAATCACAGTGGCTTCAGGGGAGCAAAGTTTTTCCAAATTAAAATGATTAAGAACTACCTAAGGACAACTATGTCTCAAGAGAGGCTGGGTGGACTTGCAATTCTGCCCATTGAGAAGGAAGTAGTATCAAACCTGGATTACCATGATCTGATACCAGAGTTTGCTGCAAGGAAGTCCAGGAAGGTGGATTTCAGAATGTAAGCAGCACGACACTGATCGTGATCGGCGAGGGTTTTTTTAATTATATGAACTTCATTATAATTATACATAAGAGCTACAATATAATTACATTATAATTATACAGCTAGGCGCTATCAATATTTAACCTGCAGCTGCCTTGAAGTTCACTGTAACCAGATTTCACCTGTATAAAACATGTTAAGGGGGGCCCATACAGGCTGATTTGTCCCAGGCCCTGCACCCTGCCAGGGACAGCCCTGCCAACTATATTTCCTTTGGTTTTTTCCCCTTGATACTCTCTCTCTGGTAAGTCTGTACATTTTATTTCCCTCTATTTCCCTTCTCCAATAATGCCTGCTCACATACCCTTGTCTATTTTTTTTCTGCTTCTCCTGACCTGAAACCTTTCCTCTTTTCCTTCTTTCCTCCTTCTTACTTCCCAGTCCTCTACTTTTATTCTCCTGTACTTTTATTTTACCACATCACCTCCTACTCAGGCTCCAGTTCATCCGCTAGCTCAGCATCTGAATTCTTCTCCTTCTCTAACAGCTTTTTCCAGTTGTCCCTATAGGTGGATTCCAAGCCCCCATCCCAAGCTGCTCTCTCATTGTCTGTCTCTCTCCAGGCCAGCATTCTGTGCTGCTGCATCACAGCTGCAGCAGGTGCTAGTGCCAGGGTAAGGATTATTACACCAGTATTATTTGTTTGAAGGACCACAGATAATTATGGATGATTGTTCATTGTCCCTGGGGGGTCTATCCTGCATGGTGCCACTGGGTTCCATTCCATCTCGATATGTATATTAAACCATTAGAAGTGTTACTAAGGAGATATTGGTGGCTTGCCATCATAATGCTGATAATTCCCACTTCCATTTTATTGGACAATATTGTTGGGTTTAGGGTGTGGGTGTTGTTGGTGGCCTGCGATATATGGGAGATCAGACGAGACAATCTGGTGGTTCCTTCTGGCATTAAACTCTATGACAGTGTGGTGGAATAGCGCACCCAGTGCCTTCTGGACAAACTGCAACATTTAACTCTTTTCACAGGCATTTAGGGAGGAAGGTATCTGAAGGGATGAGAGGTAAGATTAAACAGAAGTATGACCCAATGCTTTGGACACGGTGGGATGAGATACAGTATTACTATAGAAAAAAGAACGAGGAGTACTTGTGGCACCTTAGAGACTAACAAATTAGGTGCCACAAGTACTCCTCGTTCTTTTTGCTGATCCAGACTAAAAGGGCTACCACTCTGAAACCAATATTACTATAGGTTATGGCCTGCTGGGACAGTCCTTTTTGTGACTGCACAGAGGAGAGGGATTGTGCAATAAGTTGGTGCATCTAGAGCAAAGATTTGTCATAATCAGTCCCTTCATGTACTCCAAAGAGGACAGGACTGATGAGCATGCCTAGCACTCTTCCTGAAGGAGTGTAACAGTAGCATACTCCCCTTGTTTGCCACAAAAATCCTCTCCCAGAGCTCCACCCAAGGCAGCATTCCTCCCACAATTTCCCCTAATGCAGTGTGGCTTCCCATCACCCGTAGCGTAGGGCTGGGCCTCAATGGCAGGCCTTTAACCATTGTACAGAAAATTGCATATAGACCTGTGATTAATTCTGGAAGTATCTGTGTTTCAGGTGTTGGTCCAGAAATCTTTGGCAGACAGTTTTGTGTTCTGTGATCAATGGTTAACAGTGGGATCAAAGAGAGCAATAGCAGAACCAAGAAACTGGAGACAATAAAAAGATGAGGGGTTGACAGAGGAAAAGATCTCACATTTTTCCAATAAGTTGCTTGCATTCATAAGATTTCCTGTACTCAAACACTATGCTTCCCCTTTAAATAGGTTCATTATCACCATCACTTAATATTTACAATGAGGTAGCATCCAAAGGCCCCAGTCAAGATCAGACCCCCACTGGCACAGGTGCTATGTGAAGATATAGGAAGGCACAATCCCTGCCTTGAAGATCTTGGAAATAATATTCTTCTTTTGTAACTTCAAACAGAAAAGTGTTAATTTGCACTGCTGTAAGTGCTCAACTAGCAGTACCCAATCCAAAACTACTATTTTTAAAGGATTTGTACTGACATTTTAATATTGCTAATGTTTATTGATCCAAATGAACAGGAACTTTTAACCAGTAATGACACTTTCAATTACATTCTTGTTGGTAAAATCCACATACTGGTGTCATGATACAAGCACGTAACAAAGAAAATGGCTGTTGGACAGACAAGTTATTCCACTGCTGAGGTTTGGCTTAGAGCACTGTAAACAAACCAACATTCTCTTCAGGAGGAGCATGATGGGGTGTACCAGGCCTTCATAGTCCCTGTTGGATAGCTCACTGCTCTGCTACACCCCAACCCAGGAAGCAGCCAGGTGGGTTCTCCAGGCCTGCCTATAGAGGCCTTACTGGGGCAACCATCTTGGCAGCCAGCTAGATAGATCTGGTCCTCCAAGGGCTAGCGACAGCCAATCAGAGACCAGCAGGCTCAACTAAAAGGAGCTGCAGGACTTTAGCACCTCAATTCGTGGCTGGGGCCAGAGAAGTGAAGAACAGTGCTTTTCTCTTGTCTGGAGACAGATGAAGCTGAGCTTGCTGGCCCTGAGATAGGGCTGGAGATAGAGGGGCTGGTAGGAAAAAGCCCAGGGAAATAGGAGTGAAGGATGGAAGGTGAGCAAGTCCCTGGGCTGGAACCTGGAATAGTGGGTGAGCCTGGGTTCCCCTACAGCCACAGGTAAAATGGTGTAAAGCCCAAGAAGGGGACAGATGTTATTTGGGAGCCTAAACAAAGGGCTGAATTTAAAGCCCTTCAAGCCACTGATGACCCACCAAGGTTGGCCTGCAGGAGGTACTGGGTGTGCCAAAGGGATTGTTGTACCACACTCCTTTGCTTGGACACACTCAAGACGTGAGTGCCCCTTTACAGGCAGTTTACACCTATAGGCATTCATAATCATATATTGCTAAGGCACTTTGAGGAGTCTTATTATGCCAAGTCAGAATATACAGAAATCACTTATAAAAATCAGCAAAGTAATTGAATCCACATAAAAATATATAAGGTACATTTTATATATCTATAAAAGTTGAGCACAACAGAGTACCAATGTAAGAAAGTATTTGCTGCATACCAAGAAATAAAACATAAAATAGTGGAGCTGCACATATACTTTTTAAAGGTGAATGCTGAGAAGCATCATCGGACAAGTCCAATCTTCATCATTGTTCAACTTAATCTTAATCTGGGTTTTGGAAAATATTGTCACACTGCACTCACAGGCCAGATCAGGGATCCAAGTTAATGATATGTTAACATTTCAACAGAATAAAATGTACTGTTGTTCTAAACTAGAGAGATTGTGCCATGGCTGTGAAAGGAGTGTCCAGGAAGAGAGTCAGTAGAATTACACATACATGAAAAAAAAATAAAAAGGTACTGTAATATATTGCTCATCATTTCTAAGGGACATAAATCCAGAAATTCAAGTTATGATTTTCATATCAGGCATTTTTCAGCATGTACTGTATATTTAGTCCATGGTGTATTTGTTAATACAGTACTCCCTAGACTGAGTAGGGAGCTATAGTGTGGGGAAGTTATGAGGCAGAGCAGAGGATTTATTGCGGGTTCAGGACAACTGCAAGACCCCAGCTCCATCTCCCACAGACATGCTGTAAACTATGCTGCATCTCCTTGGAAGCCACCCACCTGTGCTCTCTGCTCCTGCTGTGGCTCCCCAAAGTAGTCTGTGACAGGAGTAGTTCACATTGACAGGGCTGCAGGCTCAGGTAGCAGCCTACCAGTCCAAGCTTCTCTGCTTTGATCCTGCGGCACTCACCTGTGCTTTTCGTGGCATCAAAGGGCATCCTCACCTCAGTGGCATAGAACCTTCTGGTAAGTGGGGAGGGACAGAGGAGGAGAAGAGTCAGCCAGATGGGTATAAAAGAGCAAAAAGAAAATGGAAAAAATGCATAGAAGAGAAAAAAGAACATAAAGAAAAGGAGGGAACCACTGCTTTAATATCTATCACAATTACAATGTGGCTGAGCTACAGGTCCTAGGGAACCATAGTTTTCAATGTCTTGACTTTTGTGTGTTTAAAATCTCAACCAGAGCATTATGACAAGTCTTTTTGCATTTCATGTCATTTTTTTCTCCAGGGAAAAAGTGTGTTTGAGCACATGATCAAACAGAATGCATGAGGGACAATCAAACTAACACAGTCTGTACATTTATTTAAGTGATTGAACCATTGCACATTCAAATAAATGAACTGAGTGTATTTATTTGAATGTTCTCACAGGTATTTGAGACCACAAACTGTGGGGGCCCCAATTCTCCTCTCACTTGCACTGGTGTAAATCAGAAATAACTCCCCTAAAGTTAGTGTTAAAACCAGTGTAAGTGGAGCAGAATCAGGACTAACTGGGTTTAATTGAATGTGTAATCAGAGGTCAAAATGCAGTTGCTTTTAGTTCTCTTTGGGAAGTTCCAGACCCATGAATGCTTGTCATATCTAGAGTTCAGCGCCTTAGATTCTTAAATATTTAGTAGAGAACTGCATACTGCTGATAGTTTCAAGCTTCAGGCATAGTGAGACCAGGAAGCTGACTAGCAATTTCCTGGAGAAGCAGGGTGGGTGAATGGAGTTTGGTTGTTACGGGTAAATAATACTGTGACAGTCTGCATCCCATAGTAATATGATTATGATATAATTATGTTGCATCTTGTACAAGATGTCATGTGAGGTGTCAATGGAAAACTTATGATTTGCTGAATATGATTATCCTATTTGTATGCAAGAATCATTTTTGTATCTGGAGTTATGAATATTGACTACGCATCTGTATTTCAAATGTGCTTGTCCTGGGTAACATCCACAACTAGCCTTTCAGGTACAACAGTGAAGAAGCTAGACTGTGCTAATGGCCCATGGAAAACAATGGGCCATGGAACAGGCTTGTCCTCACCTGGGGACGCTTCAGACAGCCTATGGATAATGGCTGCCATGACTCATCAAACATGCAGGGGCATGTGACTAGACCACCTGATACTGAACTCCATTCTGGTACCTGTATTTTTCCACAAACTGGGCTGGGAACTTGGCTTGGAACAAAGGGATTCCTGCCATATGGAAGAAACTATAAAAGGGCCTCACTCTCTCTACAACTCAACACCTGGAAACACCTTAGGAACAAAGACTTTGAACTGGGGCAGTGCTGGTCCCAGGCAGGAAAGAGGAAAACCCTGCCTGTGTATAAAACTTCAACAAACTGCTTATACAATCTAACAGGGTAAGACCCTGATTCAAATCCTGTGTAGAATATTAGGCTTAGATTGCGTTTTTGTTTATTTGCTAGGTAATCTACTTTGTTCTGTTTGCTGTCACTTACAATCACTTAAAATGTATCTTTCTGTAGTTTATAAATCTATTTTATATTTTGTACCTAAACCAGTGTGGTTTGAGTGAAGTGTTTGGAGAAAAATCTCAGCTCAGTTAACAAAAGTGTTGTGCATATTCCTCTCCATGTCGAGGGAGGGGCAGACTGTGTATTAAATTCATACTGGTCCAGCTTTTGACCAGGGCAGGACGGTACAGCTCTGGGGATCCTAGGCTGGGGAGCTGGGGGTATTTTGACTGGAGTCTCTGTATTGTTGGTTCATGGAGTGGTTGGCAGAGCATTCATGAACACAGCTGGTTGTGGCCCCTGCCTGTGAATGTTTGTGTGAGGGCAAGTTTGGAGGGCTTTGCAGCTTGTCACAAAGTCACAGTGTGAGAGGGAGCCCAGTTTGATGAGACAGTGGGCTCAGTGGTACCCCAGTTCCAGGTGACACCCCGTGGGGGAGGGGGGCATCACAAAAACTTTCTACTTCAAAGGTCTATAAGACCATAGAAAACCCTCCTCTTGTGAAACCCATAGGGAGGGAAAAGATGATACAGCAGTTTTGACTTATGCTCCCATGACTAGGTGTACTGGCTCTTCAGGGTATAAGAGAATAACTTTCTCAGAAAAAAGCAGCCCATTCCCATTTCACTACCAGCAGGCAAAACATTGAACCAGTAAATACTACAAGGAGGCCGTTGCTGGGGTATTGCTCCCAAAGAGGGTATACCACGATCCAGATCTGAGCTAAATCTTGTAGGGTCCTAGGAATTAACCTCCTATAGAGTGGTTAGGCACGAGTCCTCCCCTCCAGAGAGCGGCTGAGGGAAAATGTCTGGGCTTCCAATTTATAAATCAATCTCATCATCACCCTTTCATTTCTACCATCTGGGTGTGTAAACAGTTGTTCGTCTTTGAGTTTTTGCTCATGTCGATTCCAAGTAGGTGTATGCATGCTGTGTGCACAGTCGTCAGAAGGTTTTCCCCCTAGTGGTACTCCTCAGGTCAGCTGTAGATCCCCCCTGGAAACCTGCTGCCTCTTCAGTTCCTTCTTACTGCCCGTGACGGTCATTGGAGCTGCTTTTTCTCTCTTGCTACAGCAAGCAATCCCCTAGTACTTTTCTCTTTGTACTTGTAAATAGTTTACTTAGTGTTAGTTAGTGTTTCAAGTAGTTTATAGAGTTAGTCAGATAAATTTCTGTTGGGGTTCCACTGCGTTCTCCCCTCCCAGGAACCAAGGCATGCCTCAGTCTCAAGGGTTCAAACCGTGCGGGTCCTGCCAGAAGCCTATGCCGAGGGGCCATTCCCACAACTCTTGCTTAAAGTGCTTGGGGGGAGGCCCACCAGACTGACAGGTGCAAGATCTGCAAAAGCTTCTGCCCAATAACCAGAAAGGAGAGAGACTTTAGGTTAAAACTACTCCTCATGGTGTCAGCTCTCCGTCCCCAGCCAGCACAGCCCGTGTTGGCCCCAAAGCCCAGCACTTTGGTGCAGAGCACACCGGCCTTGGTGAGAGAGACTGCAGTGCCAAAAAAGGACTCTGGGTCCAGAGACCCCTGGCACTGCCACTCCTCAGCACCGAAGACCTCCACTGTGGCTACCCAGCACCGCTTGCACTCACCAGTGCCGCGCAAGAAGCAGAAGAGAGCTGAGAGGGGGCATTCACCCACAATTGGAGCAGGAGAGTATGAAAGCACTAGTAGAGTGCATTCTGCGCTGGGACACTCAGCCCCTGCTCTGGCTAAACCGGCACCGTCGACTCCAGCCTCACAGAGAACTCTGTCGAGTCCGGTACTAGTGGATTCCCCTGCGCGGGAAAGTCCGGTAGAGGACCTGGATCTTCCGTCCACCCTAGACACGTTTAAGGCGGCCAGGCACTTCAAAGCTATGACAGCTTCGCAGGCACCAGCACCGCAGAGAAGCACTGTACCTTCCAAGGGCAAACTGGCCATGATGCAGCACCGGTTGCTCTTCCCTTGACACCGCTCCCCGACACCGACCCGTTCGGCGCTACCATGGTCTCCGAGATCGGAGTCATCTTTGAGAGCCAGAGTCATATGTCTCAAAAAGGAGATGGCACCATTCGAGATAGGGGACAGCAGTTCCCCATGATGCCTTGGCCACTGCAATGGCAGGTGCTGGCGCAGTGGCCCTTCCGAACTCCATGGGCGTACCACCAAGCCTAGGGGCTGGGCTCCAGATCTCTGTTGGTTGCCTCAGAAAGGCAGGCTTCCCTGACGTCCTCTATGGCCTGGGAACCACTGTGAGGCTCCAAGACTGGCACCCAGGCCAGCACCAAGGCTGTTACTGAGGCTCATGCCGAAGCCGGCACCTAGACCGGACCCGGTACCACCCCCAGCACCGTGAAAGAGACATCAGCACAGGGGGACCCCCGCGAATTGGAGGGTCAAGAGGACCTGGTGCTGCTGAGGGCACCATCCTCATCCTCCCCGGATGGGGCAGTAACAGGCTTATCTTCCATGTTGCTAGCTGTGGACAACAGAGCCCATCAGGAGCTGCTCAGGGGTGGCACAGAACTTGGCAGGCAGAAGAGGTGGCAGAGGAGACTGACCCAATGATGGCTATTCTGACTCCCAAGCGTCCTTCAAGAGTGGCCTTTCCCCTGATTAAAACCATCCAAAACATCACCAAGATCCTGTGGCAGACTCCCGCCTCTCCCCCCCACAGCCAAGGGGGTGGAAAGAAAGTACTTTGTACCCTCAAAAGGGTACGAGTAACTATTTACCCACCGTCAGCCAGGCACATTAGTCATGGTGGCTGCAAATGGGGGGGGGGGGGAGAGAGAGAGGCAAGGGCAGCCCGGACCAACGCCCAAATCTAAGGAGGCAAAGAAGCTGGACCTCTTCGGCCAAAAAGTCTACTCTACTGGAGGGCTCCAGCTTCAGGCTGCCAACTAGCAAGTGGTCCTCAGCCACTACAATTTCAATTTTTGGAACACTCTGAATAAGTTTAAGTAGTTGCTTCCTACTGAGTCCTGGTCAGAGTTTGAGGCCATCATCAAAGAAGGCAAGGTTATAGCAAAGACCTCCTTGCAAGCCATGCTTGCCTCGACCGCTATAGTCATGTGAAGGAGCTCATGGCTGCAGGCTTCGGGCCTCCCGCACGAGGTCCAACAAACAACTCAGGATTTGCCCTTCGATGGATCAGGGCTGTTCTCAGAGCAAATGGACTCCAAGCTCCACAGTCTCTAAGACTCACGAGTGATGTTAAAATCTCTGGGGCTCCATACACCAGCTGCACAAAGGAAGCATTGCAAACCTCAGCCTCCCCCACACTTCTACCCTACTTATCCTAGATAGGATTACAACAGGAAGGGGGCAGGAATAATAGGAGGAGGCCATCTCAGCCATCTTCCAACTAGAGCTAGGGCTTGGCGAGGCAGTCTTTGGGCCTCAAGCAAAGCTTTTGAAGGTTCACCTGGGACAACGCACCAGGCATAATCCCAGATCCTTTTCCCCATTTTGTGAACTGTCTATCCCATTTCTACCATGCCTGGGCCCGGATCACCTCAGACCAATATGCATGGTAGAATTGGGATATTCTCTCCAATTCTGTTCCCTCCCTCCCTCCCACCCACCCCCATCCCTCTTCAGGGACCCTTCTCACGAGCAACTGCTCATACAGGAAGTGCAAATGCTCCTAGAAGCCGGAGTGATAGAGGAGGATTTAAGGGGCAAAGGGTTTTATTCACAATATTTCCTAATCCCAAAGACCAAGAGTGGGCTCAGGCCTATTCTAGACCTGCAAAACCTGAACAGATTTATGAAAAAGCTGAAGTTCTGCATAGTCTCTCTGGCTCCAGGGGACTGGTACACCACCCTTGATTTGAAGGACGCATACTTTCACGTGTCTATAGTCCCATCCCACAGACCGTTCCTCTGCTTCGTGGTCAACAATACCCATTATCAGTTTATAGTTCTCCCCTTCGGGCTATCGGTGGCCACGCGGGTGTTCACCAGTGTATGTTGGTCGTAGTGACCTTCCTGTGGAGGTGACAGGTACAAGTATTCCCATACCTAGATGACTGGCTAATCAAGGGTCACACCAGAGCTCAGGTGGAGGAGCATGTGAACCTGGTAAGATAGACTTTTGACAGGCTCGAATGGATACTGAATGTGACAAAGTCAACTCTAACCCCCACTCAGAGGATAGAGTTTATCGGACCTCTCCTAGACTCAGGTCAAGCCAAAGCATTCCTTCCAGAATCGCATTTTCTGACCATGGGTGCCACCATAGAGGGCTTACAACGAAAGCCCTCTACTACAGCGCAGAATTGCCTGAAGCTGCTCGGTCATATGGCCACTTGTACGAATGTAGTTCAGCACGTGAGACTCTGGCTCCCACCTCTTCAGGCCTGGCTGGCCTCAGTATAGAGGCTAAACCAAGACCGCCTAGACAAGGTAGTCACTCTTCCTCCTCCAGTTATTGAGTCCCTTCTGTGGTAGCTCAACAAGGTGTGTGCAGAAGTACTCTTCTCCAGGCCCCAATCCTCGCTGTCTCTAGTCACGGATGCATTCACAATGGGATGGGGGGGTGCACCTAGGTAGACTCAGTCCTCAAGGTCTCTGGTCCAAGGCAGAACTTTTGCTGCACATCAACATCAGTTGAGCTGTGTGTGTTTCGTCTTGCTTGCCAGACATTCCAAACCCATCTGGAGGGCAGATGTATATCGGTATTGACCAACAATACAATAGCAATGTTCTATATAAACAGACAGGGTGGTGCTCGCTTCTCTCCCCTATGCCAGGAAGCCCTCAAACTGTGGGACTTCTGCATTGTGCACTCGATACATCTAGAGGCATTGTACCTTCTGGGCTCTCAGAACGATCTGGCTGATCATCTCAGCAGGTCCTTTCACAATCACGAATGGTCCCTCTGCCCAGATGTTATGATCAACATCTTCCAACGGTGGGGATTTCCCCATATAAACTTGTTTGCAATGAGGCACAACAGGAAGCGTCAGTAGTTCTGTTTCTTCCTGAATCACAGCCCTTCCTGGGCTTGCTTGTGGACGGCCTAACTCCTCCCTTGGAAGGATCACCTGCTATATGCATTCCCACCCTTCCCGCTTATACACAAGATCCTGCTAAAAAGTCAGAAGAGAGGGAGCATCAATGATCTTAATAGCACCAGCGTGGCCACGTCAACACTGGTTCACCATGCTCCTAGACCTGTCGGTGGACACACCCATAACCCTGCCCCTGGTCCCAGACTTGATCATGCAGGACCACGGCCACCTCCAACATCCCAATCTGCAGTCTCTCCATCTCACGTCATGAAAACTCCATGGCTGAACCCCTTGGAGCTCACATGCTCAGACCATGTTAGGGAGGTTCTCCTTGGCAGCAGGAGGCCATCCACTAGGGCCCTTACTTGGCTAAATGGAAAAGATTCTCTATTTGGTCATTACAAGAGGACACTCCACCTTTACAGTCATCGATTCCCTTTATCCTGGACTATTTACTACACCTGAAAAGCAGGGTCTGTCAGTGTTGTCAATAAAGGTGCACCTGGCTGCTATCTTGGCTTTCCATCCCAGTTCGGCTGGCCGGTTGGTTTTTGCTAACCCCATGGTTGGCCGCTTCCTCAAAGGCTTAGACAGGCTGTACCCTCAAGTAAGAAAGCCAATCCCCCCATGGGATCTCAACCTGGTGCTCTCAAGACTGATTGGTCCTCCCTTTGAGCCCCTAGCAACATGCTCTCTTCTCTACCTTTCCTGGAAGGTTGCATTCTTGGTGGCTATAACTTCAGCCAGGACGGTGTCTGAGCTTAAGGCCTTAACTTCTGAGCCCCCATATATTGTCTTCTATAAGGACAAGGTGCAGTTGCAGCCACACCCAACTTTTCTCCCTAAGATAGTTTTGCAATTCCACATGAACCAGGACATATTTCTTCCAGTGTTCTCTCCTAAGCCACACGCTAGCAACCAGGAGTGAATGCCCCACTCCCTGGATGTCAGGTTAGAAGAACGAGGCTGTTTCAGAAATCAACACAACTCTTCATTGTGATTGCAGAGCGGATGATGGGGCTCCTAGTGTCATCCCAAAGAATCTCTTAATGGATCACGGCCTGCATCAGGGCATGCTACGACCTGGCAAAAATTCCTGCCCCTGCGCTGATGGCACACTCCACAAGGGCATAGGCATCCTCAGTGGTGTTCTTGGTGCAAGTCCCCATCCAGGACATCTGCAGGGCAGCGACATAGTCATCAATCCACACCTTTACTTCGCACTACACCATTATGCAGCAGGCCAGAGACGATGCCGCATTTTCAGAGCAGTGCTACAGTTTGTGACCCACTGAGCTCCGATCCCTCCTCCTAGGAGATGCTTGGGAGTCACCTACTTGGAATCAACATGAGCAAGCACTCGAAGAATTAAAAAATGGTTACCTACCTTCTCGTAATTGTTGTTCTTTGAGATGTGTTGCTCATGTCCATTCCTAGACCCTCTCGCCTACACCACTGTCAGAGTGCTCCAGCAAGAAGGAACTGAAGAGGCAGCAGGTTGGCAGGGGCCTATATACACCACCATGAAGGCACAACTCCAGGGGGCACCCAGGCCAACCCGATGGGTACCACTAGGGGAAAAATCTTCCGACGACTGTGCATGCATCACACGCACACCTACTTGGAATGAACACGAGCAACACATCTTGAAGAACAAGTTACGAGAAGGAGGTAACCATTTTCTTCCATTCCGCAAGGGAGCGAGTAAAGGCAGATGTACCTTCAATGAAAGGTACCTGACCAATAGTGAAGGTAAGTCTGTCAGTATCAAAGGAATAGCAGCAGTGTGAAAGAGAGCCTGGATCGGTGACTATGGATAAAGAGGTTTTTTTAAAGAAAATAAATACCTGTGTCAAACTGAGCAAACGTTTCTTTAAAATACGGGTATGTGACGTGCCCCTTCCGCTGTGCTCTCCTGGGCCTTCTACAGCTTCCATCTGGGTAGGAAGCTGTTCAGGACTGAGAACGTGGAGATGTTAGCAGATATAACTTCCAAATTTCATGAAACCCTGGTGATTCACAGGGAAAGGAAGAAAAGGAAGCATTAACCCCCCAGAGAGGCTGCCTGAAGAGCTGACTGTTCTGCCCATGACATGCAGTTCCATACATCCTCAAAAGGGTGGTGATAGGGAAAATATACAAGGAATAGGACTTAATGCTATTAAGCCCATTAGTAATTTCTGCACAGGAAAAAAAAGCCTTCTGGGTAGCTGGGAGATACTGAGGAAAATGTACGACAGGAAGCAGCTGCTTCTTAGATCCTCAATCCCACAGAATGAGGGTGGAAGGGCTTCTATGAACCACAGAAAGGAGGTAAAGAAAGTGTGCAAAGATCACTACTTTTGTCCCCCCAAAGCCCCTTTAGTGCTCACTGCTCCATCTCCTCCTGCTTTGCCTTCTCTAACAACAATGGTAGAGGGGAGCTTCAGACCTCACAGACGTTAATATATCAACCGTAACTATGGTGTCATGCTAAATACTAGTTAGCAAACCTACAATGTAGGGCAGTGATTCTGGTGCCCGGTAGCTATAAATAATTTTCTCTGGCATCAGAATACCAGGTTAAAAGCCAGTGACCGCAGTATTATGAATGCTGCTTTCCTGGCACCAGGTGGGAAGTGTGTATATAAATCAATTTCACTGGCACCATTTTTGGTGTCACTCTGCTAGATTTTTAACTCTGAGAGAACAAATGATTCCATTAAAGCATTTATTCAAATATTTACCCCTGCATTCTCACTGATGTTCAATAAAATATTATTAATTACAAAGGCCTGATCCTGAAATTAATGGGAATTTTGCCTGTGTAGAGACTGAAGGATTTGGTTCCAATGTACTCTCTCACGCATATGCAGAAAAAACAGCAGCTGCGGTAAAAATAAGAGTGTTCTTTGGCAAGAAACAAAATTAAACCATGATGAAAATATTTAAAGCAACACAAATTATATTAATAAAAATCCTTAATTATTCTATCACATTACCCAGAGGGATTTCAGTAACTCTCACTGAAACAAAACATTTTGCTGACCTAATAAAAGTTTTAATGAGCAATTTGAAATAGAGATGATCCAAGTCCTTCTGCACTTCTCAGAAATAGCCACAGAATGTGATCTGCTAGTTACATTAAATTTACATTTCAAAAGTATGTGTTTGCTACTTTGAATAAGATTGCTAATCAGAGACCACTTATTATAGGGGTTGCAGCTTTAAAACCCCCAAAGTTTGGGATCAGATGCCAAAAAGAAAAAGTTGAAGGCAGGCCAGAAGCAATGAGAAAAAGAGAAATTTGTCTGCAGTAACTTCAACAGAAAGGGACATTCTTGTTCATTACAAACTTAGGCCCTTATTCTGAAAGCAAACATTTACAAGAGTTTAACTTTACTCGTGTGAACTTACAAATACTTATGCATGTGCATGATGGTGGAGACTATCTTTGGTTATAAGTCTGTACGGGGCCTAGCACAATGGAGTTGGGGTCCCCAGGCACTGCTGTAATACAATGTGCTTAGAGGATTGGTCCCCCCACCATAAAATTAGGGTAGGTATTTGGGGAAACTCCCTAGTGGTGAGATGTATTAAACTATGAACAATCATCTAAGGGAAAAGGTGGAAATCTCATCATTTGAGCCATTTAAAATTAGACTGGAGAAAGCACTTGAGAATATACAGTATTAAGCCATCCTGTACTGTATTAAGCTATTCAGTACTGGCAGAGGATAGTTTAGAACACAGGTCCCCAATCTTTTTTTTGCTAAGCCCCCTTCAGCGATTCATGTCCCATGCACACTCCCCTCCCTGGCACTGCCCTCAAGCCCTTTGCTGGGCTTCCCTAGCCCTCTTGCTCTCGCTCTCTGTAATATGCTGCTGGAATTGTAAGCCACTGCGTTACCTCTCTATCTCAGCAAGAGTGAACTTTGGTGGAGATTAGACTGTGTCAACTCCCTGCCACAGCAGTCTGTCATCTTCACCAGCAAACTCCTCAAGAATCTACCAGTCTTAACTTGCATAGCAGGTAGCAATTGGTGAATTCCAACCCCTAAGCTCCTCATTGTGCAATGGACAGCCCCTATTCCTGTACATTCACAGAGGGTATTAAGTTTGCTCATTTAAAGAGTCAATACACTGCAATTCATTAATTTAACTGGTGTTTGACAAACACCCTTATTTCAATCACAGCACTGATTTGGGTTATAGTAAAGTAAAACAAGTTTATTAAAACATCATAAGTTTAAGTGAAACCAGGTATAAGGAGTAACTATAGAAAGGGTTACAAACCAGCAAAAGTAAAATTATGCTTTCTAATGGCTAAGACCTAACATAACAAACTACAGTCTTTGTTAAAAGTAGTTTCCTTACTAATCTTCCTTTTCCAGCAATGGCTGACTAGCTCTTAGCCAAGATCTCCATAGCATCCAAGACACTGGCTTTCCTTGTCTCCTCAGGTGAAGGAATAACTTAGTCTTTCTGCATGTCCTTATCTCAAAATCTGACTTTCTTTCAAGGGTCAAATTGATCCCTTGGGGTTCAATCTTCTTCCTCCTCTGGAGGGGGGGGGGGGTCAACTCCATCTTGATTAAGGTGTTCCCTGGCGTGTTCCTGGGTGATGCTTCCTGCTGCAATTTTACAATATAAATGTTACTGTAGCAATTCCCGATCCCAACTGACTAGGAGTTGTCCTTCCTCTGTGATACATACCTGCTGACTCCCCAACCACCTTGTAGGTGTTGATGGTTCTGTTCCCAGCATGTGTAAATTGCAATCCCATTGTTGCTGGTCAACCTTGCTTCACTTGTATTCAAGACATTGGCAGACCTATTTTCAAGTTTATTTTGTTCAAATACAGACTTGAAAACATATCAGAGAACATCCATAACGCCACATACAGGGTTCTCACATACACTTCACAATGATATTATTGACCAGCATGTCATTAGTTTTCAACTGATACCTCACAAGGCATATTTTGTACAAATATTTTTGTAACAGTGTGCAGGATGTGAATACAGGGGTATCCTACTCTCCCAGCCTGTCGCCCGAACCAGCTGTTCTCTCCCCATGATTGGGCTGCAATCCCTACCAGGCTGTGCCTGCTGGCTCCAGCCACTTCCCCCATGTTGCTGTTGCGCAGACCCTGCTCTCCATGCTGCTACCACCAGCCCAGCGTCTGGGGCACTGTGTGGGGCAGGGTGTGAGATGGAGGGAAGGGCAGTAACCGGCGTTGAAGATGCAGCTTGCTTTCCAACCCCTTCCACTGGGGCTTCCCCTCTGCACCAGGCCAGTAACAAGCATTGCAGGGCTGGGCTCATTCTCCATCCCCTCCCACAAAGCAACCCCTTGTGCATCAGCTGCTGCTGTTCCTGCCTGCTAAGAGGTGCTGCCTTCACAAGCTCCTGCTCCCCAGAAAGTAGCAAGCATGCGGAAATGATCTACTTAATGTCAGGTCCTCATGTCCTCTAGTAACCTCATGGCAGTGCCCCACAGCTTGAAAGCCTGTGGTTTCGATGAAGTGTAGGTATTCACCATACAATCCTAGACTTTGGAGATAGAAGTCTCCTTGTCATCTCTTTTACTTGGCTACATATCACTTGTGTGTGTGTGTACTGTAATACTAGTGTAACACTATGCCCCATATTCTTCATAGAAATATTGTTATAATATGAATATAGCATATCTAAGATATATTTTATGCAAGATGGGTCATGTGAGGTTTATTGGAAAGGTTATGATTTACTAAATATGATTATCCTATTTGTATGCATGTAGGATTTTTGTATCTAAAGTTAGAAATATTGACTAGACATCTGTTCTACAAAAGTGTTTGCACCTGGGGAATGCCCACCAGACAAAATGCAATCAGTCTGGCTGGTTAGCTGGGGACAAGTCAATAAACCATTAGGGAGAACAATAGATCTTTGAAGATGCTAATCTCCCACCTTCCTGGGATGTTACAAATGGCCTTTGACTCATGGCTGCTTTGACACTGCAGGATCATGTGATCATGTCACCTGGTACTGGACTCCATGATAGAATACCAGTATTTTTCTGCTTAGGGAGGGAGGAACCACACTGGAAAACAAAGGATTAGCTTGCATGTTTGTTTCATTTGCTGGGTAATCTGCTTTGATCTGTTTGCTAAGCCTTATAATCACTTAAAATCTATCTTTTGTAGTTAATAAACTTTTTTGTTTTCTCTGTTTTGTTGGGGGGCAAAAAGCTGTGCGTATCTTCCTCCACATTGAGGGAGTGATTTTTATGAGCTTACACTGTACAGTTCTCTGTGCAGTGCAAGACAATACAATTTTGTGTTTACACTCCAGAGGGGGTGTGCACTTGACTGCTGGGCAATTCCCTAGCTGAGTCTTCCCATGCAGAGCTGATTTCAGTGTCTGTGTCTTTCTGCAGCTGGTTGTATCCCTACCTGTGTGTGTGCTGGAGGAGGCTTGAGGGCTTGGCCCAGCAGGACAGTTGACAGGAGCCCAGGTTGGTGGAACAGGTGGGCTCAGTGGTACCTCAGGTGGCACCTGGGGGCAGGGGTAACCCATCACAAGTAGCTTATAGTACTCCAAGGAATTATTGGAACACTTCAGTTAACAACTCCAATACATACAGGCAGGTCTTAACTTCCTCATAGTCCCTCTTCCCCACCCAAGATAACAATAGAACACCACCTCCTGGTGGAGGTGCTGTCTGTGCTGAGCATTCCAATAGACATGTTCATAGATTTATAAAGCAGTGGAACAGCTAAAGAAAAATGTCCAGCAATGGACCACCTTCAGGCATGAAGAAAACTGATCAATACATCAGAAGGCTTCAACAAAGGGCTCATTAAGAATGGAGTCTACTGTTTATAAACGGAAGTAACGTGGGTGCGTTTAGTTTTCAAATCTGTACACAACTGTGGAAATGTACATCAAACTGAAATTTTAAAGATGTAAAATTAGAACAGATGATATTGACTAAAACATTTTCAAAATGGATCTTATGAAAAATCTGCTTGAATTTTTATATGGCCTCTGTTATTAATTCAGAGGAAAGTCAATCTTTGCTGCATATGTTTTCTGAGTTCATATGAATAGCTTTACTAAATAGGATGTGCTAGTTTGCTACTCCATTAACAAATCTTATTGCTGGCACAATTATTGTCTGCCAATAGAACACCAACAATGAATATTTAACAAGGAGAATACCCCTTACCCTCTCCCTCTAGCCATGTCTATTAAACTAATTTATTTCAATAAGAGGTATTCAGTTCCCATTAGTTCCTTTTCAGTGCAATCCCTGGTTGCTAGACATCTTGTTTTGCTTTAAGTAGGATTTTGAGGTGGGTTTTTTGGTTCACTAGCACTTTGTACTTGGCTTCCTTGTGTTTCTGTGTGTGCACATGAGTGCATATACGTATTGTGGTTAGGATTGCTAATGTAATGCAACAGCTCTGGGTGGGTTGTCAGCAGTCAGGAATGAACATTGGATCTCTGGATCTAAAAGCATGAACCTGTGGCACCTGTGGTAAAAGACTGCAATCTCTGTGATCCAGCCACTAGAGAGGGCCAGAGAGTGACACTGTAAGTATGGATCACAATAAGGGCTACTCAACTTAAAATGCTACAATGGCACAGTTGCACTGTTGCAGTGCTTCAGCGTAGACACTACCTATGCTGACGAAAGGGGTTCTCCTATCAGTGTAGGTAATCCACCTCCCTGAGAGCTGGTAGCTAGGTCAACAGAAGAATTCTTCCACTGACCTAGCCCTGTCTACATGGGGACTTAGGTTTGCTTAACTATGCTGCTCAGGGGTGTGCATTTTTCACACCGTGACTGACACAGTAAAACCAGCTTAATTTTCTAGTGTAGACCAGGCCAAAGAGAACATATTATGGCTCCTTTTTTTAGCTTTTGAATGCTGTGTATATACATGAAACCTTCCTATCACTGGACTTTAATTTTATGTCCATTTTTCATCTAAAGCAGTGGTTCTCAACCAAGGGTACTGTGACGGGTTGGATCACAGAAACCCCCTAGGAGCTGCCACCTGATGTGCCAAGACTACCTCTGCTCCTGTTTTCCCTGCCAGCTCAGGACTCCAGCACCCTGTCTTGCTGAGCCAGACACTCCCCTCTGCTCCAACAAAGACCCAGGGTCTGAATTACTTGCCCTAAAGCTGCAGGTTAACCTGAAAACAGCTCACAGAAGTGTGCTTGTCTTTAGCACTCAGATGCCCAACTCCCAATGGGGTCTAAACCCAAATAAATCCATTTTACCCTGTATAAAGCTTATACAGGGTAAACTCATAAATTGTTCGCCTTGTATAACACTGATAGAGAGATATGCACAGTTGTTTGCTCCCCCAGGTATTAATACATACTCGAAGTTAATTAAGTAAAAAGTGATTTTATTAAATACAGAAAGTAGGATTTAAGTGGTTCCAAGTAGTAACAGACAGAACAAAGTAAGTCACCAAGCAAAATAAAATAAAATGCGCAGATCTATGTCTAATCAAACTGAATACAGATAAGATCCTCACCAGTTCCAGAATGCTCCCTTTTACAGACTAATCTCCTTTTAGCCTGGGTCCAGCAATCACTCACACCCCCTGTAGTTACTGTCCTTTGTTCCAGTTTCTTCCAAGTATCCTGGGAGGTGGAGAGGCTCCCTCTTTAGCCAGCTGAAGACAAAATGGAGGGGCCTCCCACGGGTTTAAATAGAGTTTCTTTTGTGGGTGGAGACCCCCCTCCTCACTCCTATGCAAAGTCCAGCTCCAAGATGGAGTTCTGGAGTCACCTGGGCAAGTAACATGTCCATGCATGACTCACAGTCTTTACAGGCAGAAGCCATTGTTCACATGGTATCTTGTATGTCTCCAGGAAGACTTCTTAGGTGGATTGGAGCATTCCAAGATGCATTGTTCCCCAAGTGCTTCCTAACTGGGTACTTAACTTTGCGAATTCCTTCCTAAAGAAGCTGACCAAATGCCTCACAAAGCTTACTTAGAAATCAAGCAAGTATACAGCCAATATTCTTAACCTCAAGTACAAAATGTTATATGTGTACAAATAGGATGAACAGATATAGTAGACCATAACCTTTACAGAGATATGTTACATGGCACAGGCAGCACAAAACATATTCCAGTTATGTCATATTCCCATAAAGTCTTATGGGAGGTACCATCACAGGTACATGTACCCCTGGGGGTATTCAGAGGTCTTCCAGGGGGTACATCAACTCATCTAGATATTTGCCTAGTTTTACAAGAGTCTACATAAAAAGCACTAGCGAAGTCAGTACAAACTAAAATTTCATATAGACAATGACTTGTTTGTACTGCTCTATATACTATGCACTGACTTTTAAGTACAAGTTTTATATTCCAATTGATTTATTTTATAATTATATGGTAAAAATGGGAAATTAAGCAATTTCTCAGTAATAGTGTGCTGTGACACTTTTGTATTTTTATGTCCGATTTTGAAAGTAAGTAGTTTTTAAGTGAGGTGAAACTTTGGGGTACACCAGACAAATCAGACTCCTGAAAGGGGTACAGCAGTCTGGAAAGGTTGAGAGACACTGACCTAAAGGTATCAGGCAGCCAGAGGAGAAGGCAGTGAGCATAGGGCACCACCACAAGATAAACCCAACTGACTAGCTCAATGATATCACTACCAAAAGGCTGCATTTATATTCTTATAACATTTTCCCAGAGTTTTTTGGTGGAAATTAACAACTGACAAAGCACCTTAGGCTGAATTAAACTTAATAGTTAATAACTGTACTTTGTTTGGACAGTGAATGGAAGATGTAATCTCACTATCTGTCTATCTTCAGTATTTAGAATATTAGAGTACTGTCTAGAGTATTTAGAGCCCTAACAGCCAGCAGGGAGGATTTTATGAAGATCTCAGAAGGGTGCCACACCAGGACATATTCATTGTCTCGAGTCTTTAATGCTGATGTGGGAGCTGACTGACACGTGGAGCAGGGTTCTAGGCCATCACACCATTGGAAAGTGAAACTCCAACTGCCAAGTACTTTTCTCCAAGTGTGCCAAGTTCAATCTCAATGTTACCAACACAGTCTTCCAACAGGCCAACAAATATAAGACAACATGGATGCATCCCAGGTCAAAACAGTGGCCCATGCTGGACTATGTAATTGTGTGGTCTAAAGACATCAAAGATGTGTATGTTACCCGCTCTTTGAGACATGCCAAATGCTGGTCAGATATTCGGTTTGTGAGAAGCACATGTCACTACACCTCTCACCAAGCGCCCCAGAAGATGCCTCAACCCTCCAAAGAAAATCAGTGTGACTGCCATGAAAGACCCCAGCAAACAAGCAAAGTCAGAACAGACACTGGAGACTGCATTAGCTGAGGTCCCAGAGAATTCCACAGACACTAAGGCAACCTGGCAGAAGCTCAGAGATGTCACATATAATACAGCATCCAAGATTCTTGGTTTTGTAAGGTGGAAACACCAAGATTGGTTCCACTAAAGTCAAGAGGCACTGTATGTGTTCATCACCTTTGAAAACATCAGGCCACTTTTATTTATGAGCCTAACTCCAGGCACTCAGGGTGACATTGACCCCATTGCCTTCAGAATTCCCATTGACTTCAGTAGGACCAAGATTTAACTCACAGGTTTTAAAACTTTGTCCTAAGGATACATTCACACTTCAAATAAAAACTGAAAACCTTCCCCGTCACCGGGTCTCAAAGCCCGGGCTCCAGCTCGTGCAGGAACATCTACACTGCTATTCCTAGCCCTGCAGCCTGAGACCTGTGAGCCTGAGTTAATTGACACAGGCTCTGAGGATCGGGATCATGGGCTTTTCTTTGCAGTGTAGACCTACCCAGGGGACTTATCTAGGCTGCACAGCAAATCACTAGTTTAGCTGGGTTTGAGTGCTCAGGAGAACCAAGAGTAGTTTTGATTCTACTGCTCTGTTGATTAGACCACCCCAACCCTCAAGAGGCCTCTCAAAACTTCTATTCAGAAGACAACTGAGGAGCTCTCTCCCAAACAATTATTTCACTCCTCTAGCACAGGCATACTTTAAAAACCTTCTTCCTCACCTGCTTCCTCACCTGGGCCAGGCAAGTCAGGTGCATTTGTACAGACAAGCAGTAATTCCCTTTTGTCCCTGTAAGACCTCATAAGAGTTGGTAGTTGATAAGTAAATGACAGAAAAGTCTTGCTTATTAACCCAACCTGACTTCTTGTGATAATGTTTAACTACCTACATAAAGGAAAGAAAAAAAGTATGGATAGTTAGTAGGGCTATCAATTAATCACAGTTAACACTTGCAATTAACTGAAAACAAAATGAACTTATTCATTTTTTTAATGGATTAATTGCATACCTTTGGATGGGGAGGGAGGCATTGGCAGTGGGCGGGGAGGAGGCTGAAGTCCCAGCCTCGGAGCTGCAGAGGCAGCTGCGTCTGGAGCTGGGCTGGAGCCCCACACCCCACATCCTGAGTGGGGCGGAAGCCCAGAGACCCCAGTCCCAAGCCTATATTTGAAAATATAGAAAACCCACAAAAATATTTAAATAAATGGTATTCTAATATTGTTTAACAGTGCAATTAAAACTGCAATTAGCCATGATTAATTTTTTAATCTTGTGATTAATTGCAATTAATTTTTTTAATTGCTTGACAACCCTAATAGTTAGGAAACTAAGAGTTAGTTGCAATATATTGTCATGAAGGTGCAGTCTCCATGTTCAATGGATCCCAAGGAGCTGCAGGGAGTGGAAGCAATAACCCAGCTGAGAGTATCCCTCAACAAAGCTGCCTGCCCCATCCCCATGTCAATGTAGCCCCCTTAGAAGCATGTTCACATTGGCTTGCCCACCTGCAAAAACCCACTTTCCTCTTCAAAGGGAGTGCAGATGCAGAGTAAGAGATAATGCCTTTTGGAGCCAGGATATATGCTTGGAGTCTGTAATATGAGGAGGGAAACATGCCACCTGTAGACCTGTGGAGGTTGATAGAGGAGGGGCATCCAGGATTAGAGAGAAGTAAAACGTGCGAGACATTTCCTCCTATCACCCCACTTTGGATGGATTTTGCACTAGTGGGTAGAAAAATATAGGGTTGATATTTTCTTGGAAGTGAAATGCTCATCACTGTAATGCTTTACTGATGACTAGAGCTATCCAAAATCCTTCTGAAGCAAACCGCTATATGCTGCGTGAATTATTCAAAAGTATTTAATACGCAAAGATTTATTTTTTCTATTAAAAAAAATCCTTGGGTTTCTCAGAACGATTGTTTAAATCAAATCTCTTGCCTTCATGTTCCCATACACTGCTTTGACATTTAGATCAAATTTAATAAACATAGAAAACCAAGTTAAAGGTCAAAAAAGCCTCAGAGAGTCTGAGAGACAAGGTGGGTGAGGTAATATATTTTACTGGACTAGCTTCTGTTAGCAAAAGTGTTGGGATATATATCAATATGCATTGTGATTCATATATCCATGTAATATGTTATAGGTCATTGAGGCCTGGTATGAATGATGCATGCTTGACATGAATACGTGCATTGCAAGTTAGCAACCAATCAAGAACTTAAGGTCAAGGACTATTAGAACTATTTGTGCAAAAACAATCTTATGTTCCGAGAAAAATACGGAAAATCAGCAGAAAAGGAAACACTGGACTGATATAAAATTGTATAAGAATTGGAGGAAATGGCACGCCTTGGATCATGGCGGCCCACCCAGGATTGTCTCTTTGGAATTGTGTGGGTAGAAGGCCTAGTAAACAAAGGCAAAGAACTGATGATGTGATGGAATGGACTATAAATGGTTGCCTATGACTTCTGCAAATCAGAATCGTTTATTGATCCAGAGTCCCGGGTGGATATAGATGTGGTTTTCGCCAGCTCCCTGAATCTTATGATCGGAAGGAATCTCGACTGGCCATCAGGACCATTCTGACTCTGGTATAGTATGTTTGGGGTGTGAATGTGGAGTTAGTAAGGTTTGTTTTGTAATCAATAAAGAGCATTTAGAGTATTATATACCAACACTGTGTCCGATATCTGCCTGCTCCCCATCCTGTAGAGAGACTTCTATTGTGGGTCTAACATAAGAAGCTTTTGAGCCACACAGAGCTCTTCTTTGGGTCTTTCACCAACAGAAGTTGGTCCAATAAAAGATATTACCTCACCCATCTCGTGTTTCTGCTATCTTGGGACCAACACAGCTACACAACAATGAGTCTGGTCATACAGGGGTTGTAGAATTTGGCCACAAAGGAGTTGCTTAAATATATGTGCAGTAGCCACAAGAAAATACTATTATTCAAGAGGTATATTTTATTGCTAGTTCAGACTAGTCTAGATTTTCCTGACCACCTGCACACGAAGAGGAAGATCTTCAAAAGAATGTATGGCACGCTTGGATGACCAGCTCCCATTGACTTTCAGAGGGCATAGGACTTCCCTCAATTAATTCCTATTTGAATAGATTGTATCTTTCAGAAAAACATTCAACCGTGATTTAAAGATTGCCAAAGATGGAGAATCCTCCATGACCCTTGGTAAATTGTTCCAATACTTAATTACCCTCACAGTTAAAAAGGTGCACCTTATTTCCTGTGTGAATTTGTCTGGCTTCAAGTTCCAGCCATTGGATCTTGCTAGGATTTTGTCTGCTAGATTGCAGAACCATGTCATAGGGCACTGCCCTCCAGCATGCCCTCATGTGGCCACTTTTGGCCCTGCAGATGCATTATATTCAGCATCCCCCTTGGTTCTTTCAATCAATTATCCACACTGAGGTCAGTTCAAAACAAGTACCCACTTCCTGGGATCTGATTTGTTAAGTCTTTCTACAAAGTAACTTACTTCATTAGTTGCCCTAGGTCACCCTCCCTCTGAGGCTCATATATGAGTCCTGGTCATTTCTCCCCCATTTAGGTGTAGCCTATAGGACTAACCTGCTTGCTTGTATATATCTTTTCTTATAGTTTAAGTATTTGGTTTATTGTAATAGGTGACCTGACCCGCAAGGCTGTTCCTGTGTCTCTTACCACCAGGTTATCAAGGAAGGGTGTGAGTATATTAACCAAAGCTTTGTTGCATATAATACTATATCATCATACGTATCTTTTGAATAGCTGTAATATAATTGTAACTTTGTAACTCTGGGTATTTTACCATTTACTTACTATTATTGATTTTTAATAAAAAGTCTTTAAGGCTATATCTGTCTCAGTGTGAGCTTCCTGTCATACCCCGGAGGGTCCTTTATAAATTCTGTGGAGCCTAATTCAGGACAAGAACTTTTATCTTCTGATCAAACAGATTGATAAGCCTAAAACCCATACTAATTCATATTGATAATAATTAGTAATATTATTAAAATCAAATAAAAAATAAATAAATAAAATTCCCATATTATCCAAATTAATATTATCAGTACACCCTAAATCAGGCTACATAGGAGACCCCGCAGATCCCTTCCTGGAGCTGGGGTTGTACTTCAGATGGTCACTTTCTCAAATGGGGAGTCCCCGGCTCTCTTCCTTGGAGCTGGGTTATAATTTAGGCCAGCCATAGGGCCTTCACCAGCTTTCCCCTCAGCTGGCCCCCTTTCCTCCCTATTAATTATCAGGCTCAAAGGGTTCAACAGGCCAAGCCAACCTTCTCCTTCCACTGTCTTCCCTGCTATGAGGGAGGAGGCAGCATCTTCCCTTCTCCCAGCTCATCCCCAATTGGTTGGGCGAGAGGGGAGCTTTGCTTCCCCACCACTCTGCAAGGTCTTGGCCCCAATCCCTTAAATACAGTGATGGGATTGTCTCCCAAGCACCACTTATTCCTGGGACTGTTTCCTCTCTATCATTATCCCCTAGGTCCTTGTGTGTGTGTGTGTGTGTGTGTGTGTGTGTGTGTGTGTGTGTGTGTGTGTGTGTGTATATATATATATATATATACACATACACATACATACATACATACACACATTATATATATATATATATATATATATATATATATATATATATATATATATATATAAAGACCTTCCAAAATATTAAAGGGCCATGCCACATGATGGGATGGCCTGTCCACTAGACAGTACTACACTTAAGGAAGCAGACTACCCTGTCACAATCTTGCCCCTCTTCCCCCTCCCCAGAACCAATTTATACCCCAAAAGATGGGCTTGACCAAAGTTAACACCCGGTCATGACCTCCAGCCAGGGGGGGTACTTCCTGCCTGGCTGCTGCAAGAAGTCCATTTGCTCCTTAGCAATGCCCTTGTCTTGATCACCAAAGTAAGAAAACCAGGCCAGGCTTCCTCTTTGCTGCAGGTACCTCATCTGGTGAGCATAGTCCCCTGTAGTCCTTGGCATATAGGAATTTACAAGATGCAAGGCCTCCAGACCATCTAATCCTACAACCATTTCTAATGTCCTCAAAACTGGCACTTCATGCTGCTTAATCTGTGTTAAGACTACCCCTGATCTTTTTGAGAGTCCCCCCCCTGGTATGCCTACACACATGCACCTCTGAACACAGGACATTTTTATCTATGTTCAAACTCCTTTTGGGGTCCCACAGACTAATCATTGTATAGTATTGCCTACAGCTCTTAGTAGCTCACTCAGCAACACTCATTTTGTTCCTTTTGTATTCACAGTAGTTGGTGAATGATGTTCAGTACAGTGGGGATACTCTGATCTTCTTTTCTTTGGGGTAGATTCCATCATCTCCATTTGCACAGTATCTTACAGCTCTCCGGTCACTACGGGCTTTTCTGTTTCCTTCTTGTTCCACATTCCAATTCTTGGTCACCTGATGTTTCTGCACTCACTGTCACATCACTCTTGTCCTTAGCCAACTGACATACCTTGGTGCCTTACTGATTCTTTTTCTGACATAGCTTTGCTCCCTCTTCACAAAATTCTTCCTGTTCATTCCTTGGGGCCACCATATCAGTGAAATTATTAATGTTTCATTTTGAACTAAATTAGAATATTTCTTTTTCTATAATCAGCAGTGATATTTCTTTTTTTTAAAATCTGAATAAAATTTATTTAAAACAATGAAAATTACTGAGCAGAGGACACAAATATCTAAAATTGGTTTTGCAAAACTGAGATACAAAGTTGTGGTCAAAGTCATTTTACAGCTGTTCAAACTGTATCTGATTGAAAACAGAACAGACAAAGCTTACCTTGTGGAGCTTTGAACAAGGCTGTTTATTAGCCAGTGTGCAGTATCATTTTAAGCTATGGATCCTACTTCAGACTCTATATTAGCCTTTAAGCATAATCAGTCTTAAAAAAGAACACAGTGTCAACAAACCAATGCATTAAATATAATCATATTAGTAAGCCACAGAAGTACATTAACTTTTAAGGGAGAAGAACTTTGAAAGCCATTTTGCATGCAAATTTACAAGTAACTTATTAGGCATCATACAGTACATGGGAAGTTTGCAAACTAAATCTGAATGTAAACTTTGTGAGCTTAATATCTGTAAAATATTTGGGTCTGTTTCATATGAATTTATGTTACCAGGTTGAGCAATCATTTTATTGTCTTGCATACAAAAAGCATACTGTGGCAAGATGGCCGATGTTACTATGGTGGGTCCTGCACTTGTCTTGGCTAAGATGCTACCCCTTACCCCTGCTCATGAGGCACCGAGGTCCCCGCTAGTGGCCCGGGAAGGTGGTAGAGGAGGGAAGCGGGGTAGGGGTCTGGGTTTGCTCTTCACTCTGAGCCCCAGCCCCTCTCAACCCCTGTGGGTTCTTACTCTCTTCCCCATTGGGTGGGGTACCTTCAGTCCTTAGACGCTGGGGGAGGGAATCTCCCTCCCCTGATGGGGCAGGGTCTCCCTTATTTTGGTTCTCTGGTCTTTCAAATCTCACAGCACACTTCCAAGCTCCAGTCCTCTCTCCTTCTTCCTCCTCCCCTGACTGCCTGAAGCAGGGGGGGTTTATTAGGTTCCTGACAGGGCCTTAATTGACTACAGGTGCTTTAATTAACCTGTAGCAACCCTCCTAGTCTACAGGGAACCACGCCTTAATTGGCCTAGGGCTTATATATTTTCTCTCTCCCACTCTCCCTGGCTCTCCTGTATCACACAGACGTTACTTCTATCTATGTAAACATTATGTAAATAAGTTTGCATAAAATTTGTATTAAAGATTATCATCAAACTTTGTGTATATATGTAGAAGTTTGCATGGGATTCAAATTTTACATACCACTATCTCAAGGCAGTGTGAAGCATTGTGTGCAGTGTAGTTTATATTAAATTCTGTAATAGCACAAGGTGGGTTAAGTCAGCCTGATTTTATTTCTGCTCAGGAGATGTAGTTACAGATTTTTTTTCCAGTTTTTATAGCAACAGCTGTGATCACTGGACACATTTTGCCAATGGGAGGACAAGCAGTTTCCTCTGAGACTGTAACTATCCCCCAGAGAGGTGTGAAAGCAAGAGGCATACATCCTCCTCCCTAAGAAAGTGGAGAGTCACATTTTTGCTATGCTCTCAACTCCAGCTCAAGGGATCAGGATCTCAAGGTGTCACTCTCAGATAGCAGTGCACATACCTCTCCACTGAGCCATATGGCTGATCCAATATAACAGTTAACTGAGTGGATTTCAACACTATGGAAAAACCTAAATGAACTGGTCCACTTCCATCCTTATGATTTCCCATGTTGTTCATAGTTCAGCAATTCCTGAAGTCAGACATGGATTACCAAAAATTTACTTAAGAGAGTGATAGTAGGTAGCTGCTAGTAAGATCAAGATATTTATTAATCCCATGGAGAGTGACTTTTTCTTGTTAATAGAAGTGCTTTCACTTTATTATTTTTCATTACAAAAACCTGTTAAGTTAAATAAGCATTTACAATAATTCCAGACAAAATAGCAAGTATTTGGAATTTCAGCACAAAGGTTCATGTAAACAGTAGCAAGATATAAAAAGATTTCAATGTGAACATATATCAAATATTTGTAGCCTATGGAATGAGATTAGATTTTAGGGAGTCTAAATATCAGCTGTCAGCACCCATAGCATATGTTTAGGAATATATTTTGTACATTTCACTAGCTACTTCAACTATTACTCTCTAGAACCAGAAAATATACTGCAATTCTGTGATGGAGATCTTAACTGTGTGCTCAGGACCCACTCCAGAACCTTCGACTATCTGTATATGTCCATGTTCACGTGAAGAGGAAGAAATGTCCATTTTTGTTAAAGAGCTCTATTCTCAGAATGGGGATCTTAAACATACTGCATGGGGTGACCTGGTCTTGTAAGGGTCTCCCTTCCTGAGACATACTATTTTAGGGCCCAATATTGTGAACATTTAAGCATACAAGTCACTTTACTCATGTGAGTAATCTCATTGACATAAGTGGAACCACTCATATGAGTAAAGTGACTTGTATGCCTAAGTTTTTGCAAGATCAAACTCTTAGGAGGTAACACTGTCAACAATAGTGGTTCTATTTTTGATAATTTACCTAGGTTCCGTCCAATCCCACAGTTCTACACCCTCACAGAATAATGAGACTGCACAGGGGTCCACATGTGCAATCAAATTGTAGGATTGGGGCCTGAGTAGTGGGTAACAGCCACACATTTGAGAATCTATCTACAATTGCTAACAGTCCATGTCTGTAGGATGAAAAGGGATAAATACAATAAAAAAAACCCTGTATGGAGTTATTGAAATCCCTATATTAGAACATTTCCCATAAAGGGCCCCAATCTTTTAAAAACAATTCTTTGCTTTAAATGAAAGACATCTGCTTGAAATGGCCTCTGAGTGTAAGGGGGGGAAAAGACAAATTTAAAAATACAATCCCACCCAACAGGAAATAGTAAGCAGCCATTAAAAAAACTCCAGCGAAAGGAGGCTCTCTGTGTGTTTTGGGTGTGTTTAAAGTATATGACATCAACCAGATTTCATACTGCAAGTTCTGTGGGTTTGTGAATGTCAAAAAGTGGGAATGGAAAAATTCAGAACTCGAGAATCTCTAATATAATCTCTCTAGCAGCACTGGAAAGTGCAACTTCTTGTGAAATCTAGCCTGCGCTACTGTATGTATGCCATGTAAGAAAAGGGTATGATAATAATCTACAACTAAAAAGTTAGGAAATCTAAAACTGGAGTGTTATATCCCTTCAGAAGGAGCTTTAGTTATGCAAGCAATGCAGGATGGATCTCATTTACTTCATGCTATTTAGTAATGTCAAAAGCAATTCACAACATTTTCAAAGGAACTGTGGAGCTAGTCCAGCTCCATTTCAGTCATTGAAAAGATTCCTGTTGCCTTCAGCGGGCGTTGGATAAGAACTATATGAATGCAGCTATAATATATCTTCTGTAGACTCACTTGGGTTTTGTGCCAGAGTTAAACAGTACCAAAATCCCTAACTACTACAAAATTTACTAGAGCCTATTTCTCTTCATTTTATACCTTGATATTAATCTTAAATAAAGGCATCCAATGATTCTTAACATTTTATTGGCATTTTTGCCTTTTAATTACACTAGTCTACAATTTTTGAGAAGTCGTCTGCTTCAGAGATAAAATGTGCTATTTATTATGTATTTTGATGTGCTGAATTCAAATATGACAATTAAAACAACTGATTGGCTACTGTTTCTAAGATATTTAAGTTTTTACATTTTATGTCTATGTACATTGTGTAGATAGTAGAGTTTTAATCATAAATTGTAAACCTAGGTCTTTTCATGTCTTTATGGTTGCTATACGAGGGAGGGATAGCTCAGTGGTTTGAGCATTGGTCTGCTAAACCCAGCGTTATGAGTTCAATCCTTAAGGGGGCCATTTAGGAACTTGCGGATTTGCGGGGGGAGGGATAGCTCAGTGGTTTAAGCATTGGCCTGTTAAACCCAGCGTTGTGAGTTCAATCCTTGAGGAGGCCACTTAGGGATCTGGGGCAAAATCAGTACTTGGTCCTGCTAGTGAAGGCAGGGGGCTGGACTTGATGACCTTTCAAGGTCCCTTCCAGTTCTAGGAGATAGGATATCTCCATTATCTTATCTTACATGATAATATTTCACCTGTCCTGTTTATGTAACACTTTAAAAATCAGCAAAAGGGTTATATAAATAAAATTTATTATGAAACAAAAGGCAAAAAACTATTATGTACATAGTTTAGTCCTATTCAGTGTCTACTCGGCGCTTCTTGGCTTGTCTCTTGTATTCATTAAATGGAGCATCTCTTGTCACTGTCCAGCAATAGTCTGCAAGCATTGATGGGCTCCATTTGCCCTGAGAGCGTTTCTCCATTGTTGCAATGTCCTGGTGAAATCGCTCGCCGTGCTCGTCGCTCACTACTCTGCAGTTCGGTGGAAAAAAATCTAGATGAGAGTGCAAAAAATGTATCTTTAGTGACATGTTGCAACCAAGGCTTTTGTATGCCTTGAGGAGGTTTTCCACCAACAACCTGTAGTTGTCTGCCTTGTTGTTTCCCAGAAAATTTATTGCCACTAACTGGAAGGCTTTCCATGCTGTCTTTTCCTTGCCACGCAGTGCATGGTCAAATGCATCATCTCGAAGAAGTTCACAAATCTGAGGACCAACAAAGACACCTTCCTTTATCTTAGCTTCACTTAACCTTGGAAATTTTCCACGGAGGTACTTGAAAGCTGCTTGTGTTTTGTCAATGGCCTTGACAAAGTTCTTCATCAGACCCAGCTTGATGTGTAAGGGTGTAACAAAATCTTCCTTGATTCAACAAGTGGTGGATGCTGAACACTTTTCCTCCCAGGCTCCAATGACTGTCGGAGTGGCCAATCTTTCTTGATGTAGTGGGAATCTCTTGCACGACTATCCCATTCGCAGAGAAAACAGCAGTACTTTGTGTATCCAGTCTGCAGACCAAGCAAGAGAGCAACAACCTTCAAAACGCCACAAAGCTGCCACTGATGTTGGTCATAGTTTATGCACCTCAAAAGTTGTTTCATGTTGTCATAGGTTTCCTTCATATGGACTGCATGACCAACTGGAATTGATGGCAAAACATTGCCATTATGCAGTAAAACAGCTTTAAGACTCGTCTTCAATGAATCAATGAACAGTCTCCACTCATCTGGATCGTGAACGATGTTGAGGGCTGCCATCACACCATCGATGTTGTTGCAGGCTACAAGATCACCTTCCATGAAGAAGAATGGGACAAGATCCTTTTGATGGAACATGGAAACCAGGAGATTCCACTGCTGTAGTCTGGAGCCCAACAGCTCTGCCTTACTTTTGGGTAGTTCCAAATCCCTGACAAGGTCATTCAGTTCACCTTGGGTTATGAGGTGTGCTTCAGAGGAGGAGGATGGGAGAAAATGTGGGTCCTGTGACATTGATGGTTCAGGACCAGAAGTTTCATCCTCTTCCTCGTCTGACTCAAGTGAGAATGATTCTGGTGCATCAGGAACCGGCAGTCCTTCTCCGTGGGGTACTGGGCGTATAGCTGATGGAATGTTTGGATAATGCACAGTCCACTTTTTCTTCTTTGACACACCTTTCCCAACTGGAGGCACCATGCAGAAGTAACAATTGCTGGTCTGATCTGTTGGCTCTCTCCAAATCATTGGCACTGCAAAAGGCATAGATTTCCTTTTCCTGTTCAACCACTGGCGAAGATTTGTTGCACAAGTGTTGCAGCATATGTGTGGGGCCCACCTCTTGTCCTGATCTCCAATTTTGCAGCCAAAATAAAGGTGATAGGCTTTCTTAACCATAGTGGTTATACTGCGCTTTTGTGATGCAAAAGTCACTTCACCACAAACATAGCAGAAGTTCTCTGCACTGTTCACACAAGTACGAGGCATCTCTGCTCACTTTGGCTAAACAGAAATGTGTCCCTTTGCAAAATCAACAACAGACAAATAAGAGAGCACGACACTGTATGATGTCTAGAGCTGATATAGGGCAATTTGTTCAGCAGAGTGATGTAAGCTTCGTTATGATTGCATCATCCATGACTTCTAGGAATAACATGATGCAATTCATATCATGTATGACGCAATACCAGCTTCAGATTGCATCATTCATTGTTTTGCCTAAAAAGCAAGTACTGTCCAAACCCAGTCATAGATTTATTCATAGATCCAGTCAAAGATGTATTTTAGTCATTTCTGGTTTAAATTGAGATCCCTTCCCTTTATAACTCACTTATCCTCCGCCATTCCCAAGTCAAGGGTCGTACATACTGACCCAATAGCATATCTTGAAAACTAGAGCCAATCAACAATTTTAAGCATCATTTTCGTTCCCAGTGACCCAGAATTAGTAAAGTTTGACTACATTTATTTCAGAAGCATTTTGGCTGTAGAGCAGTGTTATTTAACATGCTTTCCCAACTTTTTAAAAAAGAATACTTAACACTTGTCTATCATTTGTCAATGAAAAATTAAACTTGAGAAAATAGCTGATAAGAATACAAATATAAAAGAGTAAAGAACATTTTCTCCACAAAACGGTCTACTATAAAACCAACAAAACAAATCCATATCAACTGGCAGGGATCATAGACACCAAAACTGTGTATTTGTTTCAATATTTAGTTGATAGGCCAAAACAGATCTTGTAACATAAAAGTAATTCCATTCTGATTAATTGCAAATTATTCACTTTTCTCAGAAGTGCAAATGGTGAAATTCACCAAGCAGTCTATATACCATAGAAGGCCCCCAATGCAGAGGCACTATGATTCATACAAGGGGGGTGGCTGTGGAACAGACTCGTGATGGACTCCACATCCCCTGTGCATAGCAGAGCTAGACTTTGCAGCAGCTCCCAAGAACTAGTGCATAGGCAGGGAGTATTGTAAGGTAAACCACAGGAGGGGCAAATCTGTACTTTTAGCTCCATGAGCAAACCCATGGACATAGTTGGTAAGGGATGTTGCCCCCCGCCCTAACTCCTTGCCTCGGACAGGCGTGGAATTTGCCCCCCCCCTACACATGGTCCCGTGGCCTGACTGGACCTACCACCCCCCAGAAATATAGAAGTCAAACTATGCTTATAAGCAAACCCCTGCATTGGGGGTGCACATTGGTTGTATCCTACATACCAACCCAGGGACAGCAAAAGTCTCTGCATCCTCCCCTTGGGTTGAGTAGATTCCAGAAAATGCTGAATTTAATCCAAGTCAATAAACTTGTATTACTGTTAACAAATAAAAAGCTTAGTAACTTACATTAAGATTATAACTATGAATGATTATTACCATGAAGTGTTAGTTAAGAATCTAAATATTTAAAGGTATGGAAATGAGCAACTAAGAGAAGGTTGATAACCATTCCAACATGTTTCATGCATTTTCTTAAGTAAGTGTACATGTGTGAAATATCACATTGCACATTACCAAGAAACATCCTTAGCTAAGCATCAGATCAGAAATCTCCTTATACTCACCCCACCCTACATCATATGCATTTCCAATATGAGCTACAAACTCTGACAAATCCCCACCCAGCATGTGGTCCACAGGCCATTCTCCAGTTCACCAACCACCAGTTATTAGCACATACTTAAATATGACAGGCAGAGAATCAATGTATGAACAGTCCTTCACACTGTATTTAACACTGTGTATTTTAGTGTATGGGATGAACACCCAGACCATAGCATCAGTGCATACAGAGATTTATATAAATAATATACAGACCAGAACATCAACCCTCTCCCATTGCACACATCCACTGTGGTCAAATGATCACAATACAGCAGATCTGATTCTGCACACTTCAGTACACACACACACACACACACACATAATCTAGAAACAAAATCTATTCATTGTACATCACAGTCTACTCTCTCTATATGGACCAGATATTCCACCTTCCCTAACAACCCTCTAACAGTGTGTCAGAGACTTCCTCCTCCTCCAGATATAAACCATGAGCCTGATTCTCCACTGCCTCTGCACCTTGTGTAATTATTTATTATTACTCCCCCAGGCCCAGTGCATTGCACAGTTCATGAACTCCACAATGTCCCAAGCTTGCCCACCATTCTAGTTAAACAAATAATATAATAAAGACATGATAGGGTGCCAGAATGGTTTAATGGGTTTAATTACAAAGCAGTGCAATTTGTTTGCTAAAATAAATAACAAAGTATAACAGCACTTCTTTGTTGGTGGATTAACACTGGTAGGCATCAAGGAACCAGCTTCTCCTCAATCATATTAAACTGAGGACCAAGAGTATGAACTTTTTTCTCCAAGAATGTGAATTGTTTCAATATCTCAAGATGTCTTCTTTTACTGAAGAAACAACTTCCGTAGACTCAGTCACTATGACATGCCAATCTCTCCAGAGAATTAAGTGCTGAAAGAGAGGAGAGAAGTATGGAGCTACAAGTCCTATTAATTCCAGCTCTCTGAGGAATCACACCAGCTGAGTTTTACAGTCTTGCATGACTTGAAAAGAGGATATATGGATATAGATCTATATTGGGGCCTGAATATGGAACTATATTAAATGTAACTCTCATTGCAATCATATTTCCCTGCTCCTGCTCTTTGAATAAAATTTTCTTCCATCCCATGTAGAATGTTTTTCACCACTTTTCACCACTGGAAAGCACAAAAGATGCCCCATAAACAAGTACATTGGCCAGCATTTTGGAAAGATGTCTTTGACTCTTAAACATTTTTGTTTTCTTTGAAACATCAAAGGATTTTTTAGAAGTTTTATTAAATTAAAACCATGTAACCATTGTGTTGGGCTTGACAAAGTAAAATGCACAAGTAAATATAGAACTATTATAGCACAAAAGCAGCAATGATACAGAATCATTTGTTTAAACAACATCCATTGCACTTAGGGTGACCAGATCACCCAGGTCAAATATCGGGACGCGGGGGGGGGGGGGGTACATGGTGCGGGGGGGGGGGCGGGGCAAAAAAAAAGTGGCAGAGCAAACTCCCCCCCCTCCTCCCTCCACAAGCGCTGGAGGGAGGCCCCGGAGACGCAGAGGGAGCGCGGGGCCGGGGTGAGTGAGAGTCCGGCCTGGCCCCGAGTGCAGGCAGGACTCAGTTGGGCGGTACCTGGAGGGAGAGGAGGGGGGTGGCCCGCGGGGCCAGGCGGCGGCTGTTCTCCCCCCCTGGGCAGCGGGACTCGGGAGCAGCCGCTGCTGCAGCTCCCACTGTCGCGGGGGGAGGAAGTGGCCGATGGCCAAGCTCAGCGGCTGCGGCTCTGGCGCCCGGGCCCGAACCCCCTGAGCCTGGGCCTGTTGCGGGGACCCAGCAGCACGTACGCTGCGCCCAGCCCCTGGCCAGTCGTGTCTGGGCTGCTGCCCAGCTGGTGCAATCCCGCGGCGGCCCCGGGGCAGAGGCATCGGCAGCCCAGCCCCGTTCATTCCCCTGCGGGACCCGAGCGGGACGGGGGGGCTGGAGCCTGCTGCCCCCACTCCGGGGCCGTCCGCGGGATTGCACCAGCTGGGCAGCCAGCCCAGATGCGACTGGCCAGGGGCTGGGCGCGCACAGCGTGTGCACTGCTGGGTCCCCACAACAGGCCCAGGCTCGGGGGGTTCGCGGGCGCCAGAGCCGCAGCCGCCGAGCGCCATGGCCACTTCCTCCGCCCGCGGCAATGGGAGCTGCAGCAGCGGCTGCTCCCGAGTCCCGCTGCCCAGGGGGGAGAACAGCCGCCACCTGGTCCCGCAGGCCGCCCCCTCCTCTCCCTCCAGTATCACCCGACTGAGTCCTGCCTGGGCTTGGGGCCAGGCCGGACTCTCACTCACCCCGGCCCCGCGCTTCCCCTGCGTCTCCGGGGCCTCCCTCCAGCGCTTGTGGAGGGAGGAGGAATGGCGTGCTTGGCGAAGAGGCGGGGATTTGGGGAGGGAGCCAATGGGGGAAGGAGGGGGCGGAGTCGGGGCGGGGGGGGGGCGCGAGCACTTCCGGGCTCCGGATCATTTGCTTGTTTGTCCAGTGTCCCGACCTAACATTGGTCGGGACGCGGGACAAACAAGCAAATATCAGGACAGTCCCAATAAAATCGGGATGTCTGGTCACCCTAATTGCACTTGCACGCATTCTCCCCTTAGTCATACTTTACATTGCTACCAAAACTTTCATCTCAAAGGACCCCACAGCTTTTTACAAACTCCATCTCTGAAATACAGCTGAACTACCTCTGGGGTGATAGTCAGGTAACCAGCTGCCTCCACAGTTCTTCAGTGTACTGTGACAATAGGAAAATTTTAGCCAAAGACCCAGGGGTACACCCTTTCTTTATGAAAAGTGCCATAGGATCTTTAGGTCAAAGCAGAGCAAACAGTCCTTCATCCAGTAGACCCTGTTCACATTAAGAATGCATGGAGCTCAATTTATCTCCTTCAGAGAGTAAGGGCTTGTCTTCACTACCCGCCTGGATCGGCGGGTAGAAATCGATCTCTCGGGGATTGAATTATCGCGTCTCGTCAGGACGCAACAATCAATCCCCGAATCGACGCGTGTACTCCACCAGCGCAGGTAGGAGTAAGCGCCATCGACGAGGGAGCTGCGGCGGTCGATTTGCCGCTGTCCTCACAGCGGGGTAAGTCGGCTCAGATACGTCGAATTCAGCTACGCTATTCGCGTAGCTAAATTTGCGTATCTTAAATCGATCCCCCCCCCCCAGTGTAGACCTAGCCTAAGATGAGTCAACCCTGCCAGCACTTGAACCACTAGCTCTAATGATCTTAGATGTTCCATAATGATACTTAAACCACAATGTTGGGATTCCCTCCGAGACATTTTCCACTCAGTTTATCCAGAACACCTTGTCCAGTTCTGGGTGAACACTCCATCCAATTCTCTGGGATCCAAAAAACTCAGTTTGATTCCAGATTTCATTACTCATGTTCCTTTATTTGGCATACAGCAGAGCTATGCTGAGTTGATCAGATTTAAGAATAGGGGGCGGGTATAGAGCATCCCACAAACCTCTTCCTTTATATACATTTACACATTCCATTCCATTTACTATACATTGCACTACATGTTTTTGGATTGGCCTGATTATTTTGCAGGAACCAGTCCCTGTGCAGCATGCTTTATCCATGCTTGTCCATGCTCAACCTACAGTTTACCTCATCTCTACATTACTAACTTATATTGTCCATTGTTAGTACATGGTTCCCTGGGTGTTCTCCTTCTTATCTTAGCTGGCTCAGACATTGTCTTTTTAGCCTACTTATCTATTTACTTATCTGATTTAGCACAAAAGTTCTGTTTTCAGCCTAATGATCTGTTTACCTCACTAATTCTATCCTCCAAGAAATGAGGCCTCCCTCCATGTATTAATTACTCAGGTCAGGTCAGGCCTCAGCTACATACAAATCCACCTTTACCTAGCAATAGACACATCAAGGATACAATAGACTCTTAACATTTGATATATAATAAATATTACAAATTATTGTAAATTCCTATTGTTATTATGCATGTGTTCAGTTATAAATTATTTCCTTCTAAGAAAGCTATATTTTTTTACATATGCTTTCGTTTCACTGCTTATGGTGGAAGAAGCAGATAAAATGTCAATAAATAAATGCATCTCTTCAAATTGTTTTGCAAATGAATACTGAATAGAATACTGCCATCTTTTGGTTATTATCTGGTCATAAAAATATGATTTCCTTAGAACAAATGGTTAGCAATCTTGTAAAAACATTTAGTACTTAAAACCTTATTCTAAGCTTTTCATATGTAACATGCTAATACTATGTTTATTGCAATATTAACTTATGTTTATACATGTATGGATAGGTTTAGTCTCAACTGCATGGTATTATATTATTAACTCATTAATAAGCAAGCTGCTTCACAAGGACTTTTGCTTCCAATAGAAAGGAAGCAGGATATAGTTTTGACATCTGTAATTGACTGGATTATTGCTTTAGGTACAGGACAGATTTCAGTATTGCTTATAGAAATAAATAATACTTCTACAATGCCTTCCATGGGAGGCACTCCAATGCACTCTACTAATTTTAATTCACTAATTAATCTGAGAACACCCTTCTTAGGGAATCTAATTAATACTACACAGTTGGTGAGGTAATGAATTAATAGATCACTTCAGTATGTTTTAGAGTATATGTGACAGGACATACAGACTTTTTTTTCTAAAGAGGAGGGACCCTACACCCCTTCTACATCATGAATTAATGGTATCCTGAAGGCAGGCTATTCTGAAGCAGGCAGGTCTGGTGGTTTTTACTTTTTTTTTTTTTTTTTGCATTTGGAGGGTGGGTTAATCTCCAGCAAAGGTTCAGAGTCAACACAGGAGATTCTCCTAGCTGTGAGATAATTAGGTTTCAGATGAATTTAGATATGCTCTGGACCTTAAAGAGGAGATTGATTCCAGCCTGTGGATGCATTTTTTGGGGGGTGAGGGGAATGAAGGGACCCCGAGTTCATATAATTTAAATGAAGGAAGGGCCTTGCACAACTCTCTGCAAAATCCTAAATTCTGATATTGCAGTTAAGTGAAATAAGTTTTGCATCAGGAAATATTTTTATAAAAGATTACTTTTTAAAGAGATTATAACAGAACTATCTGTTTAAAAAACAAAAACCCCAATACTTGTTGTTAATGCAAAGGCAGGACAGAAAATTCTCATGTAAAGTTCCCACATCAGCCTTATGTCCCAATCTTGTAAACAAACGGTTTGAACAAGAGTTCCAGGCAGGGGGAACTTGCTAGACTGGGCCCTTGGCTTTCACCTATATGTATGACAATTTGAAATGGGCAAACCTATGTTTATGTGTATTGCAACAAGCAGGTAATTTCACTTCAAAAAAGAACAAATTGAAAGACTGGGAAACACATATTTATCACTAATGGAGTGATGTCCATGTTAATCTGAGTATCATTAAGGTTTCTGCAGTGTTTTGAATATTAGACCTTTGTTTAATGTGTTTTTTAAGAGGCCACACTAATTCTCTTGACTGAAACTTTGCATAAATTCAGCATAAATTAGACAAATTTATAAACAATTTCAGACTGTTTAGACACTCTTCTCCATCTGTTCAATTCAAAACTACTTTTTACTTTAAAAAATGGAACACAGAGCTCCGAATATGATCTAATTATTCATATCTTGGAAATAAAAGTTTAAACAGCTGATATATTTAACTTTGACAAATAGTTTTCACTGACCTTTACAAATTTGCCAGTAGAGTTAGAATGACAAATTACTCTCACAATGGGACTTATTTGACTCCTAGAATATTATTATAGCATCACCCTTCAGGAAACACTAGTTCAGATTATGTCAGCACTTCTATTTTTCAGAGTTTTATAACTCAGCTCTAAAAAAAATTCACTGCAGGCTAAAACTTGACATGCAACATCTCAGACTCAGGGTGACTTCAGTGATTTTATAAAATAGAAGCATGCTAGTTTACAATGGTTTGATGCCTCTGTGTAACTCTCACAACTTCTATTTCATGAATGCATCATTAAAATGATTAGTTTCATGTTGTTTTTCATATTTTTCATATTAATTAATTAAATTTTTAAAATATTTTAACTGGGGGAGAAAGAAAATGGGACAGTGATTTTTGATGAAAAATGCATAAGGACTTTTAGCGTGAGGATTTAGTTCTCTTTTGCAGGAACTGCAGTTATACCACAGACCATAATGACATCGGTTGAGTTAATGGTCAGGCCCAAATCCTCATTCTGGATGTGATCCAAAAGCTACTGAAGTCAGTAGGAGTCTTTCCATTGACTTCAGTAGGCTTTGGATCAAGCTCTCTATGAGCGAACCTTGAATAAAGAGTTTTACCTACAAGAATAAGAGAACCAGCCATTCTGCTATGACAGGGCTATCTGGGTTTGAAGGACAAAATTGGTGTCCTACTTAGTCTAATTGAAATTGGAGTTCTATTTTATTCAAGTAGATGAAAAAGCAAACAAGAAGCATCTATCAGTGTCCCATCTAGTGTTGACCTTGTATTTAGCTGTGACACTTTGAGTACATTTCCCAGATCTGAGGAAGAGCTCTGTGTAGCTCAAAAGCTTGCCTCTCTCACCATCAGAAGTTGGTGCAAAAAAAGATATTACCTCACCCACCTTGTCTCAATAATTGAGAAGGGACATTCAGTTTTCCATTTTCCTTTCTAACCGTCCCTTTATAAGGTGATTTATGTTTATTAACAACTTGACCCTGACAATCTATGTGCTTCTCATTAAAACTATATGTGACTCTCCATGCTACTTTTCCTGTTAATGATTTACTTCTACATTTGAGTAGACTGCTAGGTTTTTTGCTCTGGCTTCTTAGGGACTATTATGACAAAGAAGCATGGACCTGAGGATGGCAAGATGAATGATCATAACTACCTTGCAATCCTTGGAATAGCATGGGTTTAGTATATCAGGGGCCTTATAGGTCAGTACCACAAACATGAAGTTGATGCAGCAGGGATGGGGGAGCCATTGCAGGTTGCAGAGCACCAATTAATTCAAGCTGGAGGTGCTGAATGCACAGTACTGTTGCCAAGTCATTGTCCATCAGGAATAGAGTGAGTCATCATGCAAATTAAAGCAGTAACAACTCCATTCTTATATAACTTTTGTCTGTAGAGCTCAAATGACTTTCCTAAGGATAGTATCATTAGTCCCATTTTATGGATGTGGAAACGGAGGCAGAAAGTTGACATAATTTGCTCAGAATAACACAGCAGGAATAGAAACCAAGGTCTCCTGACTCCAATCTAGTGCCCTGGATTTAGTGACTTCTGTTTATTTCAGGGAACAGGGTCAAAACTGCCCAGATTTTAACTACTGGAAGGCAGAGTTGAATGGTAGAGTTTGTCAGTTTCTTGAAGCATTTCTCTCTTCTAACTAGCATCATTTCACTTGTTTCAGAGTTCATTTTGAGGCAGCTGTTCTTTATCTTGGCTGCATTTTCCTACATACACTGAGATAGCTGGGAGACAGTTTATGCTGGAAGGAAATACATAGAGCTGTATGTTGTCAGTGTATTCCTGGAATCACAGGCAGCGTTGTCTCACGATATTGCCTAATGGTCATACACAAATGTGAAATAAGTCATACGAAGATGACTAAGAGGGAAGAGGTGAGGAGAATCTGAGTGAGAAACAATACGAGGGATTGGCACAAGAGACCAAAAGAGGTAAGAAAGAAAAAGAAAAAGAGGGAGAATACAGATAAGAGAGGACCAAGAAGTAAGATAGGACTTGGAACTAACCAAGGTGAAGACAGATAAGTAAAGGAGTCCCCTACAGGAAATAGAATCAAGTATTACACAAAACATGGGGAAAATAATGTGGGAGGGAGGGGGGAAATTAGCAGCGGGCAGAGACAGTGACCCACTTGAAAGTTTGAAAATATGATCAAGATGCATGTGAACAAAATGGGGGCTATGGAGAGGAAGAGAACTCACAACCCAACATGCCCCAGGACTATTGCTGCAGCCAGGGCCGGTGCAAGGATATTTTGTGCCCTAAGCAAAACTTCCACCTTGCGTTCCCCCCCCACACACACACACATCGGTTCATTGAGGGGCAAATCCCAACAAGCCTCTATAGACCCCAGGGGCCAGCCATGCCCAGGGGCTGCTCCCCAGACCAGGTTCCCCCCTCCCCGCCTCCTGAACTCCCCTGGAGGGTGCACAGCCCCCCCGCGAGCCCTCCCCTCCCCACCCCACCCCACCCCGGCGGCCCCCGCCCTGAGTCCACTCACTGGCTTTGCTGGGCTTGGGCCGCTGCAGCAGCTCGGCAGGGAGGAGCCGCCTTCCAGAGGCACCAGAGAGCCAGAGCGTCCCGCTTGCAGCGGCGGCGAGCCCCAGCCATGGAGGAGCCGGCGTGGCGCAGGGGGGCAGCAGCCCTGCAAAGGCGGCAGCGCCGCTAGTGGGGAGTGGCTGTGCCCCCCACCCCTCCTGCTCAGGCTGCGGCACGGCACCCCCCCCGGGGGGGGGCTCCTGAAGGCTGCAGCGGATGCATGTGGGTGCCGGCCCCCATGCGCCCCCCTCCCCCTCACCTAGGGTTACCATATTTCAACAATCAAAAAAGAGGACGGGGGAGAGAGCCCCACCCTAGCCCCCATCCACTCCCTCCCACTCCCTGACTGTCCCCCTCAGAACCCCCAACCCCTCCTGCTTCTTGTTCCCTGACTGCCCCCTCCTGGGACCCATGCCCCTAACTGCCCCCCAGAACCCCACCCCCTACCTGTCCCCTGACTGCCCCAAACCTTATTCACACCCCCACCCCCAGACAGACCCCCGGGACTCCCATGCCCCATCCAACCACTCCCCGCCCCGACAGGACCCCCAGAACTCCCGACCTAACCCCCCCTGCTCCCTGTCCCCTGACTGCTCCAATTCCTCTCCACACCCCCGCCCCTGACAACCTCCCCTGCAGAACTCCTGACCCATCCAAGCCTCCCCCTGCTCCCTGACTGCCCCCCCCGCCCCGTGACTCCCCTTACCATGCCCATGTTGGTCAGACGCTGGCTCCATGTGGAGGCAAAACACACTGCCGCGTGCATGGCCCCTCCCCCGCAGAGTGCTGAGGCAGCGGGAGTGGGGAGCTCTGGGAGGGGCAGCAGTGGCGGCGACTCACATGCCTGGGAGCTGCAGAGCCCAAGCGTGGCGAGGGCAGAGCTGGGGGGCGCACAGGGGCCGGCGCCCGCATGCATCTGCTGCAGCCTGCTGGAGCTCCCGGGGGGGGAGGGACGACAGGCCACAGCCTGGGCAGGAGGAGCGGGGGGCCTGGCTACACCCAGCTAGCGGTGCCACCGCCTTTGCAGGGCTACTGCCCCCCTGCGCCACACCAGCTCCTCCATGGCTGGGGCTCGCCGCCCCCGCAAGCCAACGCTTTGGCTCTCCGGTGCCTCTGGAAGGCAGCTCCTCCTTGCCGAGCCAGGGCACCGCTTTTTGGCGCCCCCAACCACTTGGTGCCCTAGGCGATCGCCTAGTTCACCTAGTGGTTGCACCGGCCCTGGCTGCAGCTTGGGAATACAGTAGTTGATTCTATGCACCCCACCCCACTCCACCTCCATTAGAGCTGTATCATATGCAGAACTTTTGGGCTTAACCTAGTCATCCACATGCCTCATCCACAGAAATCTGAGTTTCAAATCCCAAAGTGGAAAATATTAGACAAGAGTTAGTTGTAGGAAATGTGCATTATATTAGTCTTTTCCTGTTTTAATAGAGGGATGTGGGAAGAAAGAAGTTAATAGGTTCTACTTGCCCTTCAACATAACAAGCAGGAACAATATTGTGAGATGATAATAACAGGATGCTGCTTAATCACAAAAGGTTTAATTTTAACACTGTTAGCAATAAGATAAATAATAAAGAGATCATGTCAGTGGAAACCAATATTTAAAACAGAAAAAACTGGTCCCCAACTTCTTGAGAGGAATTGGGAGGAAAGCAACAAATCAAAAATAACCACCCAGGGCAAGATGTATATTTGTTGGTTTTCTTCAGTTCAAAGATTTTTTTTTCTTATGATAAGAGTCTAATTAAATGACAGAGTAAGTGGAGGAAACTAACAGGTGCTAAATATGCAGCTACTGAAAAACTGCACTCCAGAAGTGAGGAGGGACATGGGTAAATGCACTGGCTTTTTCTCTCTGGATATCTGGATTCAAATCTTGTCTGATGACACAAAGGACAATAAATTTGATCTTTAACAGGTGAGGTGCCTCGCAATAGGGTAGGGTCCACTCATCGATCTACAAGTCCTAATGCCTAACAAAATTCCCTAGTCAGGTGTTTACACTAAGAGTTCAAAATAGTTTCAGTGAGTCTGGTTTCTAAATGAATTTATCTGAAAAACGTGGTTGTGCAACCAACGTTTAAATCTGTTGCAAAAGAGGATTTTTCCAACTAACATTTTCCACAAAGGAGGAGCTGCCACCTAATGTCAGCCAGGCCTATGCCTCCTCAGAGCACAGGCCTCTTATAATAATATGTGCTTGGGGACTACTTAATTCACCAAAGCTGGCCAAACCCTGATGCCCTGACAGTTTCTGCACTTAGAGTATGCTGCTGTGATCTTTCCATGTTTAAGTCAAATTCAAATGGTTTTCAAACACGTTTTAAAGCCCAATGTAGAATGTTGTAAGAGGCTGTTACCCTTTCTCTGCCAGCATGCCCACACCCAGCCAGATTCTTTACATCTCTTCCTATGGGCTAGTCCCCCAAGAAACATTAATCCACATCATAAAAGCCACCATGCAGTTCCAGACAATGGGCAATTTCTTCACTAAAGGCACCAGGAATGGTAAGAGCAAAAGTTATATGGGTCAGGATTGAAGTACTTTGGCAGAGCTATGTCTGGATTCTTGATTTGGTGATATTATATTGAAATTTTAACAGCTGGTAAAATTATAGAATTCTTCTCTGAACATGACTTCAGTCTATTGTGTGCTTTTATACAAAGTGTCTTTGCTCTGAAAAGCTTTTTGGAAATGTCAAACTGTCTCAGGCATTAAAAGAAATTAAATTCAATGGCTAAAGGTCCCATTCCATATTCTTCTTCACCAATCAAATTATGAAAAATGTTAAAAAACCTACTGAGATCCAAAAATGGTATGGTCACTGTGCAAAATGTAGGGTTCTCTTGTAGATACAGACAGATTAGTTTTCACTGTTTATTACTGTCTGAAAATTATACCTATGGAAAAAATATATATATAGTAAACATGCTACTTCCTGTATATAGAAGAGAGAAACTGCAGTCATGTGAAAAGTTATATCATGCACCTTTCACTCCTCACACAAACTCTTCCCATTAATTCATCTGTGGCAGAACTAGTTCTGTCATTCAAACCTCAGAGCAGCTTCAAACAATTGTCTTTTTTTTTAAATGAAATAAATCGACAGTATCCTGAATTCTATAGTGGTGTTTATGTTAACCTGTGAAGGCACAGGGCTCCAAAGTGTGATCCATGAAGTAAGTGCTGGTGGTCTGGTTCCAGTGTGCTAGCTCCCCTTCTATTTCTAGCTGCTAAATTTCATTTAAAGAAGCTAAAACGATATGAAGGCCCAGATCCGTAAAAAGACTTACAGACCTAAGTCCAAAATCTAGGCACCACTGAAATTCTCAACCCCCCAGCTCCGTTGCCACCTAACTCTGGAGGTGCTTAAAATCCTCAATGCCTAAATTTTCACCCAAAAAGTCCCCAAGGTGCCTAAGTTTCTGTTCCTGAGGCATGTGCACAGCACTTCGGTGTAGGCACTTGGGCATCTATCTCATGCCTAAGCTCCAGCATGATACTCAGATCTGTGGGCCTCAAAATGGTAAATGTTCTCAAAGCACATCTAACCCCGCCCAAAATGGTTGAGGAGAAGACAGCAGCAACCACACCCTCCCATATAACCTCTAGCCCAGAGGTTAGGGCACTCCCTCATTGTTTGGGAAACCCTGGTTCAATTCTTCTTCCCAGTGCCTGATTTAAATATGAGTTATTCTCACCTCTCAAGAGAGTGCCCTAAGCATGGGGCGCTGAGATATTCTGATGTGGGCCCCTCTCAGGCTTTGTCTTCACTACCCGCCGATCCGGCGGGTAGCAATCGGTTTTTCGGGGATCGACTTACCGCGTCTAGTCAAGACGCGGTAAAATCGATCCCTGATCGCTCTGCCATCGACTCCGGAAATCCACCTCGGCAGGAGGCGGCAGCGGAGTCGGCGGCAGCGCGGCAGCGGTCGACTTTCCCGCGTCCTCACCGCTAGGTAAGCCGACCTAAAATACGCAACTTCAGCTACGGTATTCACGTAGCTGAAGTTGCGTATCTTAGGTCGGAACCCCGCTGCAGTGTAGACCTAGCCTCAGTCTTTCCTGTTGAAGCTGTTCCACTGTGTATAGATAAATATGGACTGGGGGAGAGAGATTTTATGTAATTATTAATAAGGTTATGTTCTAGTCATGGGTATTTTTAGTTAAAGTCATGGACAGGTCACGGACAGTAAACAAACATTCATGGCCCATGACCTGTCCATGACTTCTAATATATACCTCTGACTAAATCTTGGAGGGGGGGAGGCAGGGCGGCCCAGGGCTGCTGCAGGTGCTCAGGTGGGGGGACCAGGGGCACTGTGGGTGCTAGTGTGTGTGGGGGGGGAGATGCACAGCGGCACATGGCCTGGGACCTCGCTGGTTCTGGGGACGCACAGGCGGTGGCGCACAGCTCAAGACCCCCGCTGGTGCTGGGGGTGGGGGTTGGCGGGACCAGCAGGCTCCCTACCTGGCTCTGTGCCTCCCCGGAAGTGGGGATATCCCCCTCACTCAGCTTCTAGGTGGAGTCATGACCAGGCAGCTCTGCATGCTGCCTCCGCCCAGAATGCTAGCTTCACAGCTCCCATTGGCCAGAAACTGCGGCCAATGGGAGGTGTGGGGGTGGTGCCTGCAGGCAGAGGCTACACACAGAGATGCCTGGCCATGCCTCCGCCTGGGAGCTGAGCGAGGGGGATGTCACTGCTTCCGGGGAGCCTCCCAAGGTAAGCACTGTCCAGAGCCAGCCTCACCCCATCCCGTACCGCAACCTTCTGCCCCCTCCCACACCCAAACTCCTGCCACTCCTGGGCGAAGAGGGCGCAGTGGCCCAAGACTGCCCCAGCAGCGGCTGGTGCAACTGGCGCAGGGGCTGCCTGATCTGCCCCCGGACCAGGCACACCGACCACTGTAGAAGTCAAGGAGGTCACAGAAAGTCACGGAATCCATGATTTCCGTAACCTCTGTGACCAACTCACAGCCTTATTTATGAATTATAACCATGAGCAGGAGGGAAATTGATCTACCAGGTGACCCTTCCATTTAGATGTTTTCTACCCAATGAAAAGATTTTAAAATCCCAGGTATGAGAGAATTGCTTACACAGAAGCTTTCACTGTTATTCAAAGGATCAGTCAACATAAGAACTCCATCCCTGTAATCCTGTCTTAAGAAGACATTTCATTTTTCCCTGTGCCTTTAGGAAAGGAACAATGTCTTAATATTCTTGAATATCACTGAATCATTTATGAAATCATGTAAAAGTGAGCTGCTCTTCGTGCTGCAACTTAATATAGGATGGTCCCATAGAACTTAATATAGAATGGTCCCATAGATTCTTAAAATCCCGAATGTTTGGTTGATTCCATAGTACAGTGCATATGAGTAACATCAGCAAAAATAAGTGAGCTACTGTAAAATTCACCAGTAAAACCAAATGTTAACTTTTTTGAACTGTGGTTCTACTTTGAAAAGTGACAAAACAAAAATTCCATTTTCTTACTCAACAGATTTGTTTCTGATGTATATTTAGAGTCCTATTTTGCTTTCTTTAGTGACAAAAATAAATTTCTATTAGTACTCCAGAGCTAACAGGGTTAAGAAAGAGCACGCTGGATTTTATTCCTTCATGTGAAACAACAGAATTGTGTATCGAGTTCTACACAGTGACCTCAATGCAACCCCATTAAAGGCAATACAATTGCACAGATGTCACTGGGGGCATAATTTGAGGACAAATGACAGGTGTAACCAAGGACCGAATTTGGGCTGTTGAACGTGTATACTTGAGGCATGAACCAAAGCCCACTGAAGTCAACAGAAAGACTCCCATTGCAATCAAGGGGCTTGATCCAGCCCTTGATCCAGCCAAGACTTCAGTTTGACTATCAGAACCCAGGGCTGGCAGTCACAAAAAATATTTTTACTAGTAAACATAGACCATATGAATGTGAAATTGGGAGACTGAACACAGACCCCCATGTTACCATTTTTTTCAGTTACCTTTCAGAGTAGAAACTGATATATTTACGCACACAAAATCAGCTTGGTTAGAAGGTTTCTTGAAGAGGTAAGACTTTACTTAGTGCCAGTTCTAGGTCCCCCAGAAGTCAATGCAAAGCTCTGAGGCCCAGGATTTATCCCTTAGTTAGGAGTTAATTCAGGAGGTGTGTGCAGGACCCCAAAGTAATAACAGATTGAATTTTAAACAAAAATATTATGACATTCATATTATAAATTCTGCGCACAATATTTTAAAATTCTGCAAAATTCTGCAAGTTTTATTTGTCAATAAATAAATGCAGAGGCTCCAGCATGGCCACCGGCTGCACGAAGGTGGAAGATCACCTGGCAGTCCCCCTACCCCCACCCCCGGGACACAGACTCAGTGATGAGGTTGCACCTCAGTGATGAGCTCCAAAAGCCCTGCTTTCTCCAAGTAAACATAAATCTAAAAGCTGAATTGTGAATGGCTTAGTTAGCTGTTTTTCAATCAGAATTTTGCTGCCATGCAAAAAAGAGAGACTATTTGTCTCATGGAAATTAAAGACTTTATTGGCAATCTGTGTAATGAAAACAGTCTGTAATAATACACAGGAAGGGCCCTATTCAGACACTGTATGCTGGCTTCTGTTCTGTGGAAGCCAAATAAAGTCATGGATTTGGCATCTAAACACATCCAGTCCATTCAGAAAAAAGTTTGGTTGAGCGTTGGAAAAGTTCTGAGATCTATCCCATGGGGAGAGCTGCTCTAGGATGGAGAATTTATTTTAATTATTTTCTCACAAAAATGTTAATCCTGATGCACCAGAACCAAATATTATTTTTGGAGTGTCATAAAAGTACAATACATTGCCCTTTTCAATCACACAAAAGACATGGTCCCTGCCTTGAAGCTCTTTCAGTAATTCACACAGGCAAATAACATACACACTATAACAGTTCACAGAAGGTATGGTGTGGACACTGGCAAGGAGATTTTACAACAGATGTGTGTGTTTTTAAGAAGCTGTTCCAAGCATAGGGAGCAGCATGAAAAAAGGTATAAAACTGAGAAGGGGAAGAGAAGAGAACAGAGGGAGAAACTAGGAGGAAATGAGTAGACATGCATGGGAGGAAAAAAATTGTGTACATGATCATTTCTCCAAATGTTTTATTCTGTGGACTGATTCACAAAGGAAGAATGGACAGTTGCCCCACTACATCTAAACCAAGTAGCAAGGGGTGAAGCGTGCTTTTTATGAGGAGATTGGCACTTTCAGGCTCACTATAATTTATTAAATTTCTTCCTTTGTGTCCAAGATCCTGCAAGACCATGGCTACAAAAATAATTTTTGCTGCTCTTCTCTGACCTTCCTTCAAAATGTGCAGCTGTACCAAAGATTTAGTGAGAGGGACTGTTACCTCACTACTCAGTGACATGATGCCTTGACTCATAGACTTTAAGGACAAAAGGGATCATCATGATCATCTAGCCTGACCTCCTGCACGTTGCAAGCCAAAGAACCTCAGCCACTCACTCTGTACCAAAAGATTTTGCTTTAGCTGTTTTGAAATACTTTACAGCACCTTTAATGAAGGCTTGCAGAAAAATCTCAGAAGCGGTTTAAATATCGTAAAATTACATTTCTCTGAATTGGACATAATTAAGGTGGTGACAGTGTCAGGACACTTTAGTTTGCATAAAACAGGAATTAGTTTTAAGATAAAGGCTCTAATTAAGTAAAAATTAATGTTAGTTTAAATTTAGAAAGTCCTACATGGCTGACCAAACTGGCAGAGATGGGGATGACGTAGGTAGTGGAAGATTCTAGCAAACAAAGTGGCATCAGGAGGAGGAGCTTAAAGATGACCTTATAAGAGAGCAACAGTCACACGTAGGTACATGTGACTAGGAGGGACTTAAAGATGACATCATAAGAGAGTGACAGACAAAGCACATGTAGGTACATGTGACCCTATGACATCATAAAGTTGGGGCTAAATTCTAGGAAGCTGATTGGCTGAGACCAGATTATGTCATAAAGGAGGGGCTGAAAAGCTGGAAGCTGATTGGCTGACTTTCAGCGAGCAAACAGTATATAAGGCCAACAGCCAACAGGCTAAGAGTGGAGTGGGTTCAGCCAGCAGGTTGAACCTGTAGGAGGCTTTCAGTGAATAAGCAGAAGTTATCTGAGAAGAAGAACGGAGCTACCTGAAATGCAGCTACCTGCAAGAAAAAGTAGCTACCTGGAAAAGAAGCAGCAGCCACAGAATTCTAATGGTTGCCACAACAACGAGCAACTGCCTTCAAGCAAGCTATCCTCTCTTCAGCAACAAACTCGCAGTTAACCACCTCAAGAGCTGGTGGGAAGCAGGCGCAGAAGCCACGACCTCCAGACAAGAGTTTCACATCAGCTTGCTGTGACAGAGCAGAAGGCCCATTCTGACAAGTCAGGGGGATTTTGGTACCCATGTAAATTTGATCTTCTTCCTACCTATTTATTTAAAGAATGTGTGGGTCTTGCCTGCCAATAAAGCTGGATGTCTGTGTTTGAATGAGCTCTCCCCTACCCATTCTGTGACAAGCCTGATCAGCCCTCACAGGATGTTAATGTAAATGTTAATGTAAATAGTTAATGTTAGGTATTAAATGTTAAATGTCAAATGTGAATGTTAGTGCTAAGTAAATGTCTCCTTTAAATCTGGGGCATTTATACTGGTTTCTCATATGTGTATATAGAGGTCATGCATACTACATTGTATTAAGTACGGGATTGAAATGTAACTAAGATTAAAAGCCTTTGTGTATGCTACATTGTTTCAATGTTACATTGACACTACTCTATTTCTTAAATGTGATAGTTATCTTTAGTCTGTGTCTTTTATTCTGTTGTGCCGTTTAAAATGTAATTCTATTGTATCTTACTATACTTTATGTCTCTTCTTTGCTTTATTCTGTAACTATTTACTTCTTTAAATAAATAATTGTTTTCAGAGAACAGCTGCTGATGTGTCTATCCTTGAGCAGAAGGCTGTATCCATGTCCTTTCAGGGGTTAGCAAGACTAGCTTGCTCTGGAGAGCCCTCTACAGGTCAGAGACAAGCCCCCTGGTAATACTCTGGTAATTCCTTTAGGGCGGACCACACCGTTGTTTACCCTTTAGTTAAAATTTAGACAAAAGCTGTAAGTACCATAATTGGCATCTAAAATCTTAGGGTAACAACTCCTGTAACAGACCCATAACCTCTGGCTGAGTTACCAAAGTCCTCAAATCATTATTTTAACGACATCAAGTTACAGAGAATCCACCATTTACTCTAGTTTAAAACTGCAAGAGACCCATGCTGCAGAAGAAGGTGAAAACCCCCCAGGGTGTCTGTCAATCTGACCGGGGGGGGGGGAATTCCTTTCCGACCCCCAAATGCTGCGATCAGGTGGACCCTGAGCATGTCAGCCAGACACCTGGAAAAGAATTCTCTGCAGTAACTCAGAGCCCTCCCCATCTAGTGTTCCATCTCTGGATGTTGGGGATATTTGCCACTAGCCAGTTGCAGATGGGCCATATGCCATGTAGGGAGTCTCATCATACCATCCCTTCCATAAATGTATCATATGGTGCCAAAAACTGCCTCGGTTTGTGCAGTTCAACCACACTGTAAACTCCTGTTTAATTTGTTCATTTTCATTCCTAGATCTCTTTTGGCTTTATTGCTGCCCAGATTTCTCCTTCCTATGGTATACCTGTTTCAGGTCTCCCCCTCCCTCCCCACCCCTGATGTATTAGTCTTCATTCCCTCACATCGCTTCCCTCCCCTCACCTACATTGAAAGTCGTTTTATTTTCTGGCCACATTTCTAATGTCTTTTCCTCTATTGTGACTAGTTTTTTAGCACCTCCAATTTAGTATCATCTGCAAATGTCAGCAATGTGGTCTTTAAATAAATGCTAAACTAAGAGAGATTCTAACCATAGGCGCCGACTCCATGGGTGCTCCGGGGCTGGAGCACCCACGGGGAAAAATTGGTGGGTGCTCTGCACCCACTAGCAGCCAAGCTCCCTGCCCTGCCCCCTTGCCCCAGCTCACCTCCACATCCACCTCCTCCCCTGAGCGCGCCTTCCCCGCTTCTCCTCCAAGTGCTTGCCGCTGCAAAACAGCTGTTTCGTGGCGTAACAAGCTCTGGGGGGGGGGGAGGAGTGGGAACTCGGCATGCTTAGGGGAGGAGGTGGGGAAGAGGCGGTGCCAGGGTGGGGATTTGGGGAAGGAGTCCAATAGGGGCAGGGAGGGGGCGGAGTTGGGGCAGGGACTTTGGGGAAGAGGTTAGAATGGTGGTGGGGCAGGGGTGGAGTTGGGGTGGGGCCGGGGACAGGGGTTGAGCACCCACCAGCACCAGGAGAAGTTGGCACCTATGATTCTAACACTAATCCACGCAATACCCAAAAATACCAATACCATCTCCAGAAATAAATGCACTGCCATTTGTCATTAGCCTTAGTCTACAGTTGTGTGTGCATGTGTATTGTATTTTCAATTCATGACAGTGTGGCTCATTTGAATTCATTTTTCAATGAAGATTTTGAGTCTGTATCAAATGTCTATTTTAGGATTAGTTAGGACAGTGATGTTAGGAAGTTTGTCTGAAAGGGAGAGAAGGAAAAGAAGGCAACTTTACCAAGAAAAAGGAATGCAACACCATTAGTTACACAATAGTAATAAACAAGATAATGCCTTTATATGAGGATGTCAAAGCATTCTATAAACATTAATACCTGTGGTGAGGTAAGTTCTTATTATTACAGAAGGGTAAACTAAGGCCCAGAGAAGTAGAGTGATTTGTCCAAATGTACATAGCATGTCATTGGCAGAGCTAGGAATAGAACTTAGCAGTACTAACTCCCCTCTTCATATTCTGTCTCAACAATAGCTCAGCCAGGAAAAAACAGTAAGATGTGAACCCACTAGTTACAAGAACTCTACCACTGAAGTGAAATAATTCAACCCAGCTAAGAAAGAGCTCACTAAAAATGAAGGTTTCCATGATAACTTAATAAAAAGCTCCTGGTCAGCCCAATTCCCTGAAGAAATGGAGGCATTGTTTGCCAATAGCTTGAGCAAACCAAAATGTATGAATTAACTGCTTTATGCGGCAGCAAAGAGTTCCACCCTTGGTGGAATAGTCTTTGATCAAGACAAATGCTCTTAATGATATTTTGCAGCTTTGCCTTGCCTACCGTTTAGCAAAAGCCAAATTGTCATTTACAGCAAGCGTCATCTTCAAAGAAATCACTGAAAAATGTCACCCAAAATCTGCTCCTTTTCAAAGACTTCACTGCAGTGCCAGGACTGTGGCAAGCAACACCGAGGATTTAGGTGGCTATCTTTACAGTGAAACTGTTAAAGCAGCAGTAAATGCTCTGTTTGTTAACTTAATGTGTGACAAGAGTCAGCTTATTATTTACCATCACTTTGTGAATGTTGACTGAAGTGAAATTCGCTCTGAGTTTTTGAGCTTATATTGAAATAGCTGAATGCTGTAGTGCTGAAAATATTAATGCAGCCATCGTTGGTTGTTGGGAAAATGACCAAAACAAGTACCCTGTGGAGAAAATTACATCGGACGGGGCATCTGTAATGCTAGCTGCACGTGAAAGCATTTCAAAGCGACAAAGATTGCTATGGTGATTTATTCATCCAGCACTGTATGACCCATCGCCAAGCCTCAATGGCTAGAGATGCTGAATCAGTCATACCTGACTTTGTGGAAGATACTATCAAAGCAACACTTAGACATTTCAGTGGGGCTGCAAGAAAAAAGGAGTTTAGACAGATCTGTGAGCTGAATTGAGAGGAATATTCAAATCTGGTTAGCTACAAAAAAATTTGCTGGTTCAAGCTACTGCCAGATTATCTAGTGCAATACTTTGAGAGACAGTCATTTGGGAATGCCAACTCTGTCCACATATCTATTCAAGTGACATCATCACAGGGCCTAATCACATCAGCCATACCATCAGGGGCTCGTTCACCTGCACATCTACCAATGTGATATATGCCATCATGTGCCAGCAATGCCCCTCTGCCATGTACATTGGCCAAACCGGACAGTCTCTACACAAAAGAATTAATGGACACAAATCTGACATCAGGAATCATAATACTCAAAAACCAGTGGGAGAACACTTTAACCTGTCTGGCCATTCAATGACAGGCCTGCGGGTGGCTATCTTACAACAGAAAAACTTCAAAAACAGACTCCAACGAGAGACTGCTGAGCTGGAATTGATATGCAAACTAGATACGATCAACTCAGGATTGAATAAGGACTGGAGGAATGGCTGAGCCATTACAAACATTGAATCTATCTCCCCTTGTAAGTATTCTCACACTTCTTATCAAACTGTCTGTACTGAGCTATCTTGTTTATCACTTCAAAAGTTTTTTTCTCTTACATAATTGGCCTCTCAGAGTTGGTAAGACAACTCCCACCTCTTCATGCTCTCTGTATGTGTGTATATATATCTCCTCAATATATGTTTCACTCTATATGCATCTGAAGAAGTGGGCTGTAGCCCACGAAAGCTTATGCTCTAATAAATTTGTTAGTCTCTAAGGTGCCACAAGTACTCCTGTTCTTTTTGCGGATACAGACTAACACGGCTGCTACTCTGAAACCTGTCATTTGGGAATGAGTCGCTAAATTATAGAACAAGTTGTCAGAATATCTATGACATGCTACAATCTCCTAAATTAATTTTGTATCTCACTTTCCTGAATTGGGTTTTGCAACTTCTCGCAGCATTGAATTTGGCACTGCAGAAAGAGAACTCTGATCTGTACAATGCATACTGCTCTCTGGAGAAGTACTGCAAGGTCATTTTGAAGCTGTTTAAACAACCTTCAAATGAGGATTCTATGCTGGAATCTTTCATATCTCCAAGCAACCTGTCTATCCCTAGTGCCAAGGTCACAGAGATCTCAGGGAGTGTGAGGAGCAGCACTACTTGCCAGAAACAGAGATTGCTCAGGTAAAAGCAATGTTCATCTAATATGCAAAGAAACTTGAACAGGCATTCAAGGCCAGGTTTCCTGAAAAAGACTTGGTGAAGTGCATGCTTTACTTGGACCCCTGTAACCAAAAGCCACCACTCTCAGAAATTCAAAAGCTTTCAGCAAAATTTACAAAGCACATTGACTCCAGCAAGGTTGAAATTCAGTATACATTGTACTGCGAGGATGACGCAGTCAAGTTTCATCTCAGACCACTGTGGCAGTAATGTTATCAAATTATGGTGTCTTTTGTTTAAGTCAAGTGAGAGTGAATACAGTGACCTGGCAAGGCTTTCACTTCTCTTACTGACACTGAGCCCTGACACATGTTGCTGCGAACCAGGCTTCAGCCGCATGAACTCAATCAAAACATCCACAAGGAATCGCCTTGAGAACTGTCAGGCTGATACCTGTCTAGGTATTTGAACTTCAACAACGAGCACAAAGGACTTCAATGTAGCTGTGGTGGCAAGGTACATTTAAAAACACTAAAGTGAGTTGAATTGATTAATTATAGTTATTGTTGTTATTATTAGCTAGCTAGCTAAGTTATTAGTTTTTTTTCAGTGTGGAAAATTGTGCACTATTTTACAGGTTGACTGACTGAATGCTATAACCCCCCCAATGTCCGTCACTAAATATGGTAATTTTGTCAGGTGTCCGTCGCACAACATGGTGGTGCCAACCCCTGAGGACTGTGCTAAGGGATTTATGTTTTGACTTATGTTTAGACTTATTGCATTAGGGGATACTGGTGACTGCTACAGACTACAGACTAGGGACTAATGGCTAGGCAGCAGTTCTGCAGAAAAGAACCTAGGGGTTACAGTGGACGAGAAACTGGATATGAGTCAACAGTGTGCCCTTGTTGCCAAGAAGGCTAACAGCATTTTGGGCTGTATAAGTAGGGGCATTGCCAGCAGATCGGGGGACGTGATCATTCCCCTCTATTCGGCATTGGTGAGGCCTCATCTGGAGTACTGTGTCCAGTTTTGGGCCCCACACTATAAGAAGGATGTGGAACAATTGGAAAGAGTCCAGCGGAGGGCAACAAAAATTATTAGTGGGCTGGAGGACGTGACTTATGAGGAGAGGCTGAGGGAACTGGGATTGTTTAGTCTGCAGAAGAGAAGAATGAGGGGGGATTTGATAGCTACTTTCAACTACCTGAAAGGGGGTTCCAAAGAGGATGGATCTAGACTGTTCTCAGTGGTACCAGATGACAGAACAAGGAGTAATGGTCTCAAGTTGCAGTGGGGGAGGTTTAGGTTGTATATTAGGAGAAACTTTTTCACTAGGAGGGTGGTGAAGCACTGGAATGGGTTACCTAGGGAGGTGGTGGAATCTCCTTCCTTAGAGGTTTTTAAGGTCAGGCTTGACGAAGCCCTGGTTGGGATGATTTAGTTTGGGACTGGTTCTGCTTTGAGCAGGGGGTTGGACTAGATGACCTCCTGAGCTCCTTTCCAACCCTGATATTCTATGATTCTATGACATTAAATAAAGAAAATACTTTGTTTTGGAAGCAGATTGCCTGGGTGTCCATCAATTCTATTGGAAAGCCATATCCATGACCTCCCAAGCGTAGCAGGTCTAAGCTGTACTGGGAAGTTTTTCCTAAAAGTCTTTTCCTGAAAAACCCTGGCAATTTATCTAGGGCAGGCCCCCTTTCACCTTGCAAAAACAGATAAATGAGTCAACTAAAGGAAACTTATGATAAACGCAGGTAGGGCAATAGGAATCTGTTTGGGGGGGGGTGGGGTGTCAGTGTGTACCAATATTGCAACATGGTATTTTTCATACAGTCTGTGTAGTCTCTTGGCCATTTGAACGTATGAAATTTAAGTTCAATACAATTGTGCCTTGCTACCTATTATATCCTGTAATGCTTTTTCTTGCTTTGTTGAATATACTTCTAATTACCTAATTTTCTCTCAATAAATAAGACTTTGGGTATGTCTACACTATGAAATTAGGTCGATTTTATAGAAGTCGAACTTTAGAAAGTGATTTTATACAGTCGATTGTGTATGTTCCCACTAAGTGCATAAAATCGGCGGAGTGCGTTCTCAATACTGTGGCTAGCGTTGACTCACAGAGCTATCCCACAGTTCCTGCAGTCTCCGCTGCCCATTGGAATTCTGGGTTAAGCTCCCAATGCCTGATGGGGCAAAAACATTGTCACGGGTGGTTTTGGGTACATGTCATCAGTCTCCCCTCCCTCCCTCCATGAAAGCAACAGCAGACAATCGTTTTGTGCCTTTTTTTCCTGGGTTACCCGTGCAGACGGCATAGCACAGCAAGCATGGAGCCCGCTCAGCTCACCGCTGCTGTTGTGAGCATTGTAAACACCTCGTGCATTATCCTGCAGTATGTACAGAACCTGGCTAGGAGTCGCCAGCACGAGGACGATTGTGAGGAGGACATGGACACAGACGTTCCTGAAAGCATGGGATATGGCAATTGGGACATCATGGCAGCAGTGGGGCAGGTTGATACAGTGGAATGCCGATTCTGGGCCTGGCAAACAAGCACAGACTGGTGGGACCGCATAGTGTTGCAGGTATGGGATGATTCCCAGTGGCTGCGAAACTTTCGCATGCATAAGGCCACTTTCCTGGAACTTTGTGAGTTGCTTTCCCCCGCCCTGAAATGCAGGAATACCAAGATGAGAGCTGCCCTGACAGTTGAGAAGCAAGTGGCGATAGACCTATGGAAGCTTGCAATGGCTGACTGCTACCAGTAAGTCGGGAATCAATTTGGAGTGGGCAAATCTGTGGGGGCTGCTGTGATCCAAGTAGCCAATGCAATCACTGACCTTCTGCTAACAAGAGTAGTGACTCTGGGATATGTACAGGTCATAGTGGATGGCTTTGCTTCAATGGGGTTTCCTAACTGTGGTGGGGCGATAGACGGAACGCATATCCCTATCTTGGCACCGGACCATCTTGCCAACCAGTACGTAAACCACAAGGGGTACTTCTCAATGGTGCTGCAAGCACTGGTGGATCACAAGGGATGTTTCACCAACATCAACGTGGGATGGCCAGGAAAGGTGCATGACGCTCGCATCTTTAGGAACTCCGGACTGTTCGAGCAGCTGCAAGAACGGACTTACTTTCCAGACCAGAAAATTACCATTGGGGATGTTGAAATGCCAATAGTTATCCTTGGGGACCCAGCCTACCCCTTGTTCCCATGGCTCATGAAGCCGTACACAGGCAGCCTGGACAGTAGTAAGGAGCAGTTCAACTATAGGCTGAGCAAGTGCAGAATGGTGGTAGAATGTGCCTTTGGATGTTTAAAAGCTCGCTGGTGCTGTTTGCTGACGAGGTCAGACCTCAGCACAACCAGTATTCCCATTGTTATTGCTGCTTGCTGTGTGCTCCATAATATCTGTGAGAGTAAGGGGGAGACGTTTATGGCGGGGTGGGAAGTTGAGGCAAATCTCCTGGTGGCCATTTTTGAGCACCCAGACACCAGGGTGATTACAAGAGCACAGCTAGGCGTGCTGCGCATCAGAGAGGCTTTGAAAACCAGTCTCATGACTGGCCAAGCTACAGTGTGACAGTTGTGTGTGTTTCTCCTTGATGCAAACCCGCCCCCTTTGTTGATTTTAATTCCCTGTAAGCCAACCAGCCTCCCCACTTCAATCACAGCTGGCAAAGGAAATAAAGTCACTATTGTTTTGAAACCATGCATTCTTTCTTTATTAATTAAAAAAAAAAAAAAAAAAAGGGAGATAACTGACAAGGTAGCCCGGGTGGGGTGAAGGAGAAGGGGAGGAGGGAAGGACAAGGCCACATTGCTTATTGTAGTCACACTACAAATCAAAACTGTTTGAATGACAGCCTTCTGTTGTTGGGCCATCCTTTGGAGTGGAGTGGCTGGGTGCCCGGAGCCTCCCTCCACCGCGTTCTTGGGCGTCTGGGTGAGGAGGATATGGAACTTGGGGAGGAGGGCAGGTGGTTATACAGTGGATGCAGTGGTGGTCTGTGCTCTTGGTGCCTTTCCTGCAGCTCCACCAGATGCTTGAGCATGTCCGTTTGCTCCCCCATTAGCCTCAACATCGCCTCCTGCCTCTTCTCATCACGCTCACTTAATGCTTTCCTGGCCTCTGTCACTGGATGCCTCCATGCATTCAGCTGTGCCCTATCAGTGCGGGAGGACTGCATGAGCTTGGAAAACATGTCATCGCGAGTGCGTTTTTTTCACCTTCTAATCTGCGATAACCTCTGGGACGGAGATGATAGGGGGAGCATAGAAACATTTGCACCTGCAGGGGGATAAAAAGGGAGAGTAGAATTTAAGATACATTTCTGAGATCAAAAGGGAGACTCTTTCACAGTGAAGCAAGCAATTCACAGCAGACAGCACATGTGCTTTAGGTACAAGGTCACATTTTGCCTTTTATATTGAGCACCTGCCGGTATAGTGACACATCACACACGGCTGGGCAATAGAATTTGGTTTCCAGGCAGCCATGGTAAGCCAAAGGGTACGCGGGGTTGGCTTCTTCTGCCTTCATAACATATGGGAATGGTTTCAAACTGCAGCGCCCTCCTTTCCCAGGGCAAGCAATGGGTTGGGTTTCACATTTAAAAGGAGGGGCTGCAGTTTTCAGGTGGATGTGCAGCACACCCCTCCTTCCACCCCACCGCGTGGCTATTCTCAGGGATGATCCCTTTTAGCCAAGCTCAAACAGTCCAGCATGAACGGGGTCCTTTTACTGTTCCGTTAAAAAAATTCCCCTATTTCAACCAGGTGCCCATGAATGATATCACTCTCCTGAGGCTAACACAGAAAGATATAGACCGAATGTTGCTTGAATGAGACCCAACCCCAGGACCATTCACTGCCATGCTTTGTGCTGCAATGATTCCAGACTACTTGCTACTGGCTTGGCGTGGTAAAGTGTCCTACTGTGGAGGACAAAATAAGGCAGCCATCCCCAGAAACCTTCTGCAAAGGCTTTCAGAGTACCTCCAGGAGAGCTTCATGGAGATGTTCCTGGAGGATTCCCGCTCCATCCCCAGACATGTTAACAGACTTTTCCAGTAGCTGTACTGGCCGCGAATGCATCCCGATTCTTCAGGGCAAATCAAACATTAAAACACAATTGCTTTTAACCCCTGTAGTGTTTCTCTGGCATCAGGGTCCCGGAACCTGCGTTGGGAGAGTATTGGCTCCAGGGTGATGAAAAGGTCCTGGCTGCCAGGGAGAACGGATTCTCCGCTTACCTGCTGCGCATTCTCCTCCTCCTCCTCATCCACAAAACCCTCCTCCCTGTTGCATGAGACTCCCCACTTGCAGATGTCCACGGACAGTGGTGGGGTAGTGGTAGGGTCCCCCCCCTAGAATGCCATGCAGCTGATCATAGAAGCGGCGTGTATGGGGCTCTGACCCAGAGTGACCGTTGCCTCATTTTAGTAGGCTTCCCTGAGCTCCTTAACTTTCACACGGCACTGCTGTGTGTCCTTGTTGTAGCCTCTCTCTACCATGCCCTGTGCAATTTGTGGCATATATATTAGCATTTCTTCTTTTTGATCGGAGTTCTGCCTGCAGAGATTCTTCTCCCGCTACAGCAATCAGATCCAGTGTCTCCCATTCAGTCCATGCTGGAGCTCGTTTGCGATTCTGGGACTGCATGGTCACCTGTGCTGCTGAGCTCGCCACGCTGACCAAACAGGAAATGAAATTTAAAATTTCCCGGGGCTTTTCCTGTGTACCTGGCTAGTGCATCGGAGTTCAAAGTACCATCCACAGCGGTCACATTCGAGCACTCTGGGATAGCTCCCGGAGGCCAATACCGTCGAATTGCATTTGCACTACCCCAAATTCGACCCAGCAAGGTCGATTTTAGCGCTACTCCCCTTGCCGGGGAGGAGTACAGCAGTCGATTTTAAGAGCCCTTTAGGTCAATGGAACGGGTTTGGTTGTGTAGACGCATTGCTTATAAAATTGACCTAACGCAGCTAAATTGGACCTAACCTCGTAGTGTAGACCAGGGCTTTGTTTTCGAAGAACTACTGCTTGTCTGTCAATCCTTTGAGCAGAGGGCTGTATCCATGCCCTCCCAAGGGTTAGCAGGATTAGCCTGCTCTGGGGAGTTCTCTGCGGGCCAGAAACAAACCCCCTGGTAATACCCTGGCAATTCCTCTAGGGCGGAATTTCATTTGGGCTGAATAAATTGACAATCAATGTATGGTTATAGGCAGTCCAGTATTGGGAGGCCATAAGTCCAAATCTTGGGGTAACAAATTGGCATCCCTGGATGGGCTCAAAGCAGTATTTGAAGCCTAGAGCAAGGTAGAATGCTCCACACCAATTTGAGAGGTAAGAAATTGGCAGCCCTGGTTTGGTGGACTCGAGGTGGTGTTTAAAACCCTAAGGCTTGAAAGTGTCATTTCAAGGCCTAAAAAGAGGCTATAGTGCCCCCTATTGGATAGGAGGACGATTGACACCATGCAGAATTTTTTTTCCCTTTTCTCTTCTTTCTGTTCTTTCTTTCTGTTTTCTTTTCTCTGTTGTTTATTTTTGTAACTGTTTTAAGAACAACCGTTTTTCATAAAGCATGCTGAGAGTAAATAACTAAAGGTAAGTGAATATCAGGTAAATAGGCCAGAAGAAGGGCAATCAGGCCCAAGGGAAACAGAATTGGGCACCTAAGACCTAAGGAAGGCAGATTCTGGGGTCAGGCACCGAGGATAGGAAGGCCTTGGGAGGCAGACTTTATCCCATAGAAACTAGTAAGAAATCAGGAACAAGGGTCATTATTTGACTAAGCGCTTGCAGCAATATGTGAGTTTGTCAAAGAACTTGTGACTCAGGTGTGGCTGGGATTGTTCTGTGCCCGAGACCATTACCTGGCCTAGTTCTTGCAATAGTACCTGGCTCAGTTTCTGGAAGTACTGGCAGCCGTACATAAGTTCACAACAGAACTTATGGCTCAGGTGTGGCTTTGGTTGTAATCATACCCGGAGACCATTACTTGGCCAGTAAGATTTTGGAAGGGCTGGTAGCAGTTTGTCAGTTTTAAGAAAGCTTACAAACCCAGGTGTGGCTGGTGTTGTAATCATACCTGGGGATCACTACCTGGCCAAACAAACAACATCAAAATGATAGCAAAAGGGAAACTGAGGCACGATAGCATTTTAGAAATAATGTTGGGAAACAATTTGGAAGATTTTGTTAAAAAGGTAGGATGTGGTCCTTGGAAAGAAAATGCATTCATTTGGCCTGGTGCTTATCAGTAACTGTGCAGGCAATGGGACCAATGGATTCAACCTAAGAAAAAAGGCTTTTGCTCAGGTGAACCAAATAAGAAGGAGAAAAAGCCAGGGCCACCCAGAGGATTCAGGGGGCCTGGGGTCTTTGGCGGTGGGGGGTCCTTCTGCTCCGGGTCTTCGGGGCACTTCAGTGGCGGGTCCCGGAGCGAGGGAAGGACCCGCCGCCGAAGACCCAGAGCGGAAGGAACCCTCGCCGCCGAATTGCTGCCGAAGACCCGGAGCAGAAGAAGCTCCGGGTCTTTGCTCTGGGTGTGTTCGGTGGTACTGAAGGACCTGCTGCTGAAGACCCGCCGAAAACTCGTGGGGGCCCCTGAAAACTCTCGTGGGGGCCCCTGCAGGGCCCAGGGCAAATTGCCCCACTTGCCCCCCACTCTGGGCAGCCCTGGAAAAAGCAAGCTGCCTTGCAAGGACTCCAGTTTGTAGCTTGAACTCTAGATGCAGATATAGATAAGTTATTAAAAGAATTACAAGAATTAAGAAAAGAAAAAGAACTTAAGAATAAAGCGTTAGCTAATTTAAAAGAAGAAGCGGATACACTGAGAGCAACTTTGTTGGTTCAAACAGTGCAAATTGTTGAATCGCAAAATGAGCTAAATAAAATAAAAGGAGAACAGGAAAAGTTAATGAAAGAAGTTGAGGGATGGAAACAGAAAGCAATGGATAGGCAAGCTGCAATGAGAGTAGTACTCTCGGATGCAGGTGAAAAGAAAGAAATAAACCATACAGCCTGCAAAAAAACACAAATATGTGCGTTAAAGGAAGAATTAAAAGCAAGTAAAGGAGTGATAGCTGCAATAAAATCAGGAAATGGTGAAGGGACAGAATCTGCTGAGGAGGACCTAGGCCCTCCTAGTTATGATGACCATTGTGAGGAGCCTTTTCCAGGATTGTACAACCCATTAAGAGAAGAACTTGAAGAACTGCAAAGGTCACCTCCCTTATCTCCAACTATTACCACTACTGTAACTAAAACCACTGCACAAGGAAATCAAGGAGGTCTAGAAGAAAGGGTAGAGGAAAGATCATATACCCCTGAACAGATTAGGGATTTGGGAAAATTAATGGATCCTTTAAATAGGAACACAGTGGTTGGATGGTTAGCCAAGACAGGAATACCTGGGCTGACGGGGAATGATCTCTCCTCCTTAATAAAGGAATGTATCAATTGGATGAGTTTGCTGGACTTCCTTATGATATCCAGGGAGGAGGAGAGAGCGATACAGATATAATAGAAAGAGAAACTTCGACATTTTTCTTCCCCAGTGAAAATCCAGTTATATGGTTCCACAGGGAGAAACAACAATTCAAGGAAAGGCCAGAACCATATATAACTAGGAAAAGGTTATTATATAGACATTCTGGAATCATCCCACTAGGATATCATATAATATATGATTCTCCACAATTTAAAGGGGGATTAATGCTGGGATTTCATCCAACAATTAGAATGGCAATGGTTTCTGATGATCCTGCTCAAACTCCTTTACACCATATAGAAGAGAAAGCAAAAAGATTGTATGGAATACAAAGGGAAACAATGCTGCCCCCAAAAGTGAAATCTGAGAGAGTATCAGTGATAACTTTCTCCAATAATGGTCCAAGGGGACAGGGAAACCAGCAAAATAAGCAGAATAAAGGAGAAGTAAACAGAGGAGAAAATAAAAATAAGAGAATTGTTCCATATGAACAAAGGGCAGTGATCCAGGAAGGAATTGGCTATGGAAAAAATGACTACAGTATGAACCTAAAGACCAAATTAATGCGTTACCTACAGAGGAATTGCTTCAAAAATTAGCTAATCATGAGAGAAGTATGCCTACAGCTCCACCCAGTCCTAAAGATCAGGTATAGGGAGGCCGAGTGCCCCCTAACTCCCCAATATCAGCAGAAGATCATGCTGATTTGGTGATACATTTAAAATGAATGACTGGGGAATGCACTGTATATGTGGAATTTAATAGGGGAGCATTCGGACAAAATATGTTAATAGATACAGTTGTCACATTTTCTTTAATAAGCAGAAAGAATAAGAACGTATTTTGACCCCCTGTAATTACAAGGACATTACAAGGATTTAATGAAGCAAAGAGTAGGATACCGTTTAGTGTTCCAGTTCGTTTTCAGTTAGGAACAAAGCAAGGAAAAGATCAGTTTGGTTTAGTGGCTCTTGATGGTGATGGAATAATAGGAATCGATGTATTGAAGAATCTTAGGTTAATAATAGATTTGGTAAATAAGGTATTATAGGAAATGCCATCTAATAAAATAAATGCTTTAGATCAACCAATCGTTATTGAAGCAGGATATAGGTTAGCTGCTATAAAAGCCATTGAGGAAATAAAATGGCCTGATTGGCCACCAGAACTATTGGAAATTGCACAAAAGTATAAAGAGGTCTGTACTACTACCAAGGCAGAATATGGAAAAATTGAGGCAGAAGTATTAATTACTGGAACTGATCCCCCACCTCAAAGACAATATAAATATTCTAAGGAAGCAGAACCTAGTTTAATGAAAACTATTCAAGGTCTTTTAGAGCAAGAAGTTACAGTTGAACAACAGAGTACAAATAATGCAGCTATTTGGCCAGTTTTAAAGGCAGATGGTAAAACTTGGAGATTAACCATCGATCTTAGGCTACTGAATAAAGTAACTCCAATGACTACTCCAGTGGGAGCAAAAAAGTGATTGCTTCCATTATGGGAGGAGCATGGTGGTTTACAGTCCTCGATTTAGCAAATGCATTCTTTGCTATACCCTTACAACCAGATTCTTGGTATAAATTTGCCTTTAAATTCCAAGGACGACAGTTCAGTTTCAATCAACCCCCCCAAGGATTTCATAACAGCCCTGCTATATGCCATATGGATGTAAATAAGATATGGGATAAAATGCCTAATAAGGATAGCATCATATCGTATGTAGATGATATCCTTATTAGTACAAAAACTAGGGAAGAAAACTTAGAAATATTAAATCAGGTTTTACAAAAGATAAAGGAAACAGGGTTTAAGGTTAGTCCAGAGAAGGTTCAAATATGCCAACAACAAGTAAACTACCTAGGACAAGAAGGACGATCAACAGATAAACAAAGGTTAGAATTATTGCAAAAATTGCCAAACCCAACAGATACATCTACTTTAAGGTCATTTTTAGGGATGACAAATTTCTCAAGAGATTTTATAGAAAGTTATGCAGAAAAAGCCAGTCCACTGTATAAGTTATTAAAGAAGGGTAATAACTGGGAATGGGGATTAGAACAGCAGGAAGCTTTCACTCAATTTAAGAAAGCATTAGCGCAAGCCCCAGCTTTAGCATACCCAAAGGTAGGACAACCTTTTGTGCTCCGGTTGGCTACTACTAGCACTGGAGTGAGTGCTGTATTAACCATGATACAGGTCCTCGACCAGTGGCATACGCTTCTAAGATTCTGAATGAAGTAGAACAGGGATTCACTCCTTGTGAGAAAGAGGTATTAACCTTGGTTTGGGCTTTGCAACATTGTGAGTATTTAGTAAGATTATCCCCCATGCTTCTGAAAACTTCCCACTCACCTGTAAATTATGTATTAACAGGAAAAATCAATGATGGACATGTTTCTAGTCCTAGATTAGTAAAATGGACATTAGCCTTGCTAAATAAAAATGTAACAATGGAAAAGGTCCCAAGCTTATCACTAGTTCCTTATGGTCTTATAATTGAAGGGGAACAGCACGAATGTCCCTTACCAGAAATTCCTCCTGAAGGATGTATATTATAACAAGGTGGAGCAATCTGAGCGAGATTATAGATACAATTGACGTAATTTGGTTTGTGGATGGTTCTAGCTTTTACGAGGAAGGCAAGGCATATACGGGATATGCGGCAGTAAGAACATCTGATGAAAAGGTTTTTAAGGGACAGTGCTTACCTCATTCAGCACAAGCTGTTGAAATTGTAGCTGTAGCAGTAGCATTGGAAAATACACCAACAGATAAAACTGTGGCTGTTTTCATAGACTCTGAATGGGTACTGAGAGCTATAATAGATTGGATGTCTCAGTGGCAAAAGAGGGGCATAAAATTAGCAGATGGTAAACCCATCACTCATGCTAAAAAGTTAGCTTATTTATGGGATTTAGCACAACAAAGAACACAGCGTGTACTAATGGGCAAAGTAAAAGTCCATAAGAAGAATGTTGAAGAAGCTCAATGGAATGAGAAGGCAGATGAACAGGCTAAAGAAGGAGCCAAGGAGGGGATAGTATGGCAGCCACCATTCCAATCGGTCCCAATAGCTAAAATAGAAGAAGAAAAATAGAACAGACTGATTTAGTAGCTTTACAAAGAAAATATCCTGAAATAAAAAAGTTGGTGTTGAAAGAAAAATGGGATGGAAAATTTGGCAGCATGAAACAGGATTGGTATTAGCTACTAAAACAGATGATAATATGTCTGTGTGGGTGGTTCCAATGGAAATTAGATCTGAAATTATCTCTCTAGTTCATGATGATGGGCATTTAGGAATAGATAAGACTCGCAGTATGCTTCAAATGGCAGGATGGTGGCCAAATATGAGGACAGATATAGAGCAAAATTTGTGAACAATTGTTTACCCTGTGCAGCGAATAATGCAGATACTAAAATAATAAAAGGACTATTAGGACACCAGAGAATAGAGGGTTCATTGGCTAGGTTGCAAATTAATTTTATTGGCCCACTGGCAAAAACTGCAAAGGGAAATCAATATTGTTTGATGATAGTGGATCCTTTTACTAAGTGGGTAGAGGCAATTCCTATAAGAAATAATACTGCATTAACCACAGCTAAGGTTTTGGTGGATCATGTTATTACAAGAAGGGTATCCCTAAAGAAATGGATTCAGATCAGGGACTACATTTTATAGGAGAAATTACAAAGGGATTATGTCAAACTTTGGGCATTGAGCAGAGACAGCGTATAGCTGGACATCCCCAAAGTTCAGGCCAAGAAGAAGGAACTAACAGGACATTAAAAACAGCCCTAAGAAAGGTAGTAAATCAACAGGGTAAAGATTGGGATCAGAAACTGCCTCTAATATTAATGGCTATCAGGGGAATGGTAGCATCACGTGGTATAACTCTGTTTAAAGCTATGACTGGGAGAGATATGAGACTACCTGAGCAATGGTGGGTAATTGGAACACCCCCAGATGAACTAAAACCTAAGATATTAACAGGTCAATGGATGCAACAATTCCTAAAATCCATTGCTGAAACGCATAAACAGGTAACAATTGCACTTAAAGTTAATGTTCAGCAAATGGATAAGAAGATGGGACCAATCCTGCACCCACGGGAATGGCAGATAGGCGATATGGTCATGTACAAACAAATAAAAGAAAAAGACCATGTGCTTAGCCCTATATGGATATGACCAGTTAGAATAGTTAATAAAGCAAGTCCCACAGTATATCAGTTAGACATCTGACAAGGGAAAAGTGTGAAAATGGTTTAATTCATCACAGTTGAAAAGATGGCAGGAGGAACTAAAATAGTAATAATGATATTTCTCTTATCATAGGGACAGGAAAACGATAAAATAGGGAAAAATACAGAGAGATGCAGAAGGAAGAAAGGCAGAATGAAATATGGGATGAGGAGACTTGGTATTCACCTCCAGATTGGACAGAGCAAGATTTAGATGAATTCTTGGAAAGTTTACCTATAGTGGAACCAATTAATCAAAAATTGAGGGTAGACCAAGCATCCCAAACTATAGCACCAGTTTACCAATTGAAGGAGCAACCACCGCAAGTTATAGTTTCTTTATTAAAAGATCACAATGGAAGACCAATAGTTCAGATTAACATAAATTGTGGAAAAATCTATCAATTATGTCCATAGCTACAGGATCATCATACTCCCAATGGGTGCTGCGGGAAGTGGCGCGGGCCACAGGGACGTGCTGGCTGCCGCTTCCCGCAGCTCCAGTTGGCTGGGAACAGTGAACCGCAGCCAGTGAGAGCTGCAGGGGGCCATGCCTGTGGACGTCAACATCAGCAAAATGTCTCTCGGACCACAATCAGATTATCCTGATGGGCTGCATGCAGCCCATGAGCAACAGGTTGCCCACCACTGTATTAGATGGATAGATAATGTAAGATTTGGTTTGGCATACATGGGAGTCGACTGTAGAGGACTTATTGGAATAGATATTATAAAAAATTGGAATTGTATGATTGATATAAATGCAAAGGTATTGTGGAATGTGATTTGAGTAGGAAAAAATGAATAAAGTTTAATTAGGTAGTAAATAAGTGTTAAGTTTAGTAATAATAGTAACTATAGTTATAGAATAAGTTTAATGATCGCAGTAATTATAGAAATAAGTAAATAAGATAGATAAGTTCAACAACAGTAATAAAAGTGAAAGTAAGAGAGAGTATAATTACATAAGTTAAAAATAATAATAATCGTATTTTGTTTTAAATAAATAGTGAAAAGGGAAAGTAGCAATTAAGAGAGAGAGAGAGACAGAGGTAGAAAAAGAAAGGAAAAAGAAAGTGATAAAGATAAAATGGCAGGAGAGTGGTTCAACAACCTTCCCAACCTGGATGAAGAAGAAATGATGGACTTGCTAGAGATGCCTGAGGAGGAGTTAGAAAACCTGATAAATGATATAGAAGAAGAGGAAGAGGGTGAGGATAGATGAGGGATCAGATGAAGAAGAAGAAGAGGCCATCCCAATGATGTTGTCACCATTGTTCCTGGATCTTAACAGGAGACCGTTGGTCCCAATCATACTAAATAACCAGGACATAAGGGTGGGATTGTTATGTCACCTAGATATCAGATCCACTCTATCTATACTAAATGTGGATATAAATCTAAATAATGATTTGATGTCATATCAATCAGGGGATATGTGTATGGCTAACGGGGTGGGAGGACAGTTCCCCATCCCTATAAGCAGACCAATATCCATCAGTATAGGCCAACAATCCATAATCTCTTGATTCAGCCTTATTCACCGGAGAATTGAGGGATATGGAATCATAGGGGTGGACATACTTGGGGCATTAAATTGTTTTATTGATTTAAATCGGGCATTATTGAATACAGATTTTTTTTTATTGTTTGTTATTATAGTTAGAAAAGAAGACTGTCAATGTTAAGGAAAAATATTTAATATAATAATTAGTAATAATTAAGGTGTTAATTAGAATTATAAGAGTATAAGGATAGTAGTAATTAAAGAAGCTTTTTCATATGTATTAAATTTTAATTCGGGAAAATGGACAGATTATATTAAGATAATGATTAACTGTTAGAATAAGTATAATATAGATGAGAGGCATAAGTTAGAAATAAAAATTGTTAGGATATTCAGATAAGTATAATAGTAGAAATATGCTGAATAATATAAATTTTGTGGAAAAGAAAGCTTTATGTTTTAATTACAATTAAAAGGTTTTTACAGTTTGTTAAAATAAAACTATGAATTTGTGTTATAAAAGAAAAGGGGTCTTTTGTTATTTCTATTTTCAGATAAAGAAAAGCCAGATTGTAAAAGAGGCAGTTCTATTCATCTTGGCTCTTCTGGGTATTTGTGTCTACAGGATTCTGCTATGGTGGTGCAAATTTGGAGAAAACACCGACATTATGATGGGCCAAGTCCTATACCAATAATGAAGCAGTTGTCAATAATATTGAGGAATGTGTCTTTACAATTCCAAAAATAGAGAATAAACCAAGGACGGTAAAAGTAGTAATTGGACCTCTCCAAATTATAGAATTCATTGCAGAATATCATATGGGTAGAACGCTTATTACTGATGATGCCCATAAATATGATATTTTATTTGATGCTCAAGGAAAAGGAAATTTGATGTGGCAAAGATCTGGTGAAAAATCACCACAACCCTCAGAATGTACATGGAAATCTCAGGAAGGGACAGGCACAATACGTGGTAAAGTAGTCAGGGTTGGACTATGGCAGTGTGCATTAATGGAAGGATTAAAAATAATTGCATGATCATCTAATCTTTTAATAAGTTCAGAGAGAATAGTAAATCATCAGCACCAAGCACTTTTCGCGGATATAGAAACAATGATACAATGGATCAGACCCAATACAATGACTACTGTCAATAGTATTCAAGGGTGTGCTTTTACAATTCAAAAAATTGAGAAGTCTAGAGCAACAACAATCATCATGGGGCTCATAAAAGCTATAGGACAAAATCAAAAAGCTAGAAAACTTCTACATATTATGATGTTCATAAGTGATCTATTACATATGCTTCTCAAGGGCAAGGACATTTAATGACCCAGCCTGATTACCATATGTAGCGGGGCAGTTACCCTGCTCCGGTGAAAGAAGGCTAGGCTGATTGGGGAAGCAGCCACAGCTGGGGCCACGCCCAATCAGGCCACAGCTGGCCCTATAAAAGGGCTGTGAGCCAGGAGTTGGGCGAGTGTCTCTCCAGCCTTGGAGGGAGAAGGACCTAGCTGTCTGGGAGAAAAGGGTACCTGAAGCAGAGCAGGGCTGGGGAAAGGAGAAAGAGGCAAGCAGAGCAGGGCAAGAGGAGCTTGCGAGCTCCTGCCTGGCAATTCCCCAGGCTTAGGCCTTGTTAAAGGCCCAAGAAGGTACTGGGGCTGCAGAGGTGCAGCCCGGGGATAAGCAGAGGCAGCTGGTCCAACCCCCTTGCCAATGATGAGTGGCCATTACAGACTGCAGTTTGCCCCAGTGAAACGGGGCTGGATGATGACTGGCAGTTGCCGCTGAGGCAAGGTGGGCTTAGAGCATTGGTTCCCAAACTTTTCGGCATCAAACCCCCTTTTTAATTTTCGAGAAACCCTCACGCCCCCCACCTCTCCTTTACCATCATCCAACCCCCCTTTTAACAAATCCAATTCGTAATTTAAAATTAAAAATAAGCACAAATAGTTTTTCTTGGCACAAAAATTTAATAAAAATGAAATTTAAAATAAGAAATAGCATAAACAAAACGAATTTAATGTGAAGGATGCTGCTGCATTTTCTTAATGAGTTGGGAAATCCTAGGTTTGAAAGATGAAAGGGCACAACGCAAATCGTTTTTGACATCCAGTCGATTCCTTTGTTTCGTTTTTATTATGACTGAACTTGAAGAGCTTTTTTCACAGAGGTATGTCGATGAAAATGGAAGAATAATACGTAGCGCTTCTTCTCCAACTTTTGGGTAAATTGGGAAATATTTTATCCAAAATTCCTCCAGGCTTAAGTTTTCAAAAATATCTTTTGCACTTGAATCGTATTTCATTTTGAGTGCTTGTTCTTGCAATACTTCTGGCAATGAATCAACATCAACGTTGAATGGATTACGTGCTAATTTATGAATGGGGTTGCCAGAAAAGCTGTCTGGAAAATAGTGGATGAATTCGTCAGCAAGGCAGTCCACATGAAACACAATTTTGTTCTTCACATCCTCTTTACAAAGTTCTTGGAAACCTTAATTTTCAGTGAGTGATGAAAATGTTGGAAAGGACGAAAAGTTAGGCGTCTGAGCTTGCGTTCGACGTTTCCAAAGCTTGATTTTTTCCATAAAGACTTTGATGGCATCGTGGTGCGCTATGTTGTTTGCAGCGTTGTTTCCTTGCAGCTTCAAATTGAGATTGTTCAAAGATTCAAAAATGTCCACGAGGTATGCCAGTGAAAGTTGAAACGTTTGGTCCGTAAATGCACGATATAACTCTTCTTTTTTCTGTTGCTTGAGGAAAATTTCCAATTCGTCTTTCAGTTCGAATAATCTCGAAAGCATGTTCCCTTTGGAAAGCCATTGTACCTCCGTGTGAAACAAAAGAATGTTATGATCCACTCCCAAATCAGTGCAAAGAGCTGCAAAAAGTCTCATATTTAAAGTGCTGTTCTTCACAAAATTGACAACTTTGATGGCCAAATTCAACGAGTCATGTAGGTCATCTGGAAGTGTTTTAGCAGCCAATGCTTGTCTGTGTATGACACAGTGAGTCGTGGTTACGGCTGGATTATTTTCTTTTACCAATGTCACAAATCCAGAGCAAGAGCCAAGCATCGCTGGAGCACCGTCTGTGCATACACCAACCAGTTTTTCCCAGGAAAGTCCATTTTCTTCAAAAAAGTTGGAAACCATTTTCATAACATCAGAAGCCTTTGATTTGGTCGTCAATTCCTTCGAAAAAAGTTCTTCTTTCACATTTCCATCATTAATTGAACGCAGACGAGCAACTGACAGCGTTGTGCTACATCAATGGTATCGTCACACTGAATTGCGAAAACAGTTGAAGCTTTCACTGCCTCCACAACTTGAAGTTTTAGATCTTTCGCTATGTCATCGATGCGACATTTCACGGAATTGTCGGAAAGCGAAATTTCTGATTTTTTTTCTTGCTTTCGGCACCAAGCACAATATCAGCTGCTTTCAACAAGCAAGGCTTCACAAGAGTTTCTTCTATTATGTGCGCTTTCTTGGCTTTAGCGATAAGCAATGACAGTTCATAAGATGCTTCTACTACTTTGGCCGACACTTGATGAAAAGCTCCAGTAGTGTCCAGCTTCATGCATTTTAAATTTTGAAGTTTAACAGCAAAAAACTCTTTTGGTTTGTCTTTCAAAGCGCTGTGGTTCTTTGTCAAGTGTCGCTCAAGACAACTAGGTCTCAAGGCATCATTACTGAGAACTGCGTGGCATACTATGCATTGAGGATGATCGATCCCATTTTTTTCCATGACGGTGAAACCATACTTAATGTAGTCTTCATCATACTTCCTTTTCTAAATCGCGGCCATAATATACTAATAAAAAAAATCTATAAAAATAATTTTCCTGATTTGTGAATAATAACAAACGCAAGTTAATATGAGTTATCGTGAATGTTTATTTACTACTACTGTTACGTACGGACGCGTGCTGCCCTATATATACCCCACCACCAGTCCGGCAAGTAGCCGGTCTTGCGCTGTGAGTGGTGGAGGTAACCACTCCCATGATAGAACAGTCTTGAACACTCTCGCGAGTGAACTAGGAAGTTTTAAAAAGTTCCATCGCTTTCTACATCGTTCTTCGGCCTCCCCACCAACCGAAACGGCACTCCTACACATCAAAAGGCAAAAAAATAAAAAATATTTGCATTTTGTGGTATGGAATTTGAAAACATTGCAGTTATATACTTTTATTTACAGTTGTATTTTTATTATTATTGTACTTTGTTATACCTTTATTCTTGTCTACTTATATTCTTAATAAAAAATGAGAAGATTGTTAATACTTTATTGTAGTTAAATAATATAGGCCTGTAATTGGACAATTTTATGAATAGTTATTATGAATACAGAATATGTATAATTTATTGTCTGTTGGTCTATTAAATAAATAAATAAAATTAAAAAAAATTTACGCTGATAATTTTTTTTTTCGTTATGAAAATTTCACAGCCTTGTGACCCCCCTTGGAATTTCTTTACGCTCCCCCTCAGGGGGGCGCACCCCCCAGTTTGGGAACCAATGGCTTAGAGGGTTGGGGGTTCCCCTGGGAGGGGAAACTCAGCATGGGTACTGCTGGAGCAAAACCCCAAGGTAAAGGGCACCAGAGTCTGGGAGGGACACGGGGGCCTGAGGCAGGTGAGACATCGGCCACCAGGAGGTGCTCTGAGTACTGAGCGAGCTAATTCCCAAACGACCAGCAGGAGGCGCTGTGCTGGTGAGACTTCGCTGTTACACCATACTTCACCAAAACTCTCCAAATGTGATTGGGATGCTACTGGTAATGAAGGAAAAATATACGGAAAAATAGTAAGAGCTGGACAATGGCAATGTGTAGTGATAGATGGACATACAATAATCTCACATTCATATAATCTTACAATATACCCAAACTGGAATTCTTCACATGCTATTGTAGCATGGTATGTCCCTAAATGGAGTATAAAAGGTACAAGAATGATACTTATACATGGTGGTATAACATTATTAATCAAACAGAAACTAAATTTCAGATCATTGATCCGCAGGGAGGGACTCGTATACTAGATAGTCAATGTAAATTGCGAGCCAAAGTTATATATAGAAGTCAATTAAAGCTACAAGTGCCCTGGTATACACATATAATAAAAAATGAGTGTGAGGAAGGAAGTTCAGGTCAATTTTTATTTCACTATAGGTATGAAGGTAATGTGAATATAACCAAAAAGTGAAGAGGTGGAACATGGAGAATCATTGGTCCTCAATTCAATTATCCTTTTACTATCTCATGGATATCCAAACCTGACTCAACCGATATTGGTCCATACGTAGTAAAAGAAGATATTAAGAAACAATTAATAATAGACCCCACTTACTCCCTAAAGAAAGTAATAATAGATTTAGCTCCTATGAATATTTCGTCAAAGACCACAATGTAGGAAATATATTGGACCTTTATTTGAACCATGGAAAAGATGGATGGAAACCAACTTTTACGGGAAGTTCCTACTGATAGAAAGAAAAGAAATATGATAAATATAATCTTAGGAGGAACAGGTACAGAGTTGGGAATATTAAACAGTATAGATGAGGAAGTACTGGCTAATAAGTTAAACTCAGTAGGATGACATTTAGGAGCTGTGTCTAAACCTTTAACAACATCTTTAAATGATATAAGTGCTAGCCTTCACCTCATAACAACTTTACTCCCAGGTTGGGAAAAGTTACAAAGAGCAGATCATTTGGCCATTTTAAACACAGTAGACATGTTACAAAGCAATGTACCGGTATCTCTAGCATTAGCATGTATACAAGCACAAACTTGGACTAATAATGTGGTGAAAGATATTATACGAGATGGAATGAGTGGAATTTTACCAATAGAAATAAGAACCATAATGTGGAAACATGCCACCAAAGCTGAACAAAGGCTATATTCCTGGTGGAAAATGGTAAATTTCACATATAATCCTCAACTAAATCAGATTACCAAGTACATAGTCATAGGGTGACCAGACGTCCTGTTTTTAAAGGGACAGTCCTGTATTTAAGCCCTCCTGCAGGAGTCCCGACTTTTTCTTAAAAATGGGCAAATTGTCCCGTATTTTCTGTTTCCTCCCCCATCAGTACTGGTGGGTCCTGCTGTTGGCCGGATCCCTGCTTGCCAGCCACCTGACCACCAGCGGTGAGTGGTGGCGTCCAGTATCCGATGATGGGAGTGGTTGTGCAAGGCTGGTGGTGGGGCAAAGCTGCAGCGTGCAGGGCCAGCCGCTCCCCCTGCTGGTTTGTCAGCGCCACCCCCGTTGTGTCCTGTCTCTCAGCCAGCAGGGCCCTGCCCCCCTGCCCCATTTCCAGCTGCCACTGGCTGTGAGCGGCAGCGGCCAGTGAGTGCGGGCAGGCACAGGCAGCAGCCAGTTGTGTGTCGCCTCTGCTGCCCACCTATCGGCCCTTTACATGCGCCCGCTCTCGCTGTCCTCTCCCTGCTTTGCCCCCACAACCCCACTGCTCCTTCCTATCCCCCCCGGCAGGGTGCGTCCCGCTCCCAGCACTGTGCGGAGAACCTGTCCCTGGTCAGAGCAATCAGCTCACCAACAGCCTGGCCGGCTGGCTCCTTCCTTCCCCCACCACCTCTGTGCCCCAGGAAAGCCCAAGACCCTCCAGGGCACTGTCCAGGAGGAGCCAAACCTTGCGTGTGCCAAAGCCCCACACAGAGCATGCATGGGAAAGCTTCTCTGCCCCTCTGGAGTGGTGGGGTGGGGGGGGAAGCAATTTCCAGCCTGTTCGTGCTCTGACCCTGCAGGCTCCACAGCAGCCTCCCAGGCAGGAGTTTAGCACCCTCTTCACCTGCCGCCCCCATTCTAGGTCCTGCCCCCAGAAAGCACAGCGCTGCTCCATCCCCTAGGCATTTTTCCCTGCTGAGCCACCTCTCTGGCCAGGTCCTCTGAAGCCCCTGCAGTCAGGTTCCCTGGGCCTTGGTGCACAATACATCCTTAGGGATTAATCCTTTCTTGCCCATGCTGTAGCTGAGGGACAGGAGGCGGCTGGGTTATGTTGGTGGCCAGCAGCGGCCTGGAGGTGTTAGCTGCCTTTTGACACTATGTGGGCAGGAAGGGACAAGCTGCTTCCCACCACGGCAGGTGGGACTGGCCAGGTCATCCCGTCCCCTCCCCTGCGGCTGGAAGCAGCTCCCGTCCCTTCCCTCCCACACAGTGCCAAAAGGCTGCTGCTGGCCACATTCTGGTGTGAACCCTGGCAGAAATCTGGGGAGGGAGGAGCATGTGACCCTGTATGCCCCCCATGCATTGCCTCGGGAAGACGTGGTACCAGGAGACGCAGGTCCATTCTGGGGGCTCACCCAGGCATGGAGGGCTGAGTGCGCCAGGCATGGAGGGTCGGGTTAGTCAGTCACACCCCCGTGTGAGAGGTGTATGGGAGTGTGTGTGTGTGTGTGTGTGTGTGTGTGTGTGTGTGTGTGTGTGTGACCTCTCCCTGTGTGAACCCTAAAGCCTTAAAGATAAGAAGGTAAATAAAATGAATCCAACTGCACAGTACTTCTTTTTAACAGGGGCTCAGTCAACTGGATGTTAATTTGAATGTTTGTACTGCATAATTCTGATTGATTGCCCTTGAACTTGCTTGAATATGAATAATTTTACTAGGTGTCCCGTATTCAGCATAGGGAAATATGATCACTCTACATAGTCATGATGTCTAAAGCTCAAAGTGACTGGTTATCTCCTATTGTAGTACTAGGGTTAAATGTTAATACCAATGTTAACCAATAGAACACAAACTCTGGGCAATAAAACAAAATCAGACATGGAAAACAGTGGAACTTGAGGCTTGTATGGAAGAACGAGGAATTGGATAGATTTATAATAATGATGTGATTCAACCTTGTGATGTATGTTTAAATCATGAAAAAGGAAAATGCCATTATCAATTAGATTCTTTCCCATTTAATGTATCGATTGTTATATATACTGGAAAAAACTGTGTACGTCTTAGAAGTTGGTGTACACTGTTTAAGATAAATGACATCTACAATATAACTCATAATCTGTATGAGAACAAATGTTTGTGTAACACTACGTCAATGGTTGGTTGTGATTTCAATTTTACATTACCCAAAATTGAAAATGAAGAAATTAAAGATCAGTATCAGATATATAAAAGAATAAGGCTAAACATAAGTTTGATTAAACAATTTATGGATCATCCTGAATTGCAAAAACAACTACAAAAAGCTCAGAAAAATGCACAAAGGATTAGGATTACTCTTCACTACTCTACTAAAAAAATTGAACACGTGATTGAGCGTATAAGAAGTGATACCAAACATAGCTGGTGGAAAGTATTTTTGGGATGGTCCCCCACAGCAACAGGATTCTTTAACGTAATTTTACAACCTATTGTGATAGTCTTAGCATTCCAAATTGCAATGGCAGTTATGCTTATTGTTTTGGTATACTGGATCAAGCAAAAATTCAAACAACTGAAGTATGTACATTCCCTAAACATTAAACGAAGCTACTACGGCACACAGGCAAGCATGGCCAAGGTGAGAATCAAGAGTGGTGAGGAATTGTGCCAGTACGAAGACGTGTCTTCTTGGTCTCCTGAATATGGGAGCTTTGAGTCAACACTGGACAAGACCACACATGCATTGAACTCATCAAGTCAATAAAGTGCTGGATGGATAAACAAGTTTATCAAACCAGCAAGGAGGGGAGTGTAACAAGAGGTTTTTACTTGCTTTGATCCTGTATAAGGATTGCAGCACCCAGGACAGAGACAGGCATAGAGATACTGACATTTGGGGGTGGGGGTGAGAGACATCCTGAACAATTCACCTCTCCCAATTAGCATAACAAATGTAATGACAGCATTAGAGTGCTTTGGTTTGCAGAGAACAGTAGTTGGTTTTGGATTAGATGCTTTAGATAAGTTATAAATAAGGATAGTTTAGTGCTAAAAATCCAAAATGGTGGCCACACTGATTCTCTATTAGAAAACATCAAAGATGGAGGACACAGAATAAATTGACCAATAGCAGTTAAGAAACAGAGTGAAATAAAGTTCAAACAGGGATAACTCAACTCACTCCAAAATACCTGAAGGGAGGGATTAGGAGGAGGAGCAGCTCAAGTGATAGGCAGAGCTGATTGGCTGAACAGTTGCCACCCATGCAGGGAGGATCCTTGCTAATTACCAAGTCTGAAATAGCAACAATCAGAGAAGGCCAGAAACTGCCTGAATATAAGGAGTCAGCTGGCAGACTAGAGTGTGTGGTGTGAGAGTGGAGAAGATCAGAGGAGAAACAGCAGAAGACGACCAGAGAAGAAGACAGTGAAAGGAGAAGACCAGAGAGTGGAGAGAAGCAGCAGCAGAAGGAAAAGATTGCAAGCAGCAACAGCATATTTGACAGAGCAGAAGGACCCAAGATGGTTCAGAGGGATAGCGAAGGAATGTAAGCCTTATGCATATGTATGAAAGGGTCAGTGTGGACCAACACTGCAACACTGTATTTGTCAGTCTGTGTAGTCTCTTGTGCCATTTGAATGTATGATCTTTTAAGTGCAATACAATTATGCCTTACTACCTATTATATACTGTAATGCTTTTTCTTGCTTTATTGAATATACTGTAATCACCTAATTTTCTCTCAATAAATAAGACTTTGTTTTCAAAGAACTACTGCTTGTCTGTCAATCCTTTGAGCGGAGAGCTGTATCCATATCCTCCCAAGGGTTAGCAGGATTAGCCTGCTCTGGGGAGTCCTCTGCGGGTCAGAGACAAACCCCCTGGTAATACCCTGGCAATTCCTCTAGGGTGGGCCACCACCTTTCTCCCCATTTGGGCAGAATAAATTGACAATCAATTTATGGTTATAGGCAGTCCAGTATTGGGATGCCTTAAGTCCAAATCTTGGGTTGTGAGCCATGTTGCCTTTCTGGGGGTGTCTGAACCCCACTTCCTAACCCCTTCATGTGAACTGGGGGTCACTGCCCCCCCTGGAATTGTCTGAGCCCTGCTTCCTCTCACCCCCATGGTGTGGGTGCCAGGATTTGGGGGCCCCTACCCAACTATGGCGGTCTGACCCCCTATCCCTACTCCCTCATGTGAGCCAGGTCTGGGGGGAACGTGCCTTTCTGGGTAGGGTGTTGGAGCCCCTCTCCCTACCTCCGCCCCATGTGTGAGCCAGGATCTGGGGAAGACCTGCCCCTCTGGGTAGGGAACTCAGACCAGCAATGCTCAGAGTATGCACCAAGAACACAGTGCTGACAGGTGAGGAGATGAGAACAAGTATGCTGGACACATCAGGCTATGTATACACTAAAGCTTAAACTGGTATAAGTTATGTTGCTCAGGGGGGTGAATAAGTCACCCCCCTGAAAGTTACACTGACCTAAACACCAGTGCGGACAGCGCTATGTCACCATGAGAGCTTCCCCCACCGACATAGCTACCACTGCTTTCAGGGGTGGAGTAATTAAGTCAATGTAAATAATTAAGTTTCCTGTCAGTTTAGAGCATCTGCACTAGCAGCTGTACAGTGGCACAGCTGTAAACTCTGTAGTGTAACCATAGCCCCAGAAACTCCCCAACCCTAACATGAAAGGAACAGCTTGCACCTCTCAGGCAGGACTTGGCACCGAGCAGTCTAAGGCTCCAGCCCTCAGGCAGGGGTGAGCACTAAACAGTCTAGGTGTCGGAAATTTTTTTTATTTTTGCCATTGTTTTCTCCTATGCCCTCTTGGATTCCCCTTAACAACAGCCAGGAATCCATGTTTGGCACCCTTCTTCCCCATCCCGTCACCTTTGGGGCCTTTTCTGTCTAAAGGCAGGAAAACGGCAGGTCACCTGACTGAGAGTCTGCCCAGAAACTGGGACATATATAAGACCAACTCACCAGTCAGGGGGGCTGCCCATCTGGGAGGTAGCAAGTGCTGCTGAGTGCTGCTGCTCACCTTGGAGGGTAGGCTTAGGACTACACTAAGGGTTGTCGGGAGGGTACACTCCTGCACACAAGAGCTCCGATCCTTCTCACACATCCACTCACGACGACGAAGGGAAGAAGAGCTGTAAGAAAATGAGAACTGAGCATCCATCAGCCTATGCCTGGAGGGTCCTGTCTTCCTATCTGCTGAGTCATCAGGACCTGGAACCAGAGCCAGTCCCATCGTGGCGATGCCATTGGACAAAGCTGTAGGATATGGTAGAGAACCAACACCTTCTCTTCTACCTAGTCTAATCTGGGGGTAGTCTTAGGGTAGAGCTTCAAGCCCTCCTCTGTTATAGCCAGTACTTGTTTTGTATTTGGTCCCTGTTTTGTTGTAGACTGGGAGTCCTTAGTGTCCTGTATTATACCTTACCTAGTTATACTTACCTGAGTTTACCTTTACTTTGTTACCTGTTGTCTGTCAATAAACCTGTTCTTGTTTTGCACCTTATCCTTTTGTTAGTTTTCCTTGGAGAACAATGGCCCCGTTGAAAGACGCGGGATAGGTAAAATGTACCTGAGACTGGCCCTCTGGCCAAGTTAAAAATCCAGTCAACATAGGGGCTCAGGCAAGGTTGAGCACCAAACAGTCTAGCATCCTAGCTTGGCAGACGGTAGACCAACACAGGCCTCCTGGCCTAAAGTGGGGAGGCTGCCACCCCACGGGTGAAGTGCAGGAGGTAGGTAGACCTGGGCCCACCCAACTCCACCAGGTCACAGCCCAGGGCCCTAACACTGGCAGAGTGGCCCACCACTAGGTCAGCAGGGATCCAGCCACAACATGCTGACCTAGAGTTCACCAGCAACATAACCAGAAAGTAGTCAGCTGCTCTGGGCTACTTCCAACCATTCCCTCAGAGTGTATCTGAATCCCAGGGTCACCTTCCATCTCCCCACGGTACACTGCCAGCGGCAATCCCAGCAGCTCCTCAGCATTGGGCATGTCTGGCAGTTCTGGTAGTTGGAGTGAATCCTCAGGACAGCTTGAAGCATATGTGGGCTAGAAGCATCTGTCTCCCTCAGTGACTCAAGCCAAACTGAACTACAAGGCCTGCCTCTTAGACTTCCTGTCCCTGTCCCACCCTTCTGCTTCCAGCATGGTGGCCGAGGGCCTCCTGGTTCTGCCCACCAGGGGACATCTGGCCCTCCCTCGCTGTCAATCTCCGAGGGAAGTAACGCCTCTTTGCTACATCCTACTAACAAACATTTCTCTTTTTGTTTAAAAAAACATGAAATTAAATGGCAAAATCTTCATTTATACAGAGTTAAGGCTTCCCGGTGAAAAATCATGGCCTTCCAGAATGTCAAGTTTAGCAAAACTCAGACTTCAGAAAGCAACTCCTAACAGACCTGACAAATTCGCTATACCTAGCACACTGCTTTCATAGTATTTATGCATTAAGAATATCATGTGAGGCTTTAAATGAAAGCCTGTGTCACACTGGTTATGAATAGTGTCATAAAATGTATGTACTGCTACTATGTAAGGAGTTATGTATATCTACTGGAAGTATGTTCTCATAGTCTGCATTAGGCAGAGTTGACAAACAGGTTTCTGCCAGACAAAGGATGTTGATTCACCTGTCTCTGTTGGTCCATATGTAAATTAAGCACTATAAAGTAACACAATATGGAGTCATTGCCATACAAATTCAACGGGAGGATGTAAAATCAGCAATGGGGGTTTTACTGTCTCTGAAGTTTGGAAAATGTAAGTAGAAGGCAAAAACAAACCCTTTTATCCTGCACTGAGGAAGTAAACAGTGTGTTGATAATCATGAAAATGGGATCCCAACCAGCATTGGTTGGAAATGCTGCAAAGGACATTTGGGGTACAAGAAGCTTTTTAAGACAGATAGTAAGCCTGTTAAAGTTATATTTAGTCTTTAGGAATTGTGTTATGAGTTTGTTTTATACGTAACCCTTCTGTTTCCATTATCCTTACTCATGATCTCTTAAATCTTAAGCTTTGATAATAAATTTATGATTGTTTTCACTATAAATATATTCAGGGCTGTAGTATTATACAAGGAGCTGATCCTGAGCTGAATCATTCAAGCAGGTGTGTACACTGTTTCCTTGGAGACAATATGCCTGGTATTACTGAAGCCTTGTCTACACTAAAGGGAAAAGTCGATCTAAGCTACGCAATTTGAGTTACGTGAATAGCGTAACTCAAATCGACGTAGCTTAGATCTACTTACCGTGGGGTCCACACTACGCGATGTCAACGGGAGATGCTCTCCCGTCAACTCCCCTTAGCTCTGGTCTACACTGGGGGCAGAATCGATCAAAGTTACGCAACTTCAGCTACGTCGACGTACTTAGATCTACTCACCGCGGTGTCTTCACTGCAGTGAGTCGACTGCTGATGCTCCCCCTTCTACTCCGCCTGTGCCTTTCGCTCCAGTGGAGTACCGGAGTCGACGGGAGAGCGCTCAGTGGTCGATTTATCGCGTCTAGACTAGCGGGATAAATCGACCCCCGCTGAATCGATCGCTGCCCATCAATCCAGCGGGTAACGTAGACAAGTCCTTACTCTTCTCGATCAGGTGGAGTACAGGCATCGACGGGAGAGCGATCGGCGGTCAATTTAGCAGGTCTTCACTAGACCCGCTAAATTAACCGCTGATGCATCAATCGCCGCAGTGTCGATCCTCTGGTAAGTGTAGACAAGCCCTGAGTGTTCAGTCAAGGGAATGCTTCAAAGGGCCTCACAGACAGAGGTGCACCTATTGTTAACCTGCAAGGAAAAGTAAGGGCTGGTATAGCCCAGAGGTTGTTTGGGTGACTAACAGACTGGAGATGTCAGAAAGCTGACACCCGATTAAGCACTAGCAAGTTTCTCTCTCATTGGAGGCAGGGGGAGTTAACAAGATGACACTCAGTCCTGGGCACACCAAGAACCCTTCACAATTCCATACAGAGTATCACAAAAACCTGTACTTTCCCCTGTTCATCATAAAATAAGTCTTCAGATATATTAAGGGTTGTTATAAAGAGGGCTGTGATCCATGGTTCTCCATGTCCATTGGAATTAGGACACGAAATAATGGTCTTAATGGGCAGCAAAGGAGATTTAGATTAGATGTTAGGAAATACTTTCTTACTATAAGGAAACTTAAGCTCTGTAATAGGCTTCCAAAGGAGGTCGTAGAATCCCCATCACTGGAAGTTCTTAAGAACAAATACCTGTCATGGATGGTCTAGGTTTATTTGGTCCTGCCTCATCACAGGGAGCTGGGTTCATAACTAAGGCTACATTTTAGCCACAGGTATTTTTAGTAAAAGTTGTGGACAGGTCACAGGCAGTAAACAAAAATTCACGTCCTGTGACCTGTCCACAACTTGTACTATATACCCCTAACTAAAACTTGGGCCGGGGGCTCGCGGGTGCTCCGGAAGGGGGCAGTCCGGGGGCACTGGGGGGGGGGGGCTGGAGGGGTGGCCTGGACCCCCGCTGGTGCTGTGGGGGAGGTGGGTGGCGGCGTATGGCCTGGGACCCCTGCTGGTGCTGGGGTTGGGGGGAAGCTGCGTGCGGCCTGGGACACCTACTGGAGCTGGGAGGGGGGGATGGCAGTGCACGGCCCGGGACCCCCACTGGTGCTGGGGAGGGAGGGTTGGTGGGGCTGGCAGGCTCCCTACCTGGCTCCGTGCAGCTCTCCGGAAACAGCCGGCATGTCCCTGAAGCTCCTAAAGGGAGGGAAGGCCAAGGTGGAGCAAGAGATTTTGCCCCAGTGATTCAAATTGCAGAAAAACCTTGGGAGGGGGTTTAAAAATCAGAAAAATAATAACTTGCTTAATTGGACATAAAAAGAGTGGTGGTACTGTCAGGACCTTTTGGGATGCTTAGACTAGTAATTAGTTTTAAGAATAAGGCTTTAATTAGAAGTTAATAATAGTTTAAATTAGAAAATCCAGTAATGGCGGCTATAGGGTGATGTAGTGGAAGATTCCATTTCTAAGAAACATAGGAGTCCATTACCTATGACTTAATAATTTCACTTCCTGTAATGTAATAGTAAATTCCACTTCCGGTGGGGAATGACTCAGCAAAATCCCATACAGATATATTATAGCCCATTATAACCTTCCCAATATGTAATATTCAGTCAGTTTATATGGAATATGGGAGTTGGGTGAGGTGCCATTTCAGCACTTGCTGTATTAAAAGACAAATTTTAAGTAGAACTGTATCCTAAACTGCTTTATGGTATTGTACCCAAACATTTGCATTTAAATGAGGGATTCAACGTCCTTTATAGGAACAGACTCCTGAAACTCTTACCAGTCCACAAAAGTGGTCCATAGTCATACAGATAGTCCCATTGTCTTCAATGGGATTGCTCAAATGATTAAGGGTTTACAGGATTAGTTTCCAAGTTTGTAAATTGTTGTGGACGAAACTGACAATGCCTGAGCTGTCAGATCAGACGGAGCTTTCATTCGAATAAAGGTGGGCAGATGTGTGATAAGTCTTAGCTCCGCTGCTAAGATGAGGAACATATTTTCAGCAAAGTTCTTGGCAGATCCCTGAGGCAGCTGGTTTAAGGCTGTCAGTG